>NC_000079.6:59505017-59867517 GCF_000001635.26 Mus musculus
GGGAAGAGAAAGCAAATACATCCTCATACAGAAGAGACGTGCCAGTGATCCATTCTGGCCTACAATCTGCAGCCCTGGCTGGAAGAGCAGATATGCCCCTGGCTGGAGAGCATGTGTGGAGAGTGTTACTTCACCTAGGACCCGCAGGGCTCCCAACATCCTTAACAAACTCTGACCTTCATGGATGGGAAAGGAGAAAGGGATACCAGATACTAATTCTCAAATGGGAACCCATTTTTAATTTCCTATTTATCTACAATTAAAATAAACTACTTGTTTTCAACCCCAAAGCAAATTTATCTTACTGTCCTTAAATCCTTCATATGTAGTATCTGTCCATATATGAGCATTAACTAGTATTCTTAAAAAAAAGATATTTTTCAACATTTTATATTCAGGAATTTGCTTTCATTTATATAATCAATAAATAAGTTTTGTTATTTCTATGAATAAAAGATTGGCTTTATTTACATATATATTATTACAATGTAATTACTAACTTATGAGTATACAATTTCACCTAAGTATTTATATTTAATCTATGAACAAATAATGTATTAATTTTCTTGTTTAACATATAATCATCTAAAGCAAAAAATACTTTACAAAGATATATTTTCTCACTAGAAAAGCCTTTAATTCCAGCACTCAGGAGGCAGAGGCCAACAGGATTTCTGAGTTAAAGGACAGCCTGATCTACAAAGCAAGTTCCAGGACAGCCAGGACTACACAGAAACCCTGTCTAAGCATCCAGCTAGCTCACTGTTAGCGATGGCACTGAACAACAAGGAAGGAATAGCCTGTGGACCTTTATGGCTCCCTGGAGGTAGTTGTTTAGAACCTAAAGAACCTGGACTAAACTCCCTACAGGAAAAACACTGACTCACACAGTGAGGGAGGCAGTGTGGAAGCCAAGCACAGCTGAGCAGCCTTGCTTCTCCCACTGCAGCACAGCCATCCCTGTGGGACGCTGTGTGGAGCCAGCCCCACACAGGCCAGAGGCTGCTCTGCATCGTGGCGTAAAGAGGACCTGTCTCAGAGCACACAGCAGAGCCACAGTGATGAGTGTGCCCTCCCTCTCCACACTACCAAGCCCTTGCTTACTGGCCCCTGTGCTGTGTCTCCAATACTGTGAGGACCAGATGGTTACTGTGCATGAAGAGTCTGGCTTGGCACATGGTTCCATGTTCAGTAAGTGCTACTTTTTCTCGTAATTATCAATGTTTTGCTAAGGCAAAATAGACAATATGTGAGCAATTTTAACTCAGTGAAAGAATGGACACCAAGAACTATTTTTCAAAGACATCAATGTCAAGAGCCAAGAAATCTGTGGAAATGCTTCAAATGAATGGACCAAGTAAAAGACATGGAAATGCAGCATCTGAGGGTAGACTCTGTAGCAGAGGGTAAACAACCCACAGAGGCCATCACAGGACAAACTGACTCCACAGAGGCCATCACAGGACAAACTGACTCCACAGAGGCCATCACAGGACAAACTGACTCCACAGAGGCCATCACAGGACAAACTGACTCCACAGAGGCCATCACAGGATAAACTGAACCCCACAGAGGCCATCACAGCAGCCAGAGATAAGCTGGACAGCACACAGTGTCAAGCTGGCAGGAAGCTGACACTGTGCTGCAGGTTTGGCATGTGTTCTCAGGTAAAGGACCATAAGAGGTGGCATATCTAATCAACTCCCAAATGCCGTTCTTGGACATGTGCACACATGCACAAACACTTTTCCTGCAGCCCAATCAGTCCCTGTTCCCATCTCCCTCACTCCTCACTCTTTATGCTCTTGATCATCACAGGGGTTTTTAATTAGAACCATGAGATGTGAACAAAACATACTTTAATGTTTATCATTAAAGTCTTGTACTTTGATGGGAACTCGAGAAGATTAATGTGAAAAGTATGGCTTCCACCACTCCCAAGTGCCCTGAAACAAAATAAAAACAACAACAAAAACCCCACAGCATTTCAACCCCTGCTCTTACCTGAGGTTAATTCATAGCTGTGAACCTGCCAGTTCCACGGCATGTGTCAGGTTCAAACCCCAGCTCCTCACGGTCTGCATCCTAACATCACAGGAGCCCTCTCTCACCTGAGACCCCACTGGCGGTGGGGATAACAGCTCTGTAGTACTAAGATGCATCTTCCAGTATCCCAGACTACGGAAAGGACAGTGTGTCCTTTAGGTAGTATTCCAACAGTTTTTAAAAGGCTTGCTTTTAATTCGTGTATATGAGTGTTTTGCATGCCCAAGTATATATGTTCTGCTGCCTTCAGGTCAAGATGTAGAATTCTCAGCTCCTTCTCCAGCACCATGTCTGCCTGCGCTCTGCCGTGCTCCCTCCATAATGATGATGAATTGAACCTCTGAAACCCTAGGCCAGCCCCAAATGAATGTTTTCCTTTATGAATATCTTGGTCATGGTATCTCCTCACAGCAATGACACCCTAACTCAGACAGGGGCTTCTAGGTTTCCAGACACAGTGTGCACCTCTGAGAAGTCAACCAGGCCGTGGCCTAACAGCTCATGTAATATGACAACTGTTGTCTATTTCCTCAGTTCAGTAATTCTCTTGGAAGCCTGTAGCATCACCATGGAGCTCCTCGTTTACAGGCTCCTCCTGATAGTTTTCAGCCCCAAACTATTGCTGACACAGGGGAATGCCTTTTGAGACAAACCACCACAGCAATCTCAAACTGCTTTCCTTCAAGTACTGGGATATAACAAGCTAAGTCAGAAAGCTTAAAACCCTTTTCCTCGGGGACAATGGGCAAATCAATCAGGGCTGTTTCCACACCAGCAGATTCAGCTCCGAGACAACGGTGGGATGAGGCAGCCTTACCTGCATCTCTATGCTTCAGGCAAGTCTGTCTGAGAGCTGAGGAGTTCATATTGTTACTAATGATAAAAGTCCACCGACCTTAAAACTCTGATCTAGGTCATCTTCATTCTCGAGTTCATTTTCCACTTCTAAATCAATGTCGTCGTTGTCGTCACTCTCGTCCACCACATCGTCCACTGTGATGCAAACACACTGTAAGTCAGGCAAAGGCGAGTGTGCACACAGCAGGCGTGCAGTGTGTGTGCACAGATGCGCATAAACGTGCCTCACTCCCTGACTATTAACTATCTGACCTAGAAACAAACAGTTGTCTGTCTTCATCTCCTGCCCCATGCTCTTGTGAACATGTATAAGAGTTATCAGCCAGTCGGTCACAAAGTCTGTCACAGAAATGTGTGCGTATTGCTGTGGGGCTCTAAGAGCAGCTTAGTTTGTCTTAACTAATACTGGTACCACATCACTTCAAATTTTTTCGTTGCAGAGAGGTTTTATAAAAATAAAAATTAACAAACAAAAAAGGTATCACAGGACATGCAGCAGTCTGGATCTAGTCTAAGCCCTACCAGCAGTCAGTCATGGATGAAGAAGAAAGTCCTGATTAGAAAAAGAACAGTAAGAAGACATTATTCGTGAAAAACTGCACTAAATTAAAAAAAAAAAAAGTCTATTACAAACAAGGAAAAAATGTCTTCAACTGAAACACAGTTCAGAATTGGGGAAAAATGGTACACGCCCCCAACTGTGAAACAGTTCATGGCTTCAGGGCCCTGAGACTGACTATACCTCACACCTCCAGCACAGTGTGAGCCAGCAACTGCAGGCAAGCTGCTTTCACTTCCTTTCTTACGTTTACTACAGCAGCACAGGAGCCAGCTTCTACTTCTCTCTGACAGCCAGAAAGGCAAGCACAAGGCATCCCTGGGAAGGAGCCAGCGGCTCCTGTGAGGACTTAGAAACTATAAACAAAGGGCCTGTCCTCACTGTCCTATAAACATGAACCACTCCCCTCTATGCACTGTTTGTGTCAGATCCATAAGGACAACCTACAGATGTATGGTTATGTCTGTGTACAAAAACACGCTTTTCCAGCAGGAAGTGGTATGCTGTGTATCTAAAGTTTGCAGCTATAAGCACACAGACACGGGAACACAGCTATATTTTATTCACTTTCCTTTTATCTGGTTCTGTTAAATATTTTGTCATTTTTGGGCAACACTAGCAATACTCCCCACAGCCCAGCTATTTCGCCTCTCAATGGGGAGTCCTTTCTCTGTCTTGCTAACTTGGCATCTTTTAATAGTTCATTACCATACTGACATATGATATAGATAAGAGTTAGTGACAGATTATTGAAAACAACTGCAAATTTCTGTAATAAATTTTATCTGGAATCTCTTCATGGTATTTACTAAAATAATTATTTGGTTTCCTTCTTTTGACCTACTAATAATAAACTTCACCCACTTTAATATTAGAAGTAACCTAGATGTCCTACGTAAGAGACCACTGCCCAGTTCTATTTGCTCTGTTTTAGAGTCTGCACATCTGACTGGTGGGCTTCAGCTGCGGGTTATTTCTGGTAATTCTCACCAGGTTTTGCTTTCAGCACCATGCTAGCTTCTAAGCTTTGCTTTTTTTCTATGCCTTGAAAGTTGAGAGAACTCATCTATGGCATCATCAACAGTTAATACCACAAAACAAACGTAACTATGTACTGCATTTGGGGATTTTTGCCTGTTCAAGTCACTTTTAAGCAATTATATGTCCCTAAAATACTACTTCAATTATAAATTCAAATGTATTAAGAGTGGTTCTCTCTAGCGTGGATACTTATTTACATAATCTTTTCTACCTTTGCAGAGACTGGGGGCACAGTAACTCGCCAAACTGACTACTTCCCCAATCCCAGATTTGATTCTGCTCTGCCATGCAGATTGTGTGGTCTACACGGATCAAACAGCCGCAGCTGCCCTGCCTCGAGCTCCTTCCCTCCTGGGCCAATACTCCGGGGAAACACACACCTTTCCTGGCTCCCTGCCCAGCTTTCCACCCACTGCTCTGGCTCCCCAGTGAGTACCTGCTTCTTGGGTTTCATTTTCACCAGTGTAAGAGTCTTTGAATACTATTGTCACAGGACAGAGCCCACAGCAAGTGTCCCCTTTCTCATTTCCCCATGCCTGGTGAATTCACCACACTGCAGGTATACTCTTGCTATCCCTCAATCTAGACACTGACGAAATATCCCTGTGAGGATTTCTTCTCCTTCCTTCCTCCTGTTACTTCCTGTTGCATCACAAAAGAGCCTCTTCAGCCTTCTACCACTCAGAACCACCACGTAACCCCTTCACCGCACACCACCACAGACCTATACTGAGATACAGGAAAGGTTTCACAAACTCCTTGTTGTCCCTCCAAATGGAATGCTAGAACATAACTAAAGCAGAGACACTGCTCCTCAGAGGAGGAAGGCCGTCTTTCCTCAGCCTGTCTGCCACAGCAGCACTGTTTCCTAAGACTCCTCTTGCCTCCCTTTCAGATTTGCTACAAACGTCCTCGCCTTAATGCCTGTTGGAAATTTCAAACTCTTCCACTCAGCTAACTTACTCAGAAGTTTCTCACTCAGTCTTGTTGACTTTTAAACTTTGTATTATTTAATTTTTATCACTCTTTTACACACACTCCCTCTCTTAACATACAATCTTACACAGTTACACACATACTCCATATACATAGTCCCTCTCTTACACAGTCTCTTACATTCTTATGCACTCTTACACACACTCAGTCTTACACATACACTCTTTCACACACTCTTACACACACTCTTACACATGCTCACTCTCTTAAACTCTTACACACACACTCTAACATACTGTCTCTTACACAGTTACACACTCTCTTATACACAGTTACACACACACTTCACATACTCCCTCTCTTACACATACTCCCTGTCTCTTACAGACATACACTGCAACACACTCTCTTTTTCACAGTCTTTTACACACATTCTTTACACTCTCTTACACACACACTCTCCATTAACACTCTTACACACACTGTCTCTTACAGATTCTTACACTCTTACACACTGTCTCTTACAAATATACTCTCTTACATATACATTCACTTACACATAACACTCTCACACACAAACATACTCTCTTACACACATACATACTCTTACACACACACACACACACACATCGGGAGAGGGCAGAGGATAACATGCCAAAGGTCACTTTCTCCTTCCACCATGTGGGTCCTAAGAATTAAACTCAACTCACCAAGCTTAGCATAAAATTCCATTACCTACAAACCATCTCACCAGCCTGACTTTTAAAAGGTGTTTCTAAATGATCCATTTTGTGTCAGTTATATCTGTGTTTAGATTGTTTAACTAATAATATACCTTATGATATATGCCATTAATAAATCCATACTAGAGATTCAAAAAATGACAATTACTTGGAGGCTCTTTTAAAATGTTTATTTCAAGCTGGGAGGGAGGTGTTAGTGGCCTTTAATCCCAGCACTTGGAAGGCAGAGGCAGGCGGATCTCTGAGTTCAAGGCCAGCCTGGTCTACAGAGTGAGTTTCAGGACAGCCAGGGCTACACGGAGAAACCCTGTCTTAAAAAACAAAACAAAACAAAAATTATTTCTTCAAGTAAGTGTTTTATAAATAATAAAAAATAACTAACTTTTAAAAAATATATAAGAAAACAGAATTCTATGAATATCCGTAACTACCCCTTTCTTCTATTTCAGTAGATACCACCAAACCAAAACCAAAACCAAAAACTGACCAACCAAACGCAAAGCACGTCATAAAGCTTTCTATTTACCTCACAATATAGTGTTATACTAAAATGAAAAGCAACCTACTTCAAATACTTTCACTTTTCTTCCAAGTAAGTTCTTTGTTCAATTTTGGCTAATTTTGGTGATTAGGTTTTTAACTTGGGGCGGGGGGAATCAGACCAGTACATGGCTCAGTGGGACTGTGGCAAGCCTGATATACATTTGATCCTTGCAACCACCTGGTAAAGGGAAGAACCAACATCTGAAGGCTGTCCTCTGACTCTCACGTGCTCACAGACCCAGGAGCACAAATGTGCATGTACATGGCACACACAACATATGTGGATGCCCACATAGTGACAATAATGATGCTACTACCAATGTGTAATTAAAATTCTTTTAAAAAGCTACACAGGTAATCGCAAACATACTGAGCATCTGATGTCATCCTCTTAATGTAATGTCACTATCTTGTATGACATCAACTTATATAATGTCTCCACCTTATACTTTTAATATTTACATTGATTGCTGACAAATTTTTGTGTATTTTCACACCTCATGCGCACATTAAACAACCAGATACACATTTTCGACAACAGAGTCACGGACTCCCACAGCAGCCCATGGCCCACCCCTACCTTCAGGCGGCAAGCTGTAGAGCTGGGCCACAGGTCCAGTCACAGGGATAATTGGCAATTGGAAGTGGAAAGAACTTTTAATGGTGGGGAGCGGAAGGCGGTTTTTGGGGAAGCATTTTCTCATTATCAGACTGGATGTGTTGACAAGAGGATCAAGAGTCCTGACCGCCAAGCACTCCTGTTCAAACAAGATGATGAGAGTTAGACCACAGCTCAGCACTGCGGTACTGGAAATGTAGCCACAAACAGCACACAGGGAACACTACAACACAACAGAGCTATCTAATGCCTTGCTCTTCAGAAGTACCTGTAACAGGGAGGCACATGTGACTTGTCCAGTAGCATTTTCCCTTAAAACGTTCACTAGGCAAAACTCAGTATTTATCTTTGACAGTGAAAGTCACCAAGTGTGAGTCCCTCCAACACCTGGCAGGTCTAGGGCGTGACGAGTGAGGGCAGCACTGAGACCCACAGTGTGAGAGGTAAAGTCGTGTGCATTGACTGTGTCTCTCTCTCTCTCTCTCTCTCTCTCTCTCTCTCTCTCTCTCTCTCTCTCCTATAAGAGGCAGCTGGCTACAGTGCAAGAGGTAAAGTCAGGTGCACTGACTGTGTCTCTCTCTGTGCCCCTCTCTGTCTGTCTGTCTGTCTGTCTCTCTCTCCTATAAGAGGCAGCTGGCTACAGTGCAAGAGGTACAGTCAGGTGCACTAACTGTCTCTCTCTCTCTCTCTCTCTCTCTCTCTCTCTCCCTCCCTCCCTCCCTCCCTCCCTCCCTCCCTCTCTCCTATAAGAGGCGGCTGGCTACAGTGCAAGAGGTACAGTCAGGTGCACTGACTGTGTCTCTCTCTCCTATAAAAGGCGGCTACAAGACAACAATGAGAGCAGATCCCACTCAGACACCTAAGAGTTTGGCTGGTCAGCCAGTGTCAAGAACAGGTGACTTAACAACATTGTCAGTGACAACTGGCCTTTCGGTGGCACTTTGACATACTACAGAATCTTCAACACATGACTAACTTAGTTAAACAGACAAGGCTTGGAAGTGTTAAACCACCTAATTCATAATCATACATCAATACCTATTAAGTGTGTATCTGGACAGTAAAAACGATTATATAAGATAGTTCTGGAAAAATGAATACAGTCAGAATAAACATGCCATATGTTTAATACCTTAACTACTATCATGTGGAGAGGTTGCTTATTGTGTGGAAAACAAAGAGCAGCCTGAATAACTGGCTGGTCACTTCAAAGGACAGGAGGCTACACTGCAACTTCCCTCTGTCCCCTCTAATGACGATCCCCAGGAAGCAGAAAAGGCCTTGGTGGCATACTGTGGTGATGTGTGAAGTTAAGACACCCTGCAGGGCTAGCAGGCTACATCTAGCTTTCTCTCTCTGTCTGCATGGCTCTATCCAGTAGAAAGACACTCCTAATGCTCACAGCATATTGGTCCTTCCAGTGGCGAATCCTCAAATACCTTGTAAGGGCACACAGATACCCGCCCACAGCATCAGGAGACCCTCCCACTGGGCACATTCTATATAGCTGCAGTACAAGGTTCATTCTCTAGACAAATGCCCCCGCCATTCTCTCTAGTCACCTCTGAGATCACATGTGAAAATCAAGTGAAATTCTTTGTGTGAAGAAATTTTAAAATATATTTATCATATGTATACTTTCCTAAGTACGTGCGCATTAATCCATTTTCCTAAGAACCAAAACATTATCATTAAAACAGAATAACAAAAATAAAGTAGCTTACTTGAGAAGTGTTATACAGAATTTTCATCCCATTCGCATCAATAAATGCTTTTCTGCCCAACTTGATGTTCGTGACACTTTTTAAGCTCTGTAGAATCCCCTTCCGAATGAGCATGTTTCTATGCCGATTATCATGCCGGTGCCAATCTACATAGATGGTTAGAAGCACTTGAACGTACCCTCTGTCCACCGCTCTCCTGGCGTTTGTCTCTTTAACAAAAGAAAATTGGGAAAGGTAATTTTATAAATGACAGGAAAAAGTTTTTAAAAGAATCAAACAAAAAGCAGAATATCAGTATTGTGATCAGTTCCCAGCCTTTAGTTAATAATTTTCTAATAAAATAATTATAGCCCATTCCAAAAATCATTAGTTTCCAAAAACATTCCTGCTTAATTATTTTATCATGATTTACAAATACTGGCATCTTCTTACTGGCTGGGCTTGGTGGTGCACACCTGCAGCCCCAGCACACCCAGAGTCAAGATGAGACCACAGTGTGAGACCAACGGGTCTTCATGGCAGCATGGTCTCAACAAGACTGAAAATACATTTATTTACTATGGCAAGGTCTGTAATTATATTTAGTTTTACTGATTTTAAAACTCCATATATTTTGAAACTTAAGTGTCTTTTTCATGAGACAGAAGACTCCTTGAGTGACCAGCTACGAGCATGACTTTGTTAAAGCCGTTATCACTTTTGCTTATTTCGATCACAAGCTGTTTAATCCACTGAATTATACCTACTGTTACTTATAAAATTTATCTTCCCAGTGGAATTAACAGTTCTAGTTATTCCACAATTATATAAGATATCCACTTCTTAGTAACATAAAATTTAAAATATAATTTATTGTACATAGAAGGTAAAAAAAAATAGTATGTGGTTATAAAATAGGTTTTTTTCTAGGTAGTAAAATCTTAATGTAAAAAAACTATAGGTTTTCTTAAATTGATCAATTTTAATGGAACACAACTAAAGAATCCATACATTTGAATTCTCTTTCTTAAGATTACAACCCAAAAGGACACACCTACCAAAGCAGCAGCCCTGGGATGCCATCAAGACAACAGGGGTGCTACCCAGAGCTGCTGTGGCAGGTCTGTAAGGGCTGCAGAGCAGGGCGGGGTGGGCAGCCCACCGGGGCTGCTTAGATACAAGCAAGCTCAAAGCTCTTCTTAATCTCCGTTACCCACTAGGAGGCGCTGGCTAGGCGGTGGACGAGATGGTGCTGACCTTAACCACCTACTGTGACCCTTACTTTCTACACAGGCTCACAGGGACTGAATCATAGCACATAGATAGAGACTCATTCTCCTTTACAACTATACTCTGACACTACACAGGTACAAAGGGCTCAGTGGGAGGCGGTGGGTCTCTTAGGACAGTGTTTTAAAACCTCTATTGTAAACTACTGTGAACTAGTCTAGTGCATCCTGGTATCAGCACCCAGGTGCTGGAAGCAAGAGGATTGCCAGCCTGGCCTCTTATAACAAGACCTTGTCTCAAACAAGAAAAAAACAAAAGTCAACAAAAAGACCCTCTACTGGGTCTTCATGGCTGGTCTCTGCAAGGCTGCTGCTACTTACATCCATTGAATTGTTTTGGCCCACATTATTTCCTTGTGCTTTAAGGCTAACTAACGATCTAACTCAGTTGATAGAGTGCTTGCCTATATCAGGAACAAGAGTCCTGTGGTTCAGCCCACAGCAGCACATACACCGAGAAAGAAGGTGAACATCTGTAATCTCAGCACTCAGGAGGTGGAGGCCGGAAGATCAGGAGTTCAAGGTCATCCTTGTCTACATAGCATGTTCAGGCCAGCCTTGATAGGGCAGATGTTGTCTCAAAAACAGCAAAAGTATTTTAAGTGAATACACACTTTTGTTTACACCACTTGACATGCATAAGCCTTTATTAGCTGTGAAAAAGACTTTGCTAAAAGCTTTACGGTCACTGTAATATTTACATTTTTGTTTCTGCTGCAATCTACAAAAGCCTAAATGGTACTTAGGGGAAATGTTATTTTTTAAAAGTAACATGCCAAATAAAGAATGCATTATAATTCAAACATAGGTGCTGAAGTGGCCCTTAAAATAAGATGAGAGTTACCTACAATCTGCACTGAGCACAAGCATAAGAAACTCATGTACGATTCCATTACAAACTCCTTCCCTCTCAAAGCACCAAGTGTAGGTCTGCTATTGAGCTGCACCCTTTCCTGTGCATCCCAGTGAGGCCCTGGCTACACTCGGGGTGGCACGCTCGCTGGGCTCACCACTCCTGCATGCACTTCCCATACCACATTTATTTTAGGGCAAATTTATCCACTAATGTAAGTGGCTGACCCACAATAAGCAAGTTTTAAATTCTCATAAAGAATGTTCCGAATTGCCCCAGTGCATTTCAAACTCTACAACCTGCTCTTCAACGCGGTCGTGTATTGTTATGTGTCCTGTGTTGTGCAGTGTGCAATTTGAAGAGCTATTAAATATAAACTACTCAGCAGTTGCTTTGCTTCATCAGGTGACCCTGTTCTATAGTTTATCACACCAGACAGAAGCAGTTACCCACCTGAGGCCCCAAGGGGAAACATGTAAATGAGAATTTGGTAAACATAAAAATCACATCTTTAAATTATCTTTACTCATATTTTAAGACAGGATCTTACTATGTAGTCATGAATGACCTGAAACTCACTACGTAGACCAAGTTAGCCTTGAATTTGCTAGCAATCCCCCTGCCTCTGCTTCCTGCCTACTGGAATGACAGTGCCTTTCACTGTGCCAGAAGAAACGGATTAACTTTTAACTAATCACAGACTTTTAAAAGTATATAGCACAAAAGCTTAGTGAACAAGGGGGCCCCACCCCTGACAATAGTTTCTGACCCTGCCTACTATGTACTGGGATGGGGGGCACAGAAAAGCCATCAACAGAGATCTTTAAGAGTATATGTAAAGATTAAATGTTAATGAAGCAACTGATCTTATGGAAGAATACTATGAATATAGTTGAAAACCATACTGAGCATGTATGAAGAACGCACGCGTCCCATATGAAGAGTACACGCATCATACATGCAGCACTCGTTCCCCAGCACCTTCACACGCCCGTGCATCAGCTCTGAAGGCAGCAGGTTATGTGCACACAAGCTCACTGCTCCAAGTTCCCATCACACCACTTCCACAGTGTTTTGAATTTGAACTTACGGTGAGAACAAAATTTCTAATAAAAGTCACTATGTTAAACTTATGTTATATGAAGCTGATATGTATTATGATGACAGGTTATTGAGCTAGAGTTTATTCCATCCCCTTGGATAATTTATTTAAGCACATCACTTTCATATTTCTAACAGGACATAAAGCCTTGTCATTAAAAGGAAAGAAGTAAATGTCATATAAGTATAATTTTCTGAGAAATAAACCTAATATGACATCAGGAACTTTGACTATAAGAAAATAGCTTTAACTATATACACTAAATCTAATTTCCAGCTTCTTGAACACAGATATACATTTAAAGTATTTTAATTACTATTATTTCTAGTATTTAAAAACTTACTTGATTTTAGCAATGCAGCAAGAGTGTCTAAAGCAACCCTGTCAACACAACAAGAAAACACAAACAACAACAAAACTAGTGAAATGAATCTACAATAAAAGCATGCAATCTTGTCAAGTATCATCTGTCTGTACCCATTCCAAGCATTTACTCTTGCAACAGCACTCATTATTTGGTGCTTCTCTGTGTGCATCTTGCCCTTGAGTTCAAAATTAGATAATAAGATTAAAATACTCAAAGTATTTGTATAATTTTAATAACATTAACATTGTCAAGTCTTTATGTCTCAAGCTAGATAAATGGGCTCAGTTAGTGTCACCATTTGACCTTTCAGAGTACACAAAGCAGCAGAAGGGAGGCCTCAGGGGCCCTGGGTACAAAAGAAGTAAAATAAGGACAAGTCCTAATGGTCTAACTCAGACCTGCGGCGCTCACAGTGCCTTTAGCTTTCTCACTTTAACTTTAGTACCATGTGCTAGGATCCTTAGATATACGGGTTAACAACTGTAAACACTACAGCTCAGAAGTAAACCTAATTATTCCCCCTTCACAGGATGTGGTAAAAGCCCTAAAAATTGAAAATACGTACATTTTCTTGAACATGCTCAGTTACACACAGTGATATCAGCTACCATAATCAGCCATAAAGGTACATTTTTTTTTCTATCACTGTAGAATGCCTATAATTCAAATTATTTATAAAAAGTGAGTTACTGGGGAAAAACATGGCCCTCAGTTTCAACTTCAAAAATGTAAGCTTACATACTATGCTATCTCCTTGAAGGTTTATCCATAATTTTCCCTAAAAACATGGCTATTATCAATCTGAAGCATCTCACTCAACATGAAGCATTTGTTGAATGCCCACTACACACTCCTCCTTCGTGGATTGGAATTAAAAGAAACATCACTTCAATGGATAGTTTTACAATCTACATTATGAAACACAATGTACGTACACATGAAAAACTACGTGAGAAAAAAAAATTCCAGCGCTGAAGCGAGTGGGTGGTAAGGGGGAAGCAGTGACAGATGGAGAGGCACAGACAGTGAAGTGACCAGATGAACACGCACAGACTGAGTGACCAGAGGCCCGAAATGTAACCAACACAACCACAAGGAAACCCAGAAACAAGCATTCATAACTACATCAGAAACCAATGCTTTATGGATACAGAAGCTATAAAATTTACACTATAATTGGCTAAAACCACCTTCAAAAAAATCTTGTATGTCAACTAACATAAACCCATAAACCTCTTGTTGATGAAGCGCCGTGTGGCCGCTGCCATGCTCTAAGGTGGGTGGGGCATACAGGGCAGGTAGGCAGCACGACAGTCATCTACAAAGGGCTTCCTGTTTAGGCAAAGGTCCTGCCCCCTGAGACACTGACTTAGGACCACCAGCATAGGGAGGGGCTGCAGATGAATCACCAGGGCTAGGTTCTCCTTTGTGATAGGAAAGCTGCCAGAACCCCTCAGCAGATGTTCCTGGCACTCCTCGTAGTCTTGCTGAGGTGGGCACATCCAGCGCAAGACAGAACAGACTGCCACAGAACTAAAGAAGTCCGCGTGCTGCTGTGCAGGCGATGCCTGGTTGCCTAGACAAGGGGCCTGCCTGCTCTGGAGGTGTACGATCTGCTGTGTAGACGGCTGGATGTCAAAGATCCTTATTATGCAGAAGCTCACCAACCAACACCATCTTACCCTCAGACACAGGGACACACTGCATCCTCTGTCTAGACTGTTTAGCAAGACTCCAGCAGCTGAGGACCACAAAGGTGAGCAAGCCTGGCAGCCTTCTGGAATGCTAAAGTTCCCATCTGTGGAGCTGTCACATTATAAAGACTGAGTCTACCAAACTGGCCTGTGCCTGGCTCACCTTAAAGAAAAGCAATGTGGGCCTGTGTACACTGAGCAGACACTCCAAACTGCCAAGCCTAAAAAGACAACGACACCCGCACACACCAACTGTTCTCAGGCTGCACAGGCCTGGGGATGGACAGGACACTGTGTCAGACAGGTGCATCATACCACAAAGCCAAGTCAAACACAACTAGGAATGCTGTCGCTCTGTAGCCCCTTGTTTAACTCCTATTATGGTATAAGCTCCTCTACATGGTGGTAAAACCCACAGAGCACAGATCCGTATTAGGGCACCTGACCTTCATGTACGAGGCTATGGGTTCAATCCCTGGTAGCAGTGAGGAACGGTACTACTTAAACTGAAACAAAATATATGCTCCTCCAAGCACTTAACAACAGAAGCTGCAGGACACATAGTGTGACATTCACTCTCTACATCAAGGAATGGATGCCGCTGACCACTTGTTGCCATTTCAATACAACATCCTCTCTCTCAAACGTTTTGTTTACTACCATCATGACCACAAAAAAGAGCAACTTCTGTGGACAGACAGAAATCAGCATATAAGAAGCGTTTCCAGGAACAAGGTAAATGAAAACAGCTGACAATGTGCAGACAAAAGATCAGACATTCACCAAATACAAACACATGTAATTAATTTAAATGCTGTTAGCAAGATAAAGTGCATCCCATCTCTCTAACTTCAGGATCTAACCTTAGCAGGAAGCAGGGCCACTGAATTATAATCAGTCAGGATGAGATCATTTGGAAGTGAAGTGGGCTCTCCACTGGTGTCCTCAGAGATGACCCTGTAACACGCACACACACACACACACACACACACACACACACACACACACACACACACACACACGGAGAACACCATCTCCTAAGGCCGAAAGGGAAAGTAAGAAGCTACCACTACCCAGGATTGCTGAGGACTTGCCAGCGAACCATCAAACACTAACAAGACAGGAGGACATGCTGTCCCTGAGTATGCAGAAGAGAACAGTCTTCTGGGAAAGAGAGATGGGGCTTCCGAGCTCTGGGCCTGTGTGGGGCAGTAAATGCCTGTTGATTCCAGCCACCAAGTCAGCTGGGAACTAACATAATGCACTGAATACAGCTACTTACTTCCAGTTTCTCATCTTTAGCTAACACTATTTTTTTTTTGAGAGAGAGAGAGAGAGGACGAGGACAGAGTGAGTGAGAGAGCACACACACACATAAGTGCGGGCACATGCCTTCAGAGGCCATCTCCAAAGCTGGAGTTTCAGGCAGTTGTGAGCTACTGAGCATGGGTGCTAGAAACTGAGCTGCCATGTCTGCGACCCATTCAGGTAGTTCTTCAGTCCAAACTGCAAACCCCTGAGGAAGTGTTCCTCCAACTAGCAAACTTTTACACCAGGCTTGAGCCAGACAGGTGCTTCTGACAGTTTCTAGTCTACAACCAATGATTTTGTTGATGTTTATTCTCCATGCTGAAGGTGAAAGTCTCACATCAGTGGCACTGAGCATGCTCCACAGAGACATAAATTAACAGGACTTATCGACCTGCAGTCACCATCAATACTGCAACCAAAGCATTATTGAGAATGTAATGAACTTCAGCATAAAAGACTCTGGACCTCTATGACACAGAGAAAGCAGTGTCAAGCTCTACAAAATAATTAAATACTGTACTTAGAAAATAATGTGGATTTGTTGAAGTTGTAAAAAAATGTTAACTATATAGTCCATTCTGTTTTTAACAGATTTCTCTTCCAAAGGATTTATACTTTCTCCAAGAGTTTTCCAGTTTTCCTACTCCCCATACAGAATAGTATTAGCAGAAACCAAAGGGTAGCCTAGGAGCAGTGAGGAAAGAGAGGTTTCTGTACCTTCCTAAGGAAGCTGGTGCCTACACTCAGCTGGAGGTCAGTTCTAGCAGTGACATCAGCGTGACGTAGATCTGAAAACAGCCTGGCCATTCTCCTGGTGGGAGGGAAGACACAGGACACTGAAGGACACAGCTATGATAACGTCCTGGATGGCCTCTTCTGGACTAACAGTTTAAATCTGAAACCTAAAGCCAGAGAGGAAAGGAAGCCCTAAAGGGAAGCGTCCGGCTGCAGGGGGGGTGGGGGGGGGGCTTCTCGGACCCTTTCCCTTTTAAAGAAAGCACTGAGATAGAAGAACAACTCAAGTTCCAGATGTCCTTAACTAGGGTAGAAAAGGCCAGATTTCTAAAAAGTGGCAATCCTTATTGACATTGACAATCCTATTGACACTGATGTTTGGCTAGTGCATGGTGTAAAATAAATATTTGTCAACCTTTTTTAGGTTCTTTTAAAAATACAAGGAGAGGCACAGCCACGTGGCTTAGCAGGTAAGGTCACTTACTGATAGCCAGGCGACCTGAGTTCAATTCCCAGGACCACATGGTGGAGGGAGAGGCTTATTCATGCAGGTTGGTCTCTGACCTCCACGTGAACAGCATGGAACACACCTGAGTGCATGCGTTCATGAGTGCATACACACACGCATACACACACACACACACACACACACACGATAATTTAAATACCAGTGGAAATAAAAGGATAATTTAGATAGCTACATTCTTTCCTCAAAAACTTTCAGCCTAGGATTCTACACGGTGGTTCATTATAACACTTCCTTTTGGTTTATTTGTGGTGCCACATTCTGAACCCAGGACTGAATGGGCAGTCTCTCGGGCACCACTTCAAGCATAATTGTGAAATATTCTGCTTCTCCTATGAACATTTCCTATCAGCTGTAGTAATATGGAAACAATGGCACCGTGTACACATTACACAGGAAGGCCGTGGTCCTTACACCACAGATAAATAATGGACTTCTTTATATATTAAGGGGGAGCAGAGCTCACAAGCACAGCACTTGGCCGGTATGCACAAAGGCATGTGTCCTATCCCAGAACCATTAAAAAATTGCTGTGTGGACATCTAGGGCTCATTCACACACAGCTGTCACAGTGCTTAAGTAAACAAAATGTTATCTTCTTAAGCACATCTGTGTCCTAGGACGCACCTTAAATCCCTGCAATGTGTAGCAGACCCCAGGCTATCTCTTCTGAGGGGAGTGGCAGTGTAAGTAGCTCACTCGGAACTGTGGGGCCAGCGAGTGGTGGGTCAACACTAATCTGCAGGCCCAGCTGCCTCCACAGCCCATGGCACCACTCTCGCTGTGATGTGGGCATCAGTAGCTGTAACACCCATATTCTCTTTTGCTGCATCTCCCAGCTCTGTTAGAACTGCCAATGATGTTTGCACACAGAAGCATGTGGCACTACCCTACCAGATACTGAATTATATTATATGTACAATCAATCTCACCATGGATTTTGACTGATTTATTTTTTTCCTTATAGAGAGGTTGTCCTGATGTATCAGACTAGCCTCCAACTAGCAATATTTATGCCTTAAACTTCCACATGCTAGGACAACAGGCACCCACTATCACATTCAGTTATTTGGGCCTTTATTAAGAAAAAAAAAAACAAAACAAAGACAAAAAGAAAAGGTTCAAACACTCTGCATGCACCCTGCTTGTTAACAAATAAAATGTATAGGCTAGAGACATGGGTCAGCAGTTAAGAGCACGTAATGGTATGAAGAAGACCAGAGTTTGGTTCTCAGCACCACATCAGCTAGTGCACCTGGAAATCCACCTGCAAAGGCACCTGCACGGATGCAGAGACATACATAATAGTAACAAAATAAAATATTAAAAGAATAAAGTTCAAATATTTCATGTTGACGTGTTTGTCTTTATAGCTATTTCATAGCTAAAATTTTTTAAAAGACATGTTTTTAAGTACTTATTTTCATTAATTTTAATCATATGTATGGGGTGCAGAGGGCAGCTAAGTACAGTGCCTACAGAGGCTTCAGGAGGACACTTTCCTGTCTTAAGTGTTATATGTACATATGTGTATGGATGTGAGTACGTGCCGTACGTGTGCAGCTTTATGTGTGGTTGTGGAGACCAGAAAGCATTGAGCCCCCTCGCTCCAGCAGTCACTGTCTTGCAGCCCCTGACCCAGCAACAGACTCAGGCAGTGGGAAGAATGAGTGCTGAACCATGACACAACATGGAAGATGGAAGAAATACTCTGACAAACAGATACCTCGTCACAAGCGCCCACAACCACGACCTCTGAAACATTTAATTTAAAATGTAGGCAAGCTCCAAGTACACACAGAGGACACCCAGTGTGCCAAGACTGCTCACGGCTACTTCATCCGGAATGTGACATAGTTAAACAGCACGGAGACCCTCACTATTACAGCAGAACATTAGCCTACTTGTTATCTTTAAAGATTTATAATATAACCAACAAATAAAACTTACTTGAGCCCTGATCCAAATAATCTAAGTATTAAGAAGATTTTTCATCAGCAGTCAAAAACAGGAAATGATATCAAGAATCACAATTAATACTGCTAGGCCCAGAAATGGACTGATGGCAACCTAAAGTCTGTGCCTGACGGGAATAAAGCCGAGGAACTTACACACCAAACGCCATGGCAGATCTGACAATAGGCAGTCAGAATGCTGGCCACTGCTGGGACTGGGAGCTCACAGAACTACTCCAGCTCTCCAGGAAGGCACTCGCTCGCTCCCTCCCTCCCTTACGACTCTACACAACACTGGGTGTGACTTGTTTATTTCTCATCTAAACAAATCTGTATGAAAAGATGGCTCCAGACAACCCAAGAGCATGGAGATCATTCTCTATTAAGGCACTGGGCTGTTGCTATCTTTGAAGCAGTGGCACTAGTTTCCGATTCTTACTTAACAGGGGTACGTGCTAAAGTAGCCTATGAATTTACTGGGAGATGATCATACCCCAGAAAATACCTGTGATTTACTCAACAGTTGCCAACAAAGCATGAAAACAGCATGGTGGCAGCAGCATAAAAGACAGGACAATGATGACACACTGGCACCCGCGGAGTAGGACACAGGATGAGCCTTGCTGTGTGAGCCTCAAACAAACAAATAAAGAGCCCTCCACAGCACTACACTAAATCTAACCCCTAACACAATGTCCTTCATTTCTGAAACTACAGGACTTATAAATTAATGAAAACCACACACAATGTAACCGTAAGGTACACATACTCAGACACCCATACGCATCCCAAGACAGGAAATGATAAAAGAATAGCATGATCTGGACAAAACAGGCGTGTGTAACTTTCAGACAGTCCATAATGGTGAGGACAAAACAGGCGTGTGTAACTTTCAGACAGTCCATAATGGTGAAGAGGACGAATGGTCATCGAGAGCTAAGCACAATGGGCGAGCATTAGAGTGGGCACTCAACAAAGGCTTCAGGGGATGGTGCTGGACACAGCCCAGCCCCTCGCACAGGGCCACCAGCTTCAGTCATCGCCCTTAAAACAGTGTACTTAACAAATTGAAATGCTCTAACTTAAACATTAAGCTTTGAATTAAGAACATCTTTATTAAAAGAAATGACTATTTAAGAACTAGAGACTCTAGCTATAGCTGACCTCACCTGCTCAGGTACATGTCAGGGCAGTGAAGCTCAGAATGCCTAAGGATAAACTTCCACTCGCATCACAACATTTACTTACTTCATGAGACCCGAATTCTTCTTACTGAATGGCCCAATGATTTTAAACATCAACTCCACAACTCCATTTTTACCTAAAGATACTGAGTTCACAGCTGAGAAACAAGAAAAAGACACAAAGTGATTTAAATCTTAGTGATGAATCTAAAATTACCCCAAAGTATTTAGTCAATATAAATGCAAGCTCCCAGGCCCTGTAAAGCTGGGCTGTAGGGGTTGGGAGGGGGACGTATTTTGCTTTGTTTTTATGAGAAGTTGGGAGCAACTAGCATTCCAAAAACAGTTGCTATCAGATGACACCAGGAAAGTGAGTGTTGGGAATCAAAGACAAGAAGTATACAGGCTCTGCTCTAAGCAACCTGAGTAGTGAGCATGGCAGAAAATGTAATTCATTTCTGTGTCATTTTCTAGACACAAAAAGAGTTGTAGGCCGTTTTATTCCACTGGGTACCCCCACTTCAGAGTGAGACATGGGACTTTCTGGAGACAGTGGTGCCTGCGTTCACGCCACACACAGGAGCTGGTGTGGCAGGAGCTAGGTGGAGGTAAGGGTGGTTCTGCAGTCACTCGGAAGCAGAGGTGCAGGGTGGACAACGCTAGCATGAAAGCCGTGGTATGAACATGCAGGGTGGACAACGTTAGCATGAAAGCCGTGGTATGAACATGCAGGGTGGACAACGCTAGCATGAAAGCTGTGGTATGAACATGCAGGGTGAACAATGCTAGCATGAAAGCTGTGGTATGAACATGTAGGGTGGACAACGCTAGCATGAAAGCTGTGGTATGAACATGTAGGGTGGACAACGCTAGCATGAAAGCTGTGGTATGAACATGCAGGGTGGACAACGCTAGCATGAAAGCCGTGGTATGAACATGCAGGGTGGACAACGTTAGCATGAAAGCCGTGGTATGAACATGCAGGGTGGACAACGTTAACATGAAAGCCGTGGTATGAACATGCAGGGTGGACAACGCTAGCATGAAAGCCGTGGTATGAACATGCAGGGTGGACAACGTTAACATGAAAGCCGTGGTATGAACATGCAGGGTGGACAACGTTAGCATGAAAGCCGTGGTATGAACATGCAGGGTGGACAACGTTAGCATGAAAGCCGTGGTATTAACATGCAGGGTGGACAACGCTAGCATGAAAGCTGTGGTATGAACATGCAGGGTGGACAACGCTAGCATGAAAGCTGTGGTATGAACATGGGACATGGCTGCAGGTGGGAGAGTGAGAAGAGAGCAAGGGATTCCTGAGGTGCCTTCCTGCAGCAATGCCCAAGCAGCAGCCAGGGCAGAGGGAGCTCAGAGCATCCTGCAGATCCAACCTGGTGAGATGCAGGCAGGACCTGCACTACAGCAGCCCTGAGGAGCCAGACCACAGCATCAGGGACTCTACAGAGACCCAGTGGGAGAACTGTCCAGTACTCTTAAGTTCTAGACAAATGCTACTTTAAAGAATTTACACAAGAGCAGGGTTGGTAGATGGCTGCCTTTACTCCCAGCACTCAGAAGGCAGAGACAGGTGGATCTCTCAATCTGAGGCCAGCCCAGTCTACAGAGAGTTCCAGCCAGGGCTACACATTTTTTAATTCAAAGCAAGTTTTAATTTTTCAAACATTTTTTGTCTTTCCTAATTCATGTTTTTCTTTTCTTTTTGTTGTTCTTGTTTGCTTTGTTTTTGTTTTCAAGACATGGGTTCTCTCTGTATTCCTGGCTGGCCTGGCACTCGCTCTGTACAACAGGCTGGCCTCACACTCAAGAGAGGTCTGCCTGCCTCTCCCTCCTGAGGGCTGGGATCTAAGTCATGTTTTCTTTTTTTTCTAACTCCTCCCTCAATTTTCCTGTTTCTGTGTTCTTAACTCTGTTAATTAAATCCCAATGTTTCCATTGCCTTACATCCTTTTCAGGCATAAGTGTTTGTTCCTTTTCTGAGTACACTCTCAATGAAACTAACAGCATACACACACATGCACACATGCGCTGCTGGATCTTATTTTTTCATGATATACAAATGGTCTATACTCTATTTCTAATTTTTGTGTGTGTGTGTGTGTGTGTGTGTGTGTGTGTGTGCGCGCGCGCGCGTGCACATAAGTGTACCTACAGAGGCCAGAAATCAATGTCAAGTGTCTTTTCTATCTTCTGCATTTTTTGACAAAGGCTCTTTCCTTGTATCTACAGTACAGTGATTCATTAAGACAAGCTGGGAACAGGCTCTGGGGCCCCCTCTCAGCTGCTCTCCTATGCTAGGGTTATGGGCAAAGGACACAAGGGATCAATGCTCAGGTCTTCATGCCTGTACAACAAGCATCTCCGCATGGCTCATTCATTTCACAGTCAGAAGCCATACAGGAACTGTATCTATGGTGGTTCAAAAGACCCAAAAGACCCAGAGGGAGTGGCATTATCAGGAAGTGTGGCCTTACTGGAGCAAGTGTGGCTTTGTTGACAGTATGGCACTGGGTCTGATATACTCAAGCCAGGCCTTGTGTGGTCTGCTTGTTCTTCCTGCTGCCTGGTGATAAAGATGTAGAACTCTCAGCCCTTTCGACATCACCATGTCTACCTGCATGCCACCATGTTTCCCATCGTGACACTAATGGACTAAACCTCTGAAGAGCAAGGTTTGGTCCATTATTGTCATGATGGGAAACTATCATGCATGCAATAATGGACATTTAGACTCTTTAATCCTTTAAGGCAGAAGGGAAAGCTATTTGCATGGGAAAAGGAGTAAAGAATCTAAGTGTCCATTATTGCATGCATGCCCTCAGCTCACCTTCTCCACTCTTGCACAACTCAGAATCCTCTGCCTAGGGAATAGTGCCACTCACAGGGGAGGGTCTTCCCACCTCAGTTAACACTCAAGGTACTCACCATAGCAATGCTCAGCCAACCTGACCTAGACCATCCCTCAGTCAGACGCTTTCCCAGGAGCGTCTGGGTTGGGTTGGGTTGAACATCACAACCACTGCACAGACAGAAGCACGTCCCCTTGCCAATACTCCATGCTCTTCCATGGGAGGCTGCTCCTTACAAGTTAAGGGCACTGGTAACACTTCTTAGATTTAGTCACTTCACCTTCTTACTCCACGTCCCTTTTGCTGACTTAGGAGTCATATTAACGCTTACTTTTCCACAAATTTTAAAGATTTATAGACTTTAAATGGTTTTAAAACATTGTTTTGTGTAACTTCAGAGCCCTGAGTAAGTCACAGCCGCCTTTAAGTACTCACAGTTGGTAGAATAGACTCGCAAGAGCTGAAGACAAGGAAGAACCAAGCGGTAGTTCTGAAAGTGCTGCTTTACCAAGTTCAGAGTCACAGTCAGTGCCCCGTTAACTCGAGCTTTCACTCCAAATTTCTTATCTGTTTAAAAAAATTATTCAAATAAAACTTCTGAACAAAAATAATTTAAAAGCCATGAAGACTAAAGATATAAGTCAACGGTAGAGGGTGCCTAGCATGTGTCCTCGAGACAAGCACTACAACTGCCAAGAAAGCAGACACACATGAAACCTCAACTGTACACTCATACAAATGTAAAGCTGATGTGAAATAGTCGAAATTATAATGATATCTCCAAAATTTCTAATATCCCTTATCCTTCTAAAGCACATGCTACAACCAAGTACCAAGGAACTGACAGGAGAATAAGAAAGGAAGGGGCTGGAGTAACCCAAAATGTGCAGTCCCATGAGAGGAAGGCATAACTGATCTACTATTCAGTAAGTCTAACTCAGTAACGTCCCACGAATACACACAGGAAAAAGAGTAAAGAATCTAAATGTCCATTACTGGTATTATTTAATATGAATATATTATTTTCAAACCTATAACATAATATACAAATTAATAAGCTATGAATATCCTAAGTAGAAAATAATGTGGCGAGTATGTCATTGTTTGTTACTTCTAACGAGGAGCTAGAGAGGACGCTTAGCAGAAGTGCTTGCTGCTCTTCCAGGGGACCCAGGTTCACCTCCAGGACCCACAGAAAGCACTTCACAACTACATGTAAGTCCTGTTTCGGGAAGGTCCAACAACTCTGGCCTCCTCCAGCATCTGCATTCATGTACACACAAGCATGTGCACACACACAAGTGTACACACACACATGCGTACACACACACATGCACACATATACACATTTTAAAATGATAAAATGTTTTAATTTAAGAGGAAGTAGAAGAGATACTATGATGCTAGCTCAATTCATGGTATGGCGTGTAACAACCAAATCAAGGCAGTTAACATTTCCATCTCTTAAATGTTTTATTTTTAATTTCTGACTACATAATAATTATACATATTTGTAAATATATACAGGGTAATATCTTATCACCATACATTTAACATGTGCAATTCAGAATAATGAACATTTCTACCTCATAGCAGTACTGTGTCTACAAAGAACAGAAGTTCTTGATTTTTATTCACACAAACAGATCACAGCCATTAAAAAAAAATACTAAGTAACAAGAGCTGAAGAATATGAAGATTTTAAAAAAGAAAAAGGAACAGCAGAGATAAGTCATAAACAACAGAAATTGTTAGGCAGAAGGGAAAGCTACTTGCATTTTACAGGGGAAAAAAACAGAAAATTATTCAAGAAATTAATGTATGGCCGCAAAGAACTTTACAAATAATAATGGGGAAAGCACAGGTTAAAGATGCAAAATAAAATAACGATGACCTATGTAAACTAAAATGGAAGAAATAAACACATCAATATCTTAATTTCATGAAAAGAAAATTTGGTTGTAATTTGCAGAAGAAAAATATACTAACATATTTATCACTAACTAGAACCTTCTTATTTAATTTTCTAAAAAATTTCAAAAAAGGAACTCATGAATCTCAAATACAGAAGTTAAAGAAAAATAAGTGCCAAAATAACATATTACTACATTTAGTCTCAAGGCCACTACATGGCTGCATCTTTAAAACCCAACCTGCGGGCTGGAGAGATGGCTCAGTGGGTAAGAACACTGACTGTTCTTCCAGAGGTCCTGAGTTCAATTCCCAGCAACTACATGGTAGCTCACAACCATCTGTAATGGGTTCTGATGCCCTCTTCTGGTGTGTCTCAAGACAGCTGCAGTGTACGAATTTATAATAATAAATAAATCTTTGAGCCGGAGCGGCCAAGGACTGAGCGAGCAGGGCTGACCAGAGCAAGCAGAGGTCCTAAAATTCAATTCTCTGCCACATGATGGCTCACAACCATCTGTACAGCTACAGTGTACTCATATACATAAAATAAATAAATAAATAAATCTTTAAAAAAAACACAACCTGCTAAAGGTATGAGTTAATACAATGCTACATGAAGACATATCTGCCTACATACAGAGGAAAATAGCAAGTGTCACAGTCAGACACTTCAAGATTAGGCAACACGATGTAGTGCAAGGGCAAACGTTTTAAAGTACAGTTCCCCTGTCCTCGGCCCACTCTTCCTCCCATGTCTCTCTGCAGCTCTGACTCTCACATGTCTGCTTTGGTCTTTGTAAAAAGGGAGTTTCCAGAGCACTGAACTGCACACAACACAGACGTGATCATCAGTGAAACACACTGCCACAGCGCATGCTCACTCCCACACACGTGTCACTTCTGAACACAGCATGTGCATTCTCTACATCCGTGTGCATACACATATATATGTGCACATGCGCACACAAGCATGGAGACACACAGATGCTGCCACTTCCCCACTTTCATCACATTCAAAACAACTCATTATGAATGCTGGATCCTAACTGCTTGTTAACTGTAAAAACCATTCCA
Source organism: Mus musculus (assembly GCF_000001635.26). NCBI lineage: Eukaryota > Metazoa > Chordata > Mammalia > Rodentia > Muridae > Mus > Mus musculus. Next base: position 59,530,940 of record NC_000079.6, read on the forward strand.
CTGTTAAACCCAAGAAAAAGGAGTACTTTACACTTCAAAATTTAAGCAGTTTAAAACAGAGATTCAAAGTTACAAAGATGGCTCTAGGGTCAATAATCATAAAAGTAGGCCTCTTACCTTTTGGCCCAATCTTGGCAAGAATGGAGTGAGTCTGCACCATCACCTCCTCATGTGGAGGAGAGTCTTTGCTGGCATTCATAAGCAGTTGCAACAGTATTTGTGAACCACCTTTGGCAACTAAGAAACTCGCTCTTCGACCCCCACCTAAAATGTTTTTAAAATACAGCAAACAGCCTATCTTCACGTAGTGGACATTACAATTAGTTAGCATTCAAGAACTGTTTCAACCACTGGCTTCTAAAACCAAGTACTAGCAAAATCACAGTTTGAGACTTAGTACCAGGTCAGACTAGCCTTACAGTTTGGGGTCTCCAGCCTTGCCAATGCCAGCAGGACAGGCAGATGGCGCCACACTCAGCTCCTCCTTTGTTTTGTGTCACTCTAGTGAAACACTAAAGTGCAGCACACATAGTCTCAACACAAACAGTACTAAAATCCTAGGCTCAAAATGTTGCATGCTTGCATAAGTAGGCAGGGAGAGTGTGAGGAGTATCTGAAGATATCAAAACTCAGGCACTGCACTGCAGAGATGGCTCCATGGTTAGGGCTTGCTCTGCAGCCACAAGGCAATCCCAGCAGCCATGTCATACACTGGGCTCGCTCTCACAGCACCATGTGGACCAGAGACAGGAGGATCAATCAGTGGGGCTTGCTGACTACTAGCCTACCTGAAAACCTCAAGTTCCAGGTTTGGATTTTGCCTCGAAAGGAGCCAGGTGGCGGGTAAGAAAGAAGGACTCCCAGTGCCTTCTAATACACACACCCAACCACTCCCACCTCATCTCTCCCTCCCTCTTCCCCCTTCCCTCATCCCTCATACAAGAAGCAACAACAGGAACATAACATTTCATTTCCCAAATTTTAATATCAAGAAAGTTTAAATGATGTACACAGGACACACTTCTGGTCACTATTTACAAATACACACCAAATCAAAGGGAATCAAAACTCACCCGATGACACCAGCTCAATGAGAATGCTTAGGATATTAAGTACAGTCTGAAGATCTTTCGTGTTCTGAAACAAACAGTTGATTTGTCTTATTAAAACTAAATCTCTTATTGCAAGTGTTTTAACCTCGGGTACCGACCTATGTCTGACAAATGACCTTGGTGATCTCTCTAGGCACAGTTGCACTGACTTGTACTGTACTCTTCCTAAAACTTCAATATCTTCACCATTTTTCTCCCATTAGCTTATTGATTTATGCATCTGTGTATACTGAGGTGACATGGAGCTCATGGGACAAGATGCAGGCATAGGCTCTCCCTTCTACTCTGTGGGTCCTGGGACTTGAACTGAGGTCATCAGACCTGGCAGCAGCGCTTTCACATCAGAGCACCACAGCAAGCGCACCAACCACAGCAAGCAGCTCACAGCAGCTGGAACTCCAGTGCCAGAGGATGCAGCACCCTGGCCTTCTCGGGCGCTGCTCTCTCTGCACACACACAGGTACACACATAAGTAAAGCAGGAAGAAATAAGTTCTTTTTTTAATAAAAAAAAATTAAGTTTTGGGGCCTGCCAGATCGTTCTGCTGGTGAAGATGCTTGTCGCACAAGCCTAGGGGCCTGACTTTAATCCTCAGAACCCATCTAAAGGTAAAGAGAGAGCTGACCCCATGGAACTGCCTTCTGGCAATCACATGAGAATCGCATCCTCCTATGCAAACACAATAATACCTTTTTTAAAAAAGCCAAGTCTTTAAAAAAGTCTTTAAAAATACCTGATTAAATTTTAGTTATTATAATCAAGGGAAACAGATGTTTACAGTAGCACATTCACTTGTGTCTTCAGTTCAATACCCCTCCTCCTGTGTGTGAGTGTATGTGTGTGTGGATGTGTGTGTGAATGTGTGTGTGTGTGTGAGTGTGTGTGTGTGAGTGTATGTCTCTCTGTGTTTGTGTGAATGTGTGTGTGTAAGTATATGTCTGTGTGTGTGTGTGTGAGAATGTGTATGTGTGTGAGAATGTGTATGTGTGAATGTGTGTGAGTGTGTGTGTGTGTGTGTGTGAGTGTATGTGTGTGTGTGTGTCTGTGTATGCGTGTATCTGTGTTCACTTGAGCATCCCTCCTGTGACAGGAACACCAGTGAAGGCTGTTAGAGACCTACCTCCAATGTTGACAACAGAACTTCCATGCCTGTAGAACCTTTGGTTGTCATTTCCCTTCTTGTTTTTTCTGAAAAGTAAAAAATATATTTCTTTAAATGTGAACCAAAAAGAATTCATAACATTTGCTGCATATAGCTAAAACTGAGAACAGTATAAGCTGGCTCCAGGATATTCAACCCTCTAATGCTATTATTCTATTTTGTGGTTATAAGTCCACTTTCAGTTAACGAGACTTTCTCTTCTTATCATGGACTATCAAAGTCTCTGTTGATCCTTCCCAAAAAAGGCGAGAGCTGGCACAAGTGTAATGGAGGCAGATGTCACGGCTATGAGCAGAGCTGGAAACGGCTCCTCCACACCAATGACAGCCAAAGCCTGAGAAGCCTGAGGCCACACTCAAACGTGTCCACTGTACTCAGTCCCAGAGCAAACTTCTGAATCACATGGTTCAACAACCCAAGGAAGGGCTTCACTGTGAGAAGCTGAAGGTGCCGCCACTCACATGACTGCCCTGCAGGTGGGACAGGGACTGTGTAAATACTTCTATTGCACTCAGAAGTTCCTACACCCTCATAATTCTTTGATTCACAAGAGAGATAAACGCATAACAAGAAGAGACCCAACCTTTCCTATCCCGTGTTCTTTCCTATGCTACCTCAGTTCTCGCCCTTAACGCTCCAGCCAGGGGTCTATATCAAAGCACCGCGTGACATAATGAAGTAGACAGGGTGGTCCTAGTGCTCAGAATCCAGAGCGCACCGCCTCTACTAACCTCACACTTGTCTAAGAGGAGCGGGATCACTCTGACACAGTCATGGCATTCGGAGGTTTGGAGCCCTTCTCTACTTTCTCAGACTTGACTATTAATGCCACAATTGTGCTGATGCAGGGGAACATGACATTAATCTCAACATTTTGAGATCTAAAAAATGAAAGACAAAGGATCCACTCTCAGTGTAGTATATATAATTAAATTTCAAGAACAGAAGGGCTAAATGCAATGTTTCTTATGGAGATAATCATGCGAGTTTAGGAACAGAGGCCCTTGTGGGAGAAAAACATCAACAGAAAGGGTCCCGGGGAAAGACTCAAACCAAGCCTCCCCTAAGTGCCGCTCCTCCCATCGCCTTCCTTTCCTGCCTTCCTTTGTGTTGATTTTTTTTTTTTACAAACTATTAACAACTTAAGTTCTCTTCTTGGTACTTCCTATTAGAATGAAGTTCTGCATCCTAGCATGGTCCATGTCCTCTCAGAGCAGATGTGCTAACACAGGGCTCACTGGAGTGACAAATGCACACGCAGGCTTCAATGTAACAGTTTGTGACAGTTGTCATGCATACTGAGCTGAGAGCATCTGTCGATAGCTAACAGACCTTCTCTTCTCTTGGCTATCATCTCACACCAGTCCATGTGACTGTCACAAACAAACCAGTCACAGGCCGTGAAACGTCATGAAAATGTAAAACACCCCTCACATCTGCTCACTGCTGTATCCTGCTAATGCTAACCAGCATGGCAAACTCACTTACAGGCATACTCTGTTCTTAAACCAAAACTTTTTTTATGTATATATTCCTTTGGCAGTCTTATCTTTTACTCAGCCCAGCTGCCCCCAACAAAAAATAATAATTCTTACAAGAAAACAAAATTCTACTTCAAAGGGCCAGTACATCCTTGGTATATAAAGCAGGGCTAGTGCCTTATATAGCCAAGTCACTTTAGATATTAATGTTACAGATATAATCAGAAGACTCTGTGCATCATATTAATGTTACAGATATAATCAGACAGATCTCTGCATCACTAATGAGCCACCAAATTCTCAGCTTCAAACAGTGGAGACTTGTGTGGCTGTGAACACAGTCCATGTGGCCTCTAAGTCCCTCATCAACCTCTGTATCATCCTGTGCTTCTGGACACTAACTAAAACAAAGCACTGACCCAACGGCTTTCCACTCTACTTCAGGGCCTCCCATCATCTTAGGAGACTCTGACATTCTAATGGAAAATTCACTTAAACACCATAGATTCCTGGCCTCCTTATAACAAACTTTCTCCTGTGCTCTAATCTGTCAGCCTGTGTAATGACCATCCTCAGGACCAGAACGATGCATGAAGATAGACACCCCAGAAACATGAATACCTACTGAGGGAATCTGCAGGCAGCAAGCAGAGAACCCAGGGAAGGAGACAGGTAGGCTATAGCTGAGAACACTCAAGGGTCAGGACAACTGAGCACTCACATCACACCTGCACATGTCCCATGTGCCATGGAAAAGCAGGCCTTAGCAGTTTACCAGGCTGGGAAGAACACTGTCCAGTCACTGTGTCTTAGGTGCACATAGGTTTCGGGGGGTCTCACTGTGGCTCACAGCTGAGTCTAAGTCTTAGAAGAGCCTTTGGGCTGGATTTGCATGCAATACTGGAGTTGTTGAGACTGTTAGGGGTGTGGTTTTAAGGGCCAGTGATACTGTGTGAGATGGAATTATAATAAAACTATGATCTTTTTGGAAATTAGGGTATAAGGTTATTTTGGTGCTCAGTAAGCTTGATCTAAACTGAGATGCCTAGCAGGTGAGCAGGGCCCACGGCCAGCTGCCCGCACCTGTAAGCACTCCAGACACACGGACTAGCATGGAGATTGTGAGCAGCAGTAGTAATAAATACGCTGGGGTTTCTGAAGAAAAACTGAGGGGTCAGCCATGTGTGCAGGTTGTCTTGTTCCTGGCTGTAATGAGGTGACTGACTTGGCTGCTCCACACTCTTCCACCACAGCATGCTTCCTCCTAAAGGGCCAAAAACAATGGAGCCACCTGGCTATCGACTGTGGCCACTGAGGCAGAACCAAAATACATGTTTCCTGTATAAGCTTTCTCTCAGGCACCTATTTGAACAGGGATCAAGTCTAACAAGCGCACTGAGAATCAAACTCCTCCAAAGGCATTCAGTCTCCTACTTCTATCCAGACATCAAAACTTGGAACAGTCTTCATATCAAAAACCAGGACACTCTTAGTTATCTACTTTTAAAGAACTGAAAAAGTATTCCATAAAACAAGGAAGGGATTGGAGTTTACCTTGACTTTGAGCCAAATGAAGAATTTTGGATGTAACATATCTGGCAGTATCTGACTCTGTGGAATCCGTATTGATCTTCTCCAGCTGAGCCAGGAGTCCCACAACCCGAGAACTATTGGTAAGGCTAAAAAGAACATTACTCTCCATTAGTGTGGATTCTGTGCCAACCTCAAAGAGAATGTTGCTCACACAGACCGCTGTTTAACATAAATATTAACCACTTCCATGTCACAGCCGCTCACTGCCTTTATAACACTGTTCATTTCTGATGAAGAAATCCATTCTATTTCAGAAAACCACAAGCAACAAACACACGTTCACCCACCCGGAGTCCTCTCTCACCCCACAAGGTTTTCTCCTCCAAGCCTTTGGTCTGGCTCTGCTCTTCTCAAAACTGAAAACCTTTCTTCCTGCCCCACCCCATCATCATTCATTTCACACTTGCAAAATCGAGTAATGCACTTTACCAGCCATGCCCAAAGCCATCGGGCCCTGTGCTCCATCCTTCATGCCAATATGTACACACCTGTCTTATGTGACCCTCTCACATCACCTGGCTCTTCTCTTGCCAACAGACTTTAATCAACAGCTCCAAAGCCAAGGACAGTGGCCTGTGCCTGGAAAGCCAGAACTTGGAAGGCAGAGGTGAAAGGATTAACCCAAGTTCAAAGCTGGCCTGGACTACAGGGTGCATTCCAGGCCACACCAGGTACAGAATAAAACATAATCTCAAAAGAATAAAATAAAATAACTGCCTCTCATGCACAAGTCAAGTAAGTATATCCATGAATTACAAGGACTGTCAGGTAGTGGGAAGTGATCTGGACGGGGAAGCAGGGTAGAGAAGTCGATGGTTTTCAGAGGAGTGCGAGGGTAAGCAGTCTCCATGAGCACCTCCTTAAAGATACCATTTAAAGGCAATTCTGATAGAAGAAAGACAGTGAGCCCCTTAAGACTATAGCAGAAAGGAGTCACGGCCACCAAAACTCCAAGACAAGCACATGCATGTGGACTCTGAGGTGGCAAAGTGGCTGGAAGAGCTATGACAACCTGCGAGAACAGCAGTCAGAACAGACATGCACATGAGAGCAAACAGGGAAGACTCGCCATTCAGAAGCCAAGAAGCCACTCCAAGGACGTGGGGCTCTCCATTTCTTTTATTTGGGTGAGTTTTGGCAGAAGAGCAATGTATTCTCTTTCCTTAAAAGCTCTTTTTTGAGAACCAACTCCACAGAGTGCCCACTGACCTTCTCACACACCACAGCATGTGTGCGCCTCATCTGCCCCACCCCCACACACATCAAACACACAAAAATAATAATAATTGTAAATATCTCTCTGGCTGGCATGCTGGAATTACATCTGACCTGATTTACCATCTGTGAATAAGAATGGCTGCCATTCACAGAATGGCCCCCATAGGTTCCGGGGTTTGAATACTTGGTCCCCACTTAGTAGAACTATTTGAGAAGGATTAGGAGGTGTGGCCCTATTGGAGGAGGTATTGTCAGTAGGGGCAAGCTTTGACGTCTCACAAGTTTTGTCTCATCCACAGTGTACTTCTCTCAGTCTCCTGCTTGGAGTTCAAGATGTGAGCACTCAGCTACTGTTCTGCCTGCCTGCCACCAGCTATCATGAACCGCAAGGGACCAGAAGCTCAAAAAAAAACTGTCTTCTGTAAGTGGTCTTGCTCATGGTGTTTATCACAACAACTAAAACCCTTAGACACCATCTGCCAGGGTTACACAAATGACTCTGTATCAGGAAGGAGAGGAGGGGAGGGGAGAGGAGAGGAGAGGAGGGGAGGGGAGGGGAGGGGAGGGGAGGGGAGGGGAGGGGAGGGGAGGGGAGGAAGAAGAGAAGAAGATGATGGTGATGGTGATGATGATGGTGATGATGATCCCTTCACTAGATGACATCCACCAACACACATATCGGCTAGGACCTTCTGCCAGCGGATCCCATTTCTTTGCTGCAAACTGAAAGGATATCTGTGTCTATTCTCCATTTCTTTATACATGCTGCCTGTTTTAAGATACTGGCCTTCACTGACGTCCACTAGCTCCTCAAGCAAGTCACACACCCACAAATGAAATTTTAACAAAAACACAATTCTAAATGTGCCTGTGGTGGAGAGTTTTAAATGACTACTACCCACAACCTATAGTTGTCTGGAAGAGTTGTAATAGCAAATTATCTAGATGGGGTTGTCCTGTGGCCATGTATGTGGGGACTGTCTTGATTGTCAACTGATATAGGAGGACCTAACTAACCATGGGTGGCACCAAATCATGGGCTGGGCCCTGAGCTCTCTAAGAAGAATAAAGGAAGTTCGCAGAAGAGAAGCAAGTAAATGTACAGGCAGGCAGCTGCTGTGTGACTCCCTGTAGCTGCGGCTGTAACCTGGGACTTAAGCAAAGGCAGACTCTGTGCACTACATTAAGCATAGGCAGACTCTGTCCACTATTTTGAGCTAAGGCAGACTCTGTCCACTATGTTAGGCTAAGGCAGACTCTGTCCACTACGTTAAGCTAAGGCAGACTCGAGTCTTGGAGAGGGAGATTCGGGGTCCCATTGGAGCTGAGGATGCCACTGCCACCTCCCCTCTGTGCCCAGGCTAGTTAGCTGGCTGAGCGTAGCACTAATCTCAAATGTGAATGGAGCTGGAAGCTCTCATCCTTTACTGTTGACTGTGGTAGAGAGCACTATTCATACTGCTGGCTGCCTGCCTTCCTCTCGAGAACATGGTCAGAACATGGTCCAATGCAAACATGAACAAGTGATGGGTACTTTAAAGTCAATGAACTACTCACATTTCTGCTTCTTTTTTTTTTTTTACTCATAATGGAACATATAGCATGGTCTTCTGGGCTTTATCAAGACTGCATGAACCATCCTGCCTTACTTATTTAAAGAGCTGCTTCAACTCTGGGCATGTGGCTCAGCTAGGAGCCGAGCGTGCTTGCCTAGCATGACCTTAGATTCTATGTCCAGCCTCGCAAAAACCTATAATCCCAGTGGAAGCAGGAGGGTCAGAAGTTCAAGGTCACTACTGGCTACACAGTCTAAGGCCAGCTCTGATTGAGACTGTTTAATCTGTATTCTGTATACAGATTATATCTATTTTCTATTAAATATCCTCAAAGTTTTAAACAAAAATAGCCTCAAGGTTTTTAATAAAGACTAATGCCTTGTAGCAACTACAGAAAGCAGGGAAGCATAAAGAGGTCTTCAGAGGGGAACACGGGAGTTAGGGGGAGTACCACAGAAGTCACTGGAAGAAAGAAATGGAGAAAATAGGAAAGGGCTTTAATTACAGAAGGGAAGACAGTCAATCCAGAAAGAAAGAGAGCAGGATGGAGGGGGATAATAGTAATGACATCTGGAAAAACCACAAAGAATTGTAATATATATATTTAGCTATTATTATGTATTTATCTACATTTACACAAGCTTAAATAAAATATTCCCACGTGGGATGACATTCTTGGGGATGCTCTTCCCCAAGAAACATAGAACATCTAATATAAGTCCTCCTATCAGGCCTGAGAAGCGCCTTTCGTGTTGTCAGTCAAGGGAGTCCAAGAGACTCCCAGAGCAGCATGCTCTTGGTTGCTGTTGGTTGCCTCCAGAGGTGGAAGGCGAGTCCCTACTGCTGAAGACACCTTGCACTTCAGATACAGGCCCCAAAGGATCTGAGCTGGATCTGACCTGAAAATCCCTCCCTGAGGACTGGCTCTCATGGTACCAGAAGGAGTCACACAAGCTTCGTGGGGAGGACAGCAGCCAATAGGCACAACGGCAACACCATGTCATGGTAAACTCCTAAGTGTGAGGTGAGGCACTCTGGCGGTAACCAACAGCTCTCTAATTGGACTTAAGGTTCTTTAACAAGAGAGAAGTCGTGCCTGGTACTGGAAATGCAGCCAGGTACTCAGAGGCAGTGAGGTCACAGATCCTCATTTCCCTAAGCAGCTTACTTAGTTCCTAAGCACACACTAAGAACTCACCCTCACACCTACACCTCAGTGTCTCTCTCTCCTCCCTCATCGCAGCCTTCACTCTGCGACAGATTAGACCATTCCAGAAAGTCACATCTGATCAGATCCAACCAAGACATTGACAACTCAACTCCTGCCCCCAGACTCAGGGGCACTATGGGAAGGGGGTGGAGTGACTCCAGCTGCAGAACAGAATGTCTACTGCAAGATCCTGTCTTCTACAAACGACAGAGAAGCCACCTAACACCCAAGAGGGCTCATCAACATGGCTGCCTGAACAAGACCTGAGGAAGGACAACACCAACAGGCAACAGCACGGAGGGCAGGGATCTTACGGGGCTCCAACTCTACACAAGGAACTACAGGCAACTAAGATTGCTCAGAGTGGGAGACGCAGCCTTCCTCTGGAAGAACCCCTCTGTTGGCTATCCAATCCCAAGTGGTCAGCCCTGAAAACATACATTGACAAGTAACATTATATGGCCTAAGCAGGCTGTATTTGTATATTTAGGAATAATGTCAACAAATAAAAAGAAGGCATGAATTTGAGAGAGAATATGGGGTGTTTGTTAGACGCAAGAAGTTGGAGGGAGGAATGACAAGAGGAAAATGTAGTTGTACTATAATTTCAAAAGTAAAATATATTTTAAAATAACAGAAGAAAAAGAACAGTTCCTTGAAGAAAAAGTATTATGGCTAAAAGTAAAACAATGAGGGACTGAGGGCTGGCTCAGGAGTTAAAGAATTCCGAAGACTGAGGGCTGGCTCAGTGGTTAAAGAATACCACCTGTCTTGCAAGAGGACTTGGGTTCGATTCCCAGAATCCACAGAAGTGCTCACAACTGTCTATAGCTGCAGCTTAGGGGACCCAATGTCCTCTTCTCACCCTGAAGGGCACTAGGCAATCACAAGGTACATGCAGACAAATACACACACATAAAATAAGAGTTTTTAAGTAAACTAAGATGATGAATATATATGTGTGTCTATATATGTATATGTAAAATTATATATATGTATGTATGTGTGTATACATGCATATATACATATATATATATGTATGTATGTAGATATGAGAGAGAAAGACTATTAATTCTAATTGTTTTAATGCCAGAGTGGCTATATTAACAGCAGACAAATAGACTTAAGAAAAAACTACAACCAGGAATAAAGGGCATTTTGTAATGATCAATTCCTTGATACATCTTAAATGTCACAATGTGTTCAAAAATTATGAAGCAAGATTTACAGAACATAAGACAAAGCATAGAACTATTGGGATCATGGAGATCCCAGTATTTAACAGACAGACAAGAGAGAATAATGAGGTGTCCAGGAGACTGGCTGTTCACAGAGCGCCTAACAACAGGATGCACATTCAAGTTCTCCAGCAACACAGACTGACCAGGCTGCACAAGAAAGCAGTCAAACAAAGGCAAGAGGTCTCAGCAGACCGTGTATCCTCTCATCCACAAAGACCAAAACAATATCAGCTAAAACCACTCAAAATGCCTCACATAGTTAAAAATTAACACTTTAAAAATCAGATCAAGAAAAAATTAAAGCAATTAAAAGTAATCTTAGGAATCTAGAGATGACGCCGCACTCTGTTGTGGCTCACAACAATCTATAAGTGTAGTTCCACGGGATCCTGTGCCGCTCTCTTGTGTGCAGGCATATATGCAGACAGAATACAAAATACATAAAACACATCTACAAATAAGTAAATCTTTTTTTAAATAATGTTGAAATGAACACAAGCAAAACAGCAGAATAGAATATACAATGCAATGATTAATGAGAAAAGTAATTAGCAACAAATGCCCAATTAGCAAACAAGTATCTCAAGTCACTTAGCTTGCAGTGTATGTTTTCTTAATTTAAGGAGAGGGGGGAAACTACTGTGAGTAATCAAAGGTCAGGAAATTAAGACAAAACAACAAAAGGGGCAAAGCCCCCAAAGTCACTAAAACCACAAGTTTGGGTTTTTTAGAAAAATCAATAAAACAAATAAGCTTCCAGCCAAACTGTTCAAGCAAAGAAAGAAACAGAAAGAGAAGGAGAGAGAGAAAATAGACAAGTTACCAGAAAGAACAGGAAACATCACAACAGCCTTTATAGATCTAAAATAGAATTACTTTGAGCACATTCATTACCATGAATTAGACAGTACAGAAGAAATGAGCCTGCCTCAAACAAGACAGAAAGTACCAGCACGGAAGTGTGTCCTCTAGACTGGGCTCCGCGGCTCGAGAATGCCTACAACAACACAGAAACGTATGCATGCGTGCACAATAATATGTGTGTGTAGACTCACTCCATGATCCTGAAATAAATCCTAAGAGGAGATAACCCAGAAAGCCTCTGAGGCTATGGAAGGACAGAACGCATCCCTCTGGAAACTGATGTGGTTTGACATAATTCCCTGAGACTGCTACTTCACTCATTCAGACCCTTGGGGGACAAGTTTTTGAATTCTCAGCCTCATTATGCTTCACACACATTTTCTAGGACCTCACGGACACCCAGTTCTGTGCACCCGCAGCTTCCTTACGTAAGGTCCCCCTCAGGTGGACTCTGCATCACTCAAGACTGCTCATTGCCTAGTACAGTAGAACTCACGCTTCAGTCTTCCCTAGTGTCCAGTTAGGAAACAGTGTCCAGGTCTGCCCACGCGCGGTGCAGACACCAAACGTCATGGGATCTGAGTGTGGACCAGAAGCTGCTGACCCTGAGCAGCAGCTGCAGGCCTAAGCCTCCCTCACCCTCTCCAGTCACCTGTTCACCTGACAGCACTCAGCTCTCCCACAGAACAAGGCGAGCAGTGCCACCCTGAGTTGAAGACATGATGCATCCATGGACTTAGGATTTACATGACTTGGCCCCAGGGTTGTTGCTACTTTAGAAACTGTGGAAATGGGGGATAGGAACAGCTCATCCTATCTGTTGGACAGCTGCTGGGTAAATCTTCACAGGTGTGCTATCTAACTGTCCCATGGCAGTAGCCGGCTCTCCTCTTCTTCAGGCTCCAAGAACCGTAACATTCTACCACATTCATGGGGCCAGTCACATGGACTTAACACTTAAGCTGTCTGCCAGGCCTTTCTCCCACAGCAACGCAAGTGACACAGTGAGTACTGATGGAAATTATGAATTGATTTAGTAAAGATGTATAATGACTAGCCAGCCTAAGACAACAAACACAAAATATCTAGTATAACTTATTTCAGGAAGTAAACACAAGCTGACATGAGAAACCTGTGCTTTACAAACTGTATGAGTAGTATTCTAGAAATAACAAAATTTAACTAATTAATGGAAACAAACTAGTTATTTGACCTGTTCAGAAAAGCAAGGCTTGGGGCCAGCGAGATGTCTCAGCAGGCAAAGGCACTTGTCACACACACATACACACACACACACACCAATGGCCCTGACTAGCTTCCTATAGAAACTATACAGTTAGTGAAACAATAAAAATTATGGTGGTACAATTGAATTAAAATAACTAGAAACCTTAAAATAACTAGAAATCTTTAAAATGATTTAAGAAATAAACATCTAGTAAATTGTGCATCTTGCCCATAACACATTAATTGTAAAGGCAAACCCATGTACATGAAAACATAAACTACAATACTGCTAGCAAACCAGAGGCATCAGCTACCCTCAGCTAACTGACACTCTGCACTGGCACACATTCCCATTAGTCACCTTACCCAGGAGAATACCAGCACCACAGAGCTGATGTTTCAAGACTGCACAGCTTATCTACCATTAGTAAGGTTTTCTGGGGTTTTCTTAAGATTTATTTATTTATTTATTTATTTAATGTATATGAGTACACTGTAACTGTCTTCAGATGAGGGCATTGGCTCTCATTACAGATGGTTGAGAGTCACCATATGGTTGTTGGGAATCGAACTCAGGACCTCTGAAAGAGCAGTCAGTGCTCTAAACCACTGAGCCATATCTCCAACCAGGTTTTCTGATTTTTAACTGTAAGAAATGGCATGTGCTTCCTACAACATGCCGCCCAAGCAGCACATCCACGCGCAGTCAGTCGGTCCCAGTGCCTGCGCTGTGCATTCCTACACACCACACACCAATATTCACACACATGGGGGCCGCAGTACCTTTTCTCTCCCACCACTTTTAGCTTGCTCATCTTGAGTTACTTCATTCCAGCATTGCAGATAATCTGAAAGAAAAACGTTAATACTATATCAGGCGCCTAACACAATTCTGGATTTTATGCATTAGGTATAACAACCATACAATGGAGATGATAACACTGGAAAACAAGTACTTCTACACACACAGTCAAGTCCATCAGGGCAGTGTGCCATATACAAATATGAAAATATCCAAAAGCAGCATGGAAATGTTATCAAAATGCTAGAGCTGCAAAAAACGCAGAAGGCAAACATTACACTGACTATAGTGGTGGTCTGAATAAAGTGTACCCCCAGGCTCGTGCAGCTCAACACTTGGTCCCCAGCTGTGGGACCGCTGTCTGGGGGGGATTATGGAACCTGCAGCCTTGCTGGTGGAGTTATGTAGATGCGGAGGAGGGGGGTGATTAGATCCTTGCCTACTTCCTGTGCCTTGTTCCCTCTACCCCTTCCCCCTCTGAATCTCCCCCTCACTCCTGTGTATGGATGAAAATTTAACCAGCAGCTTCCTGCTTTGACTTGCATGCCTTCCCTCCAATAAAGACTCTGGAGGCCTCCAGGAGCCTCTGGAACTGTAAGTGAAAATAAACTTTCTTCCTTCAGTTGTTTTTTTGTGTGTGTGTGTGTGATAGTTTTATCTCTTCTACTGAAAACTAGCTCATACAATCAGTATTTGGATTTCTTCTGAGATGCCATTGCTATGCCTCATTAATTCTCAAGGTGAGCAGAGCTTTCCACGAGAAGCTGACACTGTTCACACAGTAGCACAAACTGGTAGATGCATTTCTATATGAAAGCACGTTTTATGAAAAACAAGTTGTTGAACATAGTCCAGGGGCTTGCCAAGCATAACCACAGTCAATGTTCTAATTTTTATAAAGTCCTTATTACAGCATTTAAACAACCTTCCATCTTGACTTGCAATTTTTTAATTTTCAGGTTGTACTTTAAAACTAGTTCAGGAAAAATAAATATCATGGATTTTATATACCAATGTTTAGTAAAACCCAATTTTGTCACATCACTAATCACATTTATACATGTTTAGTGATACAACACTTTAAAGAAAACATGCAAAAAGTAAGATTTTAATGTTTTATTTAATAGATACAAATTATGTCTTTTCAATCTCTGTTAAATATATATGTATATATGCATATATATTTATGATATAAAAAACCATGTGGACTGTTCTTAAGGTCGTTGACAAATTTGAAATCGCACTTTTTTCCTTTAGTTAAGCTTTTTCTCTAGGTTGTTAACTACATGAAGTCAATTTCCAAGATAAATAAGACATCACACACAGAAAGGTGGCAGGAAACCTCATATGAGCTTTCAAAGTTCCTATCACTGCCCTAAGCAGAGTCTGTCCTGGCCAGCTTAAAGCTAGACGTGGGGACACAAATGGCTCACAATCCCAGCACTCGGAGACAGACATAGTACGGTGTTCCAGACCCTGTCACATAGAGGTCAAAGTCAGCCTGAGGTAGCAGACCTTGTCTCAAACCAGTAGAAACGACCCAGGGCTAGAGGGTTAAGACTCAGTTAACTCCAGGCAGAGCCAGGGCTGGAGGGTATGGCTCAGTTAACTCCAGGCAGAGCCTGCACCCAGGGCTGGAGGGTGAGGCTCGGGTAACTCCAGGCAGAGCTTGCACCACCCTGACTAACCAGGAGAACCTGCAATCCCAGCACTCAGCACAGATAGATCGAAAGACCCTGCCTCTAAAGCAAGTAAGCAAAGTGTTCCTTAAAACTGTGTTAGCAGCACATCCAATGGAAAGCCAGTAACCTTCTGGTTTCTGTTTCCTGAGATGAAGTCCCCCAAAGCACTCCAGCTGGCCTGAACCTCACCAAAGAGCTGGAATTCAAGTATGCATTCCACATCTCACCCTTACTGTGAACCTGGGCTCGGTGTCTTCACAAAGAGGCATCAATCAGAAAGACTGTAAGAGGCAGAACTGTGGATAATGTCAAGGAAACTACTATTGTTTCTCCAATACAACAAGGCAGTTGTACACATGAGCTCACAACCATTGTGACAGCAGACATGAGATCTGTACACGTTCCAAACAGACAGAACCCCAGCATAGACAGTGGAAGAAGGCATAAATCCCCCCACTAGCTGTGTCTCTAACAGCATTCGACAGCCACTGGGTGAGGGAGAGTCATTTGTGTTTAATGCTGCGACACTTCGTAGGTCAATCACATGCCAGGGTAAATGGGCAACACAAACTGAACTCAATGGAGGTAAAAATAGATAAAAAAAAAAGATCTCAAAGCTGGATAGGAAATGATAGGAGAGTGGAGAGGATATGAGTATGTTCAAAATATATAGTATGAAATTCTCAAAGAATAAAAATATTGTCTAAAAAATATTTATATCTATGGTTTACAATAAAATACTCAGCTTCAGGCATATCCCTACACTCTTTATTAGGGAGTACAGAAAAAAATCATGTTTACTCCCACGATGACAGAAAAGAAAACTGAGACGGGAAAGAGACTGGGTAACCCACCTAGCAGAGTCCAGGGCCCTGGGGACCAATGACCAATGACTCCACAATGACTCTCAGGGGCCACAGTGAGCCAGGACAGAGGGGGACGCTCCCAGGCCATGCTGAGCTAGGACCATAACATCATTACTTCTGCCATGGGGACAAAGATTCCATGCTGCTTTCTACAATCCCACTCCTTTGTCACTTTGTCACACCTACCAACACAGGTCTTGTCATTAACACTAAAAACAACTGGTAATTACCAATCAGCTTACTTGTCCCTCACAGCTCGTGACACAGGAAAAGGCCCTCATGGAAACACTCTACCACACTCTGGCCTTCTGCCCAGCATTTACTGGAAACACAGGGCTTGGGTGTTTCTGCCCTCTTCCAACTCTAGACTTGGTAACATCACCTGACTTCAGAGCTAAACATCTCACTTGACATTAAGGTCAGACAACAAATCCCCCAACCTTTCTTCCCACCTCTGCCTGCTGTAAACTACCCAACTCTCTAAACTGCTCTCCCTGGCCTGTGGCATCACCCTCTTCTCCTTTCCCGCATCCAGGTCATAGGAACAAATGACACATAAGATGGTTCCACACATAAAGGCATCTGCAACCAAGCCTGATAACCTGAGTCTACCGCAGGGTCCACATGGTAAGGAAAGACCTGACTTCAGTTGTCCTTTGACCTGGATAAAGTGTAGAGAACATGTTAGCAGATGATAATAATAATATGCACACATCAAAACTCCAATCATCTCACGTCCTAACATCACCAGTCTCCTCTCTACATTCCAGCTACAGTTTATTCTCAATACAACACCCTAAAGGGACACTCCCAAAACCCTGGAAGGGAACAGGCCACCATGGAAGAAGCCTGCCATCCATCAGCTCAAAGCTCTACACAACTTTCCACTTCGATGACACCAAAGCGCCTAAGGGAATATTCCCAGCCATTTCCTTCCTAGCACAGCCAGAATGTTGGCTGAGAGCCGCCTGGCTTTCCCCCAGCACAGCAGCTTCAGTCTCACCCGGGACCCTTGCTCAAACTGTTCCCCCAGCACAGGGTTCACAACTGTTTGATTGGATGGATCACTTGATTTTCAGCAGAGCCCATCTCAAGAGTCCTACTTAATACCACCAGCCATCTAGACCCAAGGGCACACAGGGTCCTTGCCTGCTGTTTTTAGAACACTTTCTGCCCTCTAAAGCACACTGATTCTCAAGAGTAAACAAAAGCTAAGACAAACCTGTTGGCTTACATTTGTAAACTTAGCACTGGGGAGGCCGAAGTAGGACTCAATACTATGAGTTCAAGACCAAGCTGGGTTACATAGTGAGGTCCAGTCCACCACCCTTACCCCGACATACAGACAGCAAACAAACAGCATGTTGCTATGGTCTGAATGGTGGTGTAAGCTCCAGAACTCAAAGTGACTTCTTAGCCACCACCGTGATAGCAATGGGGAAACAGCCTTCTGAAACAAAATTAGGTCATGAGGGGAGAGCCCCTCAAGTATGGTAGGTAGTATCCCTAACATATATTTAATATATAAATAATATGCTTACTTAGATATTTAATTACATACTTTAAGATACATAGTGTATATAATTTAAAAATATAAACTGGCTAGCTTGTCCATTCACCAACTGTAGAAACTGCCAATGCCTTACAAATTTCCCAGCCTCTGCACTATGAGCAAAAACACATGTTGGTTAAAAGCTACCCAGTTTATGGGAGTTTGTTACAGAAGCCCAAATGGAATAACAATTTATTTTTATTTTAGAACTTTTCAATTAGCATGCACAACATTAGATTTCCTTCTGGCATTTTCAAGCAAACTTTGTTTTTGTTGACTCTCCTCCTGCCCTTTCTCCCCAGCTCTCTGTCACACCCCTGGTACCTTCCATAGCCTCCTCCCTCCTTCACACTGTCATAGTGCCTGTCTCCCTCGCCTCCTCAGCACCCACCTCATTGTCATCTCCTTTCGAGTTGCATGGCCTATGCCCACACACATACACACACACAAGTTCACACACAGGCATGTGTGCACACACACAAGCTCACACACACACTCATAATAAGCTAGCATTTCCATATGGAAAAGAACATGCTATCTTTGCCCTTCCAAGTCTTGGGTTATCACGCTACATTGCAGATATGGGATTAAAGAAATGACTTAGTAGTTAAGACAACTTGCTTGTGCAGAAGACCTGAGTTCAGTTCTCAGCACACAATTATCCATACTCCAGTTCAAGGATCCAACACTGACCTGACACACACATGGTACACACACATATTTGCAGGCAAAAACTCATACACAAAAATATTTGAGGAGTTCATTTCTCATACCCTATCTTATCTCCACCCAGAAATTAGGCCACAAGCCACTTGCTAAGATACTTTCCTTCTAAAGCTAATCTGCCTGTCTGAGTCTCTTTGAAGCTGGAAGCTACAGACTCCAGTTGCACCTCAAAGACACAGCAAGAGGCTAGAGAAAACATCCTTATCTCTGCCCTTTGTTATCCGTATTTGTACAACTCTCAGAGTGTGTGTTCACATAGCAAAAAGCTCACTGCAAGTCTGCACATAAATTCAGTCATATAATGAATAAGAAGCTATAACAAGAATGCATACAGGCATATACTACTGCTCACAGGGTCATAGAAAGTTTAAAACTGTGACTAAGCCCTCCTTGAAGTTTTGTATAGATAACCCAATCAATATCTTATCTCCTGTTTTTGCACCTATGGTCCTGTGGTGTATATCTTCTTTATGGCCTGCCTTCTGTTAATGGTTTCTGTAACCCCTTGGAATGTGCCCTAAGTTTTAGAAGTCTGTTGTTATCTCAGAAGCAATTAAGCAGTTCTGTTATAAAACCAGCTCAAATGTCTTTACAAGTGTTGCCATTCTGAACAAAAAATGGTAACCTTGGTATGCTCAATGTCTCTGCAGAATAAACACTCTTTGTTTTTGCATACTATCTGAGTCTGGGGTCTTCCTTCAGCAAATTTCGGACCCTTACATACTAAGAAACATTAAATACTTTCTAGATCCATCTATTTCCTTCAATTTCATTTTAAGTTTTTACAGCTAACTAATATTTATTTATTCATATACACATCCATTATCTATTCATCTGCTCATGGGCATTTACGCTGATTCCATTTTCCTGTTACCGTGAATAAGACGATCAATGAACCCGGATATGCAGGGGTTTCAATGCTTATCCCCAGGAGAGGTATAGCTTGGTTGTATATCTTGGTCCATTTTTAATAATGAGAAAATGTCTCTTTATTTCCATAATGAGGGTGCTAGTTTACACCCCTACCAGCAGTGAATAAGAATTCCTCTTTCACACATCCTCACCAGCATTTCTTGTCTATTTTCTTTTTTAAAAATTATTCCTCTGGAGCTAGAGAGCTGGCTCAGCAGTTAACAATACTGGGTTGCTCTTTGAGAGAGAACCAGGATGAAGCCTAACAACCCACTGTAACTCTAGTTCCTGGGATTGTGGTACCCTCTCTGGCTTTGGGAGGCTCCTGCATGCTCTTGCATGTGCATGATACACAGACATGCATGCAGGCTAAACAGCCGTACACATAAAAATAAAAATCACCTTTTGAAAACTAAAAGTTTACTTATTTTTTGGGGAAGGAGAATGCCATAGCAAGCATGTGGACGATGGCAGAAAACAACTTTGAGACATTACATCTCTCCTTCCACGTGAGTTCTAGGAATCAAACTCAGACCTTCAGCCTGGGCAGAAGGCTTCTGTACCCACTGAGCCAACTCTCCAGCCTGGTGTCTCTTTTCTTGATGATAGCTATTCTGTCTGGAGTGAGATGAAATCTCAGAGTAAGCATTGGGTTCTTTTTTACATATGTGTGTATGTGGTGTGCATGCCTGTAAATATGCATGTTCTCATGTGTAGGCATATTGTATTCATGTGTGCATACTGTTAGGAGTTTATTCTAATGCTTTGAATTAATTCAGCCCCCAAAATCGGGAATCTGCATATCCAAACTCGAAGGTCCCTGTCCCCAATTGGTTTTTGATTGATCAATAGAGAGCCAACGACCAAAGGCTAGGCAGAGAGAGAGGCGGGACTACTAGGTGTCTGGGAGAAGGGGCACAGGGGGAAGAAAGGAAGAAGGAGAATCACCTTGACTCTGAAGGAGGGGGGTCAGATTTAGAGCTGCAGAAGAAAATTCATTCAAAACATGGTGGAAAGGGAAGCAGCCCTGTGGGGAGGGGGGCTTCCCAGAAGGTAACAGGGCAGCAAAGATAAAACATAGACCTGAGCTGAGAATACCGGAGGGAAAAATACACTAGCCACAGGGAGTATTAGAACTGCCCAGCCTTTGAGCCAGTCAAGGCGCATCAAAATGAAGCTGGTGTGTGTGTGTGTGTGTGTGTGTGTGTGTGTGTGTGTGTGTGTGTGTGTGTGTCTTTCTTTCATGAATCCAGAGTTCCTGGGCAGGTGCAGCACACACATTCAAGACCTGCCAGGAGCCAAAGCAGTTAACTAATTACCACTACACCTAACTTGTGAAAGATTCAGATGGAAAGTCAGGCAAAAGCTGACTGACTCCACAAACAAACTGTAAACACACTTTGTGTGCCACAGAATAGCCAGAGGTCTCAAGAGCTTCCCCCAAAGGTTTCTCAATCTGGAATCTAAAGAGGTTACTCTGAAAGATCAGAGTTTTGATGTGCACCAAGTAATGGTGGTACTCACAGTAAATAAAAAGAGCGACATTACAGTCGAAGTCAATTGTAGTGAGGGTACTGGACACAGAGCTGCACTCACTTGCTAGAGGTGTAGCCTTCATAGCTACAGGCTGTATTACATAGGAGGAAGATGAAGGCTGCTGATCCTGGGTCCTCCCTGCCCTCCTCTCTCGGCCAGCACCATGGTACCCCCACAGGCCGGCTATACTGCACAGGAGGAAGATGAAGGCTAATGCAACACCACCACTCTGTAGGGACAAGTAAGCTACACATGTAACAGAAACTTGGGGAAAAACTCTAATTATAAAGAAAAACTGTTTCTACTTTACAACCCATTGCACCCTGACATGCTCTGCTACAAGGTAAGCATCTATAGCCTAAAACTTAAACAGTTCTAAGGCATTAGAATTTTAGAATTGGGGACACTCCTAGGTTTGGTTTGTGAAGTCCACTCAAATATTTCCTTCCCCAAAAAATAAATAAATAAAACAAAACTTCCAAATCTGAAACTGTTTTGGTCCAGAGCATTTTAAATAAAGGGCGAGCTTTGCAAGACTGTACTAAGAAAAGGGGAGCTGTGGTGCTTCCTGCCTCTCGTTTCTTCATTTGTTAAGGCCTTAGGACTAAATCCTAACATCTGAAATTTATAAATATGCGAAGTAACGTGGCAGTTTGGGGGATGCAGAGGACCCAGCCAGCTGCTCTGGGGCATCAACAATGAAGATCTATGTCTTGAAAATCACTGCAGTGGTGTAACAAAGCTTTGCAAGCAGGCCAACAGGCCCTTGGCACAGAAAACAGTGAACATGTGGCTCAACTAGTTCATTCTTTTAAAAAAAATCTTTATTTTTTAATGTGTGTCTATGCCCTGGGTGTGCAGGCGCATGGTGCCATACTGCGTATGAAACCAACAAGTTCTGGGAACTGAACTGGGGTCTTCAGGCTGGTGCAGCAAATGCCTTTGCCTGCTGAGCCGTCCTTCCAGCATTCTGATTCTTGCTTGAGAGCTCAAGTGCTAGCAGAGTCACAAATAGAATATAGTTTATATATTATCTTATATTATATAAGAAGGTAGACTTACTGTTCATTTCTGTGAAAACCTTTGGTGAGACACCCAAGCCACCATTCAAATGGTGTTTCACAAATGGCTAATCCAAGCTCTCTGCTCTATTCTGGAACTACTCTGCCTGGAGACAGCCATCAGCTATCAGTGTGTGGCATCAATGATTCATGGACACTATCCATCTGTCATACAGAATAATGTTTTGAACTGGCCATGGCTCAGCAGGTGACAGCACGTGCAGCCAAGCCTTGGTTCAGGTGCCAGGAGCCACATGGGGGAAGATGAGACCTGTCAGTCTCTGACCTCTGACCTCCACATGTATATCATAGCACACATACAATAACCTTTTTTTTTTAATGAGAACTTTGTAAAACTCATATCTACTCTCAGATCTCTACCCACACGACTTCCACTGATTTCTCACACAATCACTGTGTTAACAGTATTTTGGTGGGACTGGCAGAATAGGCCTGTAATCCTAGCAAGCAACTTAATGAAACTGTCCCAAACTAAAAATTACAAGAGAGCTCTGGCTAGCCCTGGCTTTAAGCTCTAGTACCAGGACCCAAAAACATAACTTTCTTTGATGCAATACAAAGAAATACGCCACCATTTGAAAAATGTGCCCAACTCACTGAACCAATACCTAATTACCTGACAGATAAATTCTGCTAAAATTCAGATTATGTACATAATCCATTCTGAGTTCACACAATGTGTTTTTAAGTATAACTGAGTATGAAAGATCATCAGATAGGATTTCAGATTCCATGTTGCAACTAACCTTTAAGAAGGTACCACACATTTCTGAGTTCGAGGCCAGCCTGGTCTACAAAGTGAGTTCTAGGACTGCCAGGGCTATACAGAGAAACCCTGTCTCGAACCCCCACCCCCCAAAAAAAGAAGGTGCCACACCAGGCAGTGGTGGCAAACACATGTAATCCCAGCACTCAGGAGACAGAGGCAGGGGGAGTTCCAGGACAGCCTGGTCTACAGAGTGAGTTCCAGGATAGCCAAGGCCACCCAGAGAAACTCTGTCTCAAAACAAACAAACAAACAAGACAGAAATGGCAAGTGTTGAGTCTGAAGACACACTAAACAAAGACACCCACCATTGATTGTTCCCTCCCCTGCACAGCCATTAGCTGCATCTGGCTGGATCCCCTCCATGCATGCACTTCGACCTAAACAAGATATTGCAATAGACTAAATGTGGAAATAACCTAGCTGTTTGTACCTTCTGACACTAAAGATTTTGGGGTTGGGGGTGGTGAGGAAGGGAGGGAAAGGAGAGAGGAGAGTTTTGAAAACGGGCATGGGAAACTTAGAAAAATGTGAAACACTACCACTCTTCTCACTAGGTCTGCAGGTGGTCTGTTTTGGTTATCACTTAAAAATGTGTTGTTTATATTGATATGTAATATGATTTCTAAGGATGTAAAGAGTCCTGAGATTGAGTTTTTAAATATCTGATTTATGAACGGATTTTAAAAGCAGCTGTGCAACTCTAATATAAAATCCCAATGTCCCAAACCTTCTGAACACTAGCAGGACTCCACAGACACAGTCACGGCTGACCTCACCTCACATACTGCACCCCAAATGTAGGCACGCTAAAAACGTTTATAAAATCATGTATCTCATTAGACATGAAAATATTCCAAGACCTAAAACACTCTTGGTCCAAGAATATCAGGTAAGAGATGTGTTAGTTACATCAAGTCCCTGCAAACCAAGAACCAAGACAATAAAATTACTAATGGGGGTGAGGGGAGACCTATTTTTTTTTAGGAGAATTACATAAAAGATGAAAATGAGCACAATAGCAAACCAAAACATTTTATGTAACGTCAATAAAGACAAAATAGGGGCTGGAGATGTGGCTCCGCAGTTAAGAGCACTGGCTGCTCTTCAGAGGACCTGAGTTCAATTCCCAGCACCCACAACTGTCTACTCCAGTTCCAGGGGATCTGACACCCTCACACAGACATACATGCTGTCAAAACACCAATGCATATGAAATACAAATCTTTAAAAAGATAAAAATACAAAATAAAGACAAAATAATGTATCGATAAAAATTACTTTGTAATTCTAACTCCCAGAGCAACATTGTCACTGAGAACCTGGAAGATAGGTTAGTAAAATTTCAGCCACCACCAAGAGGGAGACAGCCAAGATTCTGTCAGAGAGGCCAGGCAAGCGAGGATACTCAGCTCTCCAGCACCATCCCAGGGAACGCAGCTCAGGGCGTACCTGTTCTATTTAAAAGGGAACACAGCTCAGGGCGTACCTGTTCTATTTAAAACATGTACGTTTCCATCAAAGGGCAGTGAGGCTACACTCTCTCAGCCTCAAACAAGGAAGTGGGTCCTAGGGACTGATCTGTGCTAACACTGCTCAGTCTGAAGTCTCCCTTCAGCCACTTACACCGAGGGCGATCAGTAGCAGCAACAGTTATGCCTACTGAGCACTTCCCGTGAGCCATGCTCTGTGGACAAGCGCCACACTCGTGTTAACTTCATGAGATCACCCTAAGTGCACAAGCACCATCATCTCCATTTTGGGCAAGGACAGAACTGCATCCAGAGAATAAACAGCTTGCCTGCAGCAAGCCAGGACACAAACTCAGCCACTCTGGCCGAGCCCCAACTCCTCAGCCACTGCGACACTACAGCCAGGCACTGTGACCTGCAGTGACATGAGGTCTAACACACAGCACCCACCCTCAACCCTCTCCGGCATGTGCACCGATATCCGCTGCTCAAGTTACGATCCTAAGGGATGTGCAGAGGATCACCAGTCACCGTTTCCTCCTATCTGAACTCAGAGCTGAGGGCATCAAGCAAGAAGAGCAGACTCTGAAGATGACTACTGAGGAGGAAGCTAAAAAGGCAAAATCCAAACTTTAGGATGCCATACAAATTAAAATAGTTCACGCCCTTGCAGCTTTTACCTCTAACTAATGCAGGGTTAATCATTACACGGCACTGCCGCCAGACTTTTCTAAAGAGGATGCTTCAAGGGAGAGAGCAAGATGGTTCTGCAAGCACCGGCTCATGGCCATGACCACTCTCCTTCCATCACCTGCACCACAAGGTCGAAAAGAGAACCAAAACTCAAAAGTGCTCTGATCTATACACACATGTAAAAGAAATAAGGGGTAACCCTTGAGCCAAATCAATTGGAAAACCTTTATTTAAAAATTGCTACCACTGGGCTGGAGAGATGGCTCAATGATTAAGGGCCGTTCTTTCGGAGAACCTGGGTGGGTCTGATTCCAAGCATCCACATGGTGGCTCACAACCATATGTAACTCCAATTCCAGTGAATCTGACACATTCTTCTGACCTCCTCAGGTACACACATGGTGCACACACACATGCACACACAGGCACACACACATATGTATATATACATATGCATATGCGTATAAATCTTAAGAAACTAAAAATACCACAGAAGGTTAAATTACGTTAATATATTTGACATTTATGTCATGTTGGTCAAACACATAAGGGGTCTGTTTCAGAGTCCAACAGAGATTACAATTTTAAACACTGATCCATCAATTCAAGGCAAAACTCTATGGTCATTCAAAATGACAGTGTAACTCCATTGTAGAATGTGACTCGGGAGAACGAGAAACCAAGCAAACCAGGAGAAACTCGGGTGGACTAAGGCATCGCCAAAGTGCGGCCCATTAGAGGGATCTGATTACAGATCTCCAGGACTTTGGTTTTGACATCTGGCCTGTTTTAAAATCCGTACCGTTCAAAGTGCCTTAAATAAATCATTTCTTCTGCAGCCAACGAAACCAGAAACATTTCCAAAACACAATTACAAAAATAACTTCCTCTCTCAGGGAAGCAAGGAGAACTGTGAGAATAAGTCAGAAGCTGGCCAAGGAAGAGCGAGCGCTCGGGAGAGCCACTCGACTCTGTGGACTGCGAACTGCCGGGTACCTGATGGGCACCGTTACCATTCCGAACACCTGGAGAGGGCTTGCCACAGACAGCCTGCCATGCCAGCGGGATCGCCGTCGTTACCTCACACGCCGTGCGAGACCTGCATCATCCACGGACCAGCATACACAGTCAACGTCCACCCCGACCACCCGGGGAGGTGTTGAAACTGCCGTCCACGGCGCTAAACTGTCAGGGAGCAGCCAATCAAAGGGTCCCGGGGCGCGGCAGGGCGGAGGCCAGGGAGTGGCGGGCAGCGGAGCGCGGAGGAGAGTGCACGGGGCGACGACCGCCCCGGCTCGCTCGACTGCCCGCCTCGCCGCCTGGCAGCGCGCTTCGCCTCCGCCAAGTGAACCGAGGAGCCGCCGGGAGCCGGCGAGCGGGACGCGCGGGCGGCGGGGACGCTCACCGGCTCGGCTTGGGCGCTGCGCTCG
The DNA here is from genome assembly GCF_000001635.26 of Mus musculus. NCBI lineage: Eukaryota > Metazoa > Chordata > Mammalia > Rodentia > Muridae > Mus > Mus musculus. Next base: position 59,557,123 of record NC_000079.6, read on the forward strand.
GCCTCCGCGCCCGGGACTCCCGGGGCGCACGGCGGTTCCTCGCCGCCCGCCGCCCTTCTCCCGCCGTCCGCCGCCCGCGGCCCGCCGTTTTCATACAAACCCGGGTGGCAGGAGAGGCGGAGGCGGCGAAGACGGCCGCGGAACATGCCCGCATCCCGGGCAACGTCAGCGCGGCGCCCCGCCCAACTCACGGCTCCGAGGGCCGGCTCGCGTGCGCCCGGTAGGGCGCGTGCGCGTGGGGGAAGGGCGCTTCCAGGGAAGGGCGGGACGTCGGGGGGGGGGGGGGCCCGCGGGGCGCGTGCCCGCCGGCGGGGGCGGCACGCCTGGAGGGAAGACAAGCTGCGCGTGCGCAAGGTCGGGTGGGTACCAAGAGGCGGGGCGGGGCGAGGAGGGGCGGGGCGGGGCGGGCGGGGCAGGGTGGGGCGGAGTAGGGAAAGGACTCCACTCTGGCGTGGGCAACCGGCGGTGCGCGCCCTTACCTTTGGGTTCCTGTGGGTCGTGGGCCAGTGTAAACGTGTTAGCCCGCTAGCAGATCGACACGTTCATCAAATCGCCTTCTTTTTTCCTTCCCAACCGGGGGCGTAGCTCCCAAATCCCATCAAACCTTGGGAAACAGTGAGGCTAGTCCTTCCTGACCCCAAGTTGACCCAGAACAGGCTGTGAAGGCTGTGGCGCATGGCCCATTTATCCAGGTAAATGAGATTATCTGATGGTACTGCGAACAAAATGTCATGCCCATTCATTTCAAAACGATGTTATGGAAAACCTTGGTGCAGAAGCTAAAGGCAAAAAACAGTGGGGGAGAAGTAGGGAGCATGCTTGTGTTTTGACTGTGTTTAAATACTCTGAGATACATTGTTAATAAAGACATCATTTGCCTTTTTAAGGAGCATCGACCATGCTCCCTGTTTATGGTGGTTGGTAAGGGATGTAAAATTATCACAGCATGATAGGGGACTAAACTGAGCCCTGTGGGGTTTTTATTTTGTTCTTATGTTTCGTTCAAGCAGGTTTGTGGAGGTAATTCAAAAAACGTATTCAAGGTGTGAAACAGTGCTTCATGCTACTTGCTCTTGGCAGATGTCTTTACTGAGAGGAACAAAAGACTGCCATTTTATAAATGTTGGTTTTCCCCATACCTATAACACATGTGCACATAATGATAGATTCAAGTATTTAAAATACCTTTAAACCACTCTCCACCACAAACTCCCCAAAATGAAAACGATTGTCTAAGAACATTTAGTAGTTCAAAATTCATGAGACATTATTCAAAGAACGTGTTTCTAAATCAACTTGCAATCTAGAAATACATATAAATTGAATTCCTCTTTAGCAAAGTATGGTTAATGGTCAGAACAAAGGCTCAGAAGATTGGCCCATACAGCCGGGTAACCCACAGCGTCATTGGCTTTGAAGTTATTGCAAACACACAACTTGCAGATGAATGGCACCTTTAGCAAGTGTGAGAACCTTCTCACCTGGAGAAGGATTGGGCTCCAGCTCTTATCAGACCCATGGGAGTTCCCAGCCTCAAGGACCATAACTTAAAAGCATGGAAGCACAAGGGTTTGAGCACTCGGGAATTAGCTGGCTACTTCTCTGAGCACCACACTGCTCCAGCTGTCTCCAAACCCTCAGCCAGAGCACTGTGCAGGAGCAAGGGTCCTCCAAGATCTCCCTCCATCGCCATGCTGTTAGACACCTTCTCTCCCAGAGCCACTCCTTTGAAGGCTCAGCTCAATCTTGTACGCCTCCACTTCCCTTCTCCCCAGAGGCCTGCTTCCAACCTACCTGAACAGTAGTGGAATTCAAATGATTTTGAAACCTCACTCATTGTGTGGCAATAAACTAATGACTAGAGGGAAGCATGACTCAGTGACCGGATACATGCTTTGCACTGGGGCCCCAGTTCAATACCAACTGCCACAAAAATAACTTGTAAAAAAGAGTCATCAGATGTAGGTCAGTCTAGATCGCTTAACTGGCACACCTCAGCCTGGCAACTCAGAGATTCTGTACAACTTCACTTATTTCGGCTTTAGTGGTAGAGAGCATGGCTCCATCTCTCTTGATTTCTTTACCTCTTAAATCTTTAATACTGTGGCTTACAAAATGCAACAAACTTAATAATGAAACTGTAGCTGAAAGATCTAGAATATCCATGGACCTCTCCAAAAGTACGGTTTCCGTGGGGAGCATAAATGTTGGGACAGCAGTTCGGTCCTGGATTTCTGAAACCTGGTGGGTCCTCCGGAATTGCAAGACTGTTATAGCTCTTCGCCATATTCAACAATCAACAATTTACTGAACACCTATATAGGTCAGAGGCAATCATCTGGAGATCTTTGGGGAAATAAAGCAAATAACTTCACTGGATGAAATGTCTAGCAACTGCCCTGTGTCAGGCTGAAGAATTTCCTACAAATAGGCCGAGGAGCAGAAATTCAGGATGAAGAACTTGAGCCGAACCTAAATAAATGTGGCCAAGCTGGGAGATGGGAGAAATAACCCTTATATGGCACACAATGGAATGGATTTAGATGTAAAAGGTCTTACCATGGTTTCCATCTGGTTGCTACAAATGGCATGGTGATCAGGGCCAGAAAACTTGAGAGAGAGAGACAGAGAGAGAGAGACAGAGAGAGATAGAAAGACAGAGAGAGAGACAGAGACAGAGAGACAGAGACAGAGAGAGAGAGAGAGAGGGTTTTTTTTTTCCTGTAGGCCTGGCTGTTCTAGAACTAGTTCTGTACACCAGGCTAGTCTTAAACTTGCAGAAATACAGCTGCCTCTATTTCCTGTTTGCTGGGATTAAAGGCTTGGGCCACCATCACCTGGGAACAACTAAAATCTTAAACTGTCAGTCCAAGAATATAACTGGGACTGAGCTCATTATAAAAATTCATTTTTTTAAGGGCCAGCCTGCTCAGTGGTAAGGACCCTGAGCACTAAGCCAGGGGATCTAAATCCAATCTTTTCAACCCATGTGATGCAAGGAGAGAAGCAGCTGCAAGCTGTCCTCTGATTCCCTCATGCCCTGTGGGAAAGGGGCTGAGCTGCATGGATGGTATAATCCTACATAAAGTATTTAAAGAACTCAATACTATCAAAATATATGTGTATTAGAACAGGATTTTGTGGCGTATACTATTTTATTTTCTAAGAAAAAAAAACCAATGTATTTTCTACAATTTGATAGAGCCCAGAATGGGTAAATGCTATCACTTTTTTATATTTTGTACTTCTTTACTGAGTTTAAAGTTACCACACAAGGTAACAAAAAAAAAAAAAAGTAAATTTAAATTGAAAACAAAAACTAAAGAGGATTTTCCTCCTAATTATATGATCATCAAGGTTCGTGATTTCCAGATTCTCTTTATACCCCCTGAGACGTGTGACAAGGCCCATGAGTTCTAGACTCTCCTCTTTACAGTTACTGAGATGTGTGGCCTGTGACCTCTGTACTTTGGCATCCAATTTACAAATGGTATCAGTACATATTCATGATATTTTGTTATACAAATGAGGAAGTTATCATGATGCTATCTATATTTGTAAAAATCTGTTTTTATCTGTTAAAAGCTTGGAAGAATATACATTAGAAGTTTTAGCAATAGATAATGCTTCGTATCATTACAGGTCATTTAAAACATTTTTATTTCTCAATGTTTGTTATGGGCATTGCAGTATCTAAAGAAGAAAAGTTAATTGTTTAGTGTATCACTGATAACTCTGATAGCCGTTTTGTGGATTGGCAACTATACTGTGTAAAAGCAAACAATGAGTCAGGAAGCATTTGTAAATGTAAATCTCGCTTGTGGCTTTGAAGCAGACACTGAGCCAGGACAGCACAAGGCCGAGCTGCCCTAAGCCACTCACTGGAAAGGCCCATCTACTCAGTGCTCTCTTCCCGCACAGTCTTATACCACAACCTGCCCAGAGAATTAGATTTTTCAAATTCTGAAGAAAAGGCATTTTAAATCGGTATATTCAGCTTCAGAACCTTAATGAAGGCGATTGTCATAGATGTGCTTTATTTGGGTTTTGAAGCAGGCTGCTCTGTAGCCCCAGAGCAGATGCAGAAGGTTGACCTTAGATTTCCAACCCTTCTACCCTCTGCCCCCTCTGACTGCTGGAACTGTAGGTGTGAACTGCCATGCTCTTGTATGTGGCACTGGTCCGCAAACCCAGATTTCCCCCACATGCTAGAGAAACACTTACTGCATTATCTACAAACACAGACAAAATCTCCTTTCAGGGACACACCCATCCTCTCAGAATATGGCCCCATCTTGATTTTCCTCATCACAATGGAATAGATATTTCAGGACAGTGATTACTCAGATCACCAAAAGAGCTTATTTATTCCATAGCTGTATCAGCTTCCAGGCCTGAAAGCCAGACCTTGGACAGGGCACAGCTGTAACTCCGTGGGCTGTAAATACCTTGCCATAGCGGTGTGCAGAAGCCAGACCTTGGACAGGGCACAGCTGTAACTCCGTGGGCTGTAAATACCTTGCCATAGCGGTGTGCAGAAGCCAGACCTTGGACAGGGCACAGCTGTAACTCCGTGGGCTGTAAATACCTTGCCATAGCGGTGTGCAGAAGCCAGACCTTGGACAGGGCACAGCTGTAACTCCGTGGGCTGTAAATACCTTGCCATAGCGGTGTGCAGAAGCCAGACCTTGGACAGGGCACAGCTGTAACTCCGTGGGCTGTAAATACCTTGCCATAGCGGTGTGCAGAAGCCAGACCTTGGACAGGGCACAGCTGTAACTCCATGGGCTGTAAATACCTTGCCATAGCGGTGTGCAGGTGGAATCTGATGGAAACTTGTCTTCAGAGCTTGCTGGGGAAAAGCTGTTGATGGTGAGGGCAGGGGACATTTCATTGGAGACACTGCACTGTGAAAACACCTAAAGGGGAGCTAGCCAGGGCCACTGGGTACGGTATAGACAGGTATTGCCGAAGCTATACCTGCCCGTAAAGATAGATTAGGGTCCTGGCAGCAGCACTGACCAAAGTGAGCCTTAGTAACAGCAGATCCGAGTTGTTGAGTTCATGCATGCCTTCCGTCTTGGCCATGGTAGCCACACTTTGTGTGGATAGATACAGTGAGACTCACATGGTGCTGGCTGGGCAAAGAAACTGATGATCTCTATGGCGATCAACCTGGCTAGTACCTGCCTCCCCTGAAGTGCGAGCCCTTCCATGAGTTTTTCCGGGCACCTCTAACACTAGACAAACGTAGTTCACTGTTCACTGCTGTGAGGGTTTCCCTTCACAGTCATCCTCCAGGGGCCACAGCGCTGCCATCTGCGTGTGAATGGTGGCAGCAACTTGTACACACCAGCTTTTAAGCCAGCTGTTTCTCTTTCTCAGTGTCTTTGAACACACTGCCTCTAGAATACCTAGGAATTGTCTAAAATGTCTCCACCTTCCTTCTGTAAGACTCTTCTCTTCCCCAAACAACTCTAGACTTGTGGTTTCTGGGGCTCTGGGCCAACAGACAGCAAGCTCCACTAGCCTTAACTTCCACACTTCCCTGTGACGTTGGTTTGGAACTCAGAATGACTCATGTACGCACTGACTCTTTACAAGAAATGCATTCAAGAACATATGATGTCACAGTAAAATTGATGTTCCTCTTGGTTCTAGCTACAGAGTTCCTAAAACTCTTTCAGTTTCTTAGATGCTGCATCTTTTTGTATGCTAATGAGATGGTACTTGGCTAGGGGCTCCTGGATACCCTCTAAAGGAAGTAAGGGAAGCCTCCTTGTTGAAGGACCAAGGAGACAAAGGATTGGAAGTTTCCACCCTCACACACACAGATTTGGAGCTGAGTGGGACTGAAGGTGGAGTTGGTCATCAGAGGTCAATTTAAGGGAACAATTAGGGGTCAGTCCAAGAGCACAAATATCTGAAAGGATAAGGTTCAAAGGCTTGCCGAAGATGGGGAAGTGTAAGATACTGTAGCCCAGAAAGCACAGTGGCTGCACACGTGCCCTTGCCGTCTCTTCCGCGGCGCGGCTCCTGGATTCTCATACACAAGTAACAACGAGTATTGTAGATTGGATCTGGAACATCTTCCAGAGGCTCATATGTTGCAGTCTTTGTCACCAGTCAGTGACATCGTTAGGGGCTGGAGGACATGTTAGGAGTGGGGCGGGGCTCCCTGCAGGAAGTAGGTCACTACAAACATCTTCTTGAAGAAAATACAAGGACCCTGTAACTGTCTTGGTAATACATCTAGACCACCCTTGTAGTGTTTTCCTGAAACCACAATAATCAGGAACCTTCAGCACCTCCAGACTGGCCTCTGAAACAGATGAGCTCATTGTCCCTGACTCTGCGTAAAGCCCAGATCTCCAGCAATTCCTGACAACAGGGACCCAGTGCAGACATCCCTGCGAGCCGCGATGAACTCCTCGCTTACCAGCCTTCCCTCCACGTGAGTCAGCCTTCTTGGAAGCCACATGGACAGTTTGTAAATAGTGCTATACTCAAATGGCTGTGGAGAAATTAGAGTCACATGACCGGTTCTGCTTCCTATGATAAAGTACCCATCCCCATTTCCCCAAGGATCAGACAAGACCAATTACCATCTTATACAGAGGAATGGGCACCACAGAACATGTCTGTCTGTCTGTCTGTCTGTCTGTCTGTCTCCTAGGCAGCTGTTGGATTAAAACTTGAGGCGTTAGGTCTCCCTCTGCTGAATGCAAAGCCAGGAAGCACAAGTGTTAGTCCTTGGAGCAAGCAATGCACATTATTCCCAAGACAGTGTCTCTCCTCAGACAAAGAAAGCAGTTGCATTTTACTGGAGAAATTATGCACATAACACATGTTTATAGAGAAAGACATGCCAGCCCGTGTGGAGACAGTTATATTCTTGGCGCTATAAGAGCATCTTTCATACTTTCTATGTGCAAAAATAGTGAATGGTGTCCAAACACACACACACACACCCTTCACCTCCCAACACACAGACTCTGGTTACCCCAAATATCATGTTGCAATATGGTAAAAATCTCATCATGTTTTCATAGTAACAGGACCTCCCAAAAAAATCATAAATTGAAGTTCTTTCTTTAAAAAAGAAAAATCCGTCAGTTGGGGTCTGGAGAGATGATGACTCAGTAGATGACCACCATACCTGGGTTCTGTTCTCAGCACCCACATGCCAACTCAGTGTGGAAGTGATTTCTAGTAGAAATCTGATGCCCCCGTTAGCCTCCACGTATGGTGTACTTACATAGCAGTCAAAATATCAGTATATATAAAATAAATAATTTCTTAAAATATATTTTTAAAAGACATCTGCATGGCAGCAGACACAACCAGACACCTAAAGTTCTCATCCTGGAAGCCCCTCATTTGAGCTAAGTTACAGCTGGCCTCATGAATTTATAGGTATAGGTGAAGGGTTAACCATAGGCGATATGTCTTGGCTAGAAAAACAATTTTGTAATAATGTTAATGAAAAGGAAATAGATCACAAAATAGTTGACTCTGATGGAACAGCTTGGAGCTTGGATAAATGCCACAGGAACACTCTGGACTTGAGTAAATCAAGGGCCACACGAACAGAGGGGAGATAGCAGAATACAGATTTTAAGTCTGTGACATTTCTTTTGCGCCTTGCATCTGAGCCAACTGACAGCAGGATTTGGAGGGCACCTCAGAAAAAAGGGCTCTGGATACTGCGTCCCCAAAAAAGGACCAGAGTCATATAGTTTTAGGTGAAGCAGAAGGTTGATACACTTTCAGGGCAGAGGAAGTGGACCAGAACCAATAGAGACTTAGAGTCACTCAGCCCTGCTGTACGGAGAATGGGACCTTTTATGTCAAAGGCACGGGCTTTGGGGCTCATTTTCTTAGCACAAGATTTTCCTCACATGCTTTCGACTGTCGTGTGAAATTCTAGATACGACTGCCGCGTGTGTTGTGTCTCTTCTTCATGGTGAGCCTTCACCCAGGGCAGTGAGGTGGAGAAATATGATGAGCTGAAGATCTCTATCAGACCCTGCAGCTCCTCCCTGCCTGCAGCACTGGCTGGCTGGGGCGGGTGGCGGGGTTAGCTCTTCTCTTTACCAACTTTTTCTTCATATGCTGATAAGGCCTTCTATCCTACCCTTTAGCACATGCATGGTTCCGAAAAGGAAAGCAGTCTCTCTTCTCATGGATGTGCCTAAGGTTCTGTTGGGAACAGCATGAAGGAGACTCAGCCTAGCCCTGAGGCCTACTCTCTGTGATTGGCAGTGGTCTTGAATAGTCCTGACCAGCCTGTGATAGGATAAGCTGTCACTGTCAAGGCAATAAAACAGACAGATAGACAGATGGACGGGCAGACAGAGAGACAGACTGGCTCAGGAACCCGTTTAGAGGATCCCAAATTCCATGTTCTAATGAGGTGGTGATTCCTTGAAGCTTTTGTGGAAACAGAACAAACACCACAGCTGAGGACACTCTTCATGTGCCCTGGTAGAAACGTTTGGAGAGGGTTGGAGTGAAGTTGGGGAATGGCGAGCCTCACATGCCGCCTGATGGCACCCTTAGCCTTGCAGTTGGACGCTAGGGTCTACTAAGCTAATTCATACATTTCAGAAAGCTGTGTCTAGAGGTGCACACCTTTAAACCCAGCACTTAGGGTGCAGAGGCAGGTGGATCTCTGTGAATTCCAGGCCAGCTTGGTTTCCATACAGAATTCCAGGGCAGCCAGAGCTACAAAGAGAGACCCTGTCTACAAATATGGGAGTGGGGAAAAGGGGAGAGACAGACAGAAGACAAACTGACAGAGAAGGGATTTACCCGATAGTCACAGAGATGTTAGATCAGATAAGAGAGGAATCGCTAATAAGGAGGCTAAAGACAATCCAAGATAAACTGTAATGTGGCTCTGACCCTGTAACACTTCAACCTCTCCACAGTTGGGGAAATTCCAATCCTTTAAGCACCCTGGCAGGTTTAGCTTCTCTCCGGGAACTTCCATTCACTTCCCTGAACGGGGTAAGGGAGAGAAGGATCACAGCTGAGGGGAAGAGAAATCTGATCTGAGCTCAGCCAAGCATCCCAAAATAGCCGAAAAGCCAAATTATAAATGTGCAAAATTGATCCTTCCAGTCAGCCCATCCTAAGCTGCTTTCCTGCCAGGAAGAGTCTAATTCAATTAGGGAAGGCTTGGAGGAAAAGGCTCTTGCAGTCTTGAGCCCAGCTAAGCATCCTTAGTGTTCACGTGGCTATATTGAGAGTCATCACTCATTTGTGCACATAAGCCGGTCCTGGGCATGCTCAGTAGCACTCAATGGGACGTTTGCTCCACACTGTGCCATTTACCACTACCCGGCTTTGCTGCTGCTCTGCACTCATCCTTCCCCAGCTCCTGCAGCGTCTCTACTATTCATCCTTTTAAAACTACTTATTGTATGTGCATGATGTACAGAAATGCTTTGTATGTGTGCATGTGTGCCACATGGGTGCTTGGTACCTGCCAAAGAGGGCGTCAGATCTCCTAGAATGGAATTGCAGGTGCTTCTAACCAACGTGTAGGTGTTGAGAACTGAACCCAGTTCCTCTGCGAGAGCAGGAAATGCTCTGAGCTACTGAACCATCTCTTTGGCATCTACTGCACTTTTTTTTTTCCAAGCTAAAGTTCCAGGGGAACTTGAATCTGTGTTGAGTAAGATTCTGTAAGACCAAATGGCCAGTTAGAATCATATGGTTGGGTCTGGACAGATGGCTCAGTGGTTAAGAGCAGTGACTGCTCTTCCAGAGGTCCCTAGTTCAATCCCCAAATTCCCAGTAACCACATGGTGGCTCGCACTCATATGTAATGCCCTCCTCTGCGGTGTCTGAAGAGGACAACAGTATAATCAAATATATAAAATACATAAATAAACCTTTTTTAAAAAAGAGAATTATGTGGTTGTATTCCATCACAAAAACAAAAGCAAGTAAGATATGCATACATCTTGTCTCTTCAGCATTAGAACAGAAGAAAACTGGACCTGATGGCTACCCTCAAAGTGCAAGCCTGTGTGAGTAGAGGTTAACTAGAGAAGAATCTTCATCAACAAAGTCACTCAGCTATGATCCTGGCAAAATATGCTACTGACCAAAACAGCATGATATGCACACCGGTGCAGTAGTGTCACCTCTGTGATGGGAATAGCTGATGACTTCTGGCTGAATTTTAGGCTCAGTTCTCAATAGACACATCTGGAACTGTAAGCCTAGTCAGGAGCCTGTGGCTGGGACATCATAGACCCTAGTGGAGAAGCTGCCATTATGCTAAGTGTGCATAATGTATCTCTCACACTGACTTGTAAATGTCATCAGCTTTGGGCAGAGAGATAGCTACAGAGACTCATGACATGTCAGCATGATGAGAATAACTGACTATGAAGTGCTCATCCATAAATGGGATGTCTACCCAACCCCCAAGGTTCGGGGTATGTCATAAAAGAAGGGAGGGAAGAATATGAGCTGGAGGTCATGGTGTATAGTGTTGCGGAACTCTGTCTTTCAGACATGACATGGCCATTGGACCCTTGAATGTACACCAGCTATCATTACCTGCACATGACTTACATAAGGATGGAACTGCCATCCTCATCCTGTCATGGAGAGGGGAGGAGCCATTGCTAGGGCAGGGACAGCGGCCACTGGTAAGGCACCCATGATCCTGTAAACAATTCCTTACTCATGCTCCTGTAGGCGACCTCGTGAAATTAATTGGAATGCACACACACATATGCACGCACAAAGTAGAGGTAGTGAGGGGAGGTCCTATGCTGTATCTCACAGTAGATGAGTGGATGTTCTTTTCTTGCGATCTTTTATTTCCTTTTGATATTTCAGACAGGGTTTCTCTGAGTAGCTCTGGCCGACCTGGAACTCATTCTGTAGGCCAGGCTGGTCTCAAGCTCAGATCTGTCTGCCTCAGGAGTGCTAGGATGTGCTAGGATTGAAGGCATGTACCACCATGTCTGGCTACTCTTCTCTTTCTTATAAAAAAAAATATCATTCTTTATGAGGCTGGAAAGAAGAGCTAAGTGGTAGAAAGTGTAATCAGCATAGATGTACCCTGGATCAAACACCAACACTAGGGTAACAGCAACAAGAACCAAGACCATACAAACCTAGAATATTTTTTGCCAGTATCTGGAAACCATCTTTATAAAATAAAAACTCAGAGTATAAGAAATCAAAACGATACATTTACAATCTTCCTAAAAACAAACATTTTGATTAGACATAGTGGCATTCACCTATAGTGCAATAACTTGGGGGGAGGATTCAAGGGCAGAAGGGTCACGTGGACCTGGACTCTTGGCCAGCCAAGGAATACAGTAAGACTGTCTTAGAAGAAAACATCTTTATAAGTTAGAAATCTAAAGTGGCTAGGCAGTGGTGGCGCACGCCTTTAATCCCAACACTCCGGAGGCAGAGGAGGCAGATTTCTGAGTTTGAGGCCAGCCTGGTCTACAGAGTGAGTTCCAGAACAGCCAGGGCTACACAGAGAAACCCTGTCTCAAAAAACAAAAGGAGAAGAAGAAGAGGAGGAGGAGGAGGAGGAGGAGGAGGAGGAGGAGGAGGAGAAAAGAGAAAAGAAAAGAGAAGAAAAGAAATCTAAAGTGATGTCTTAATTTATTCCTAAATCTTACACTCAATGAATGACTGTGTTTGTTGATACAGTCTACACAAGTGAAAACTCGGGAGCATCCATTTTAGCACTGTCTCCAGATAATGTCTCATAGGCTACGGCTGCGGAAATGAGGACGCCTGTGGCATGCCCGGGTTCTGACAGCAGGACACACCACACTCTGCAGCTGCCCAGGTCAGTGTGGTGCAGGTGCTGTCCACCTGGTAGCTCTAGAGCCAGGCTCTCCTGCTCTACCTCCAGGTAAGGTCTCACTGAAGCAACCAGTTGGCAGGAGTGAAAAGGGGTCACATGGGGCATGCCGACTTCTGTCTTAGTTACTTTTCTGTTGCTATGAAGAGACATCATGACTAACACAATTTATAAAAGAAAGCACTTAACAGGGAGGTCGCTTACAGTTTTAGAGGTGAGTCCATGTCTGCGTTGGTTTGAAAATGGTTCCTATAGGCTTGCAGGAAATGACACTATTAGAAGGTGTAGCCTTGTTGAAGGTGTTAGCTTGAAAACATTTGAGGTTGAGTTAATGTTAAGACATCTGGCCTAAACATGAACCCAGGGGAGCCTTGCTTCAATATGTAAGGATTCTTTGTATTTTCTGGTACATTTAACCCCATCACCAGTGTCTATGTGAACATTTCCCATTTGCACTTCCAGAGTTATGTTTGTCTGAGGTGAACTGAATTCTCACCAAAGTTTAGGCCAGTATTTTAACACCTGCATTGTTTTATTGGTCCAGGGTTATATCCCACTAACATTCGCTGTACAATCTTATTAACCATTTTTGTCTTGGGACTCCAGCTTAGTGCTTGAATTTATTTCCGAATTACACTACATAGAAAAGTGGGACACCTGCCAGCCCAACTCTGGGAAAAAAACAACTAATATACAACCATATTAAATGAAGGCCACCTTAATGGTCTCAACACTAATTTTTATGATGCAAATTTATAAACTGATTTTTTGTAAAGGCTGAGGTTTTAAAATGTATTTAATGTATGTTTTCTATCTGCATAAATTATATTGGGTCACTAATAGTCATTAAAAATAGCTTGCAGAGGTAGTGTGCTTGAAGGAAAATACCCTGGCATTGCTCCCGAGTGCTGCTTCTGACATGGAAGGCATGCTATATGTTCATAGTGTTCACTGAAGATCACACTGAAGATGCCTCAACACTGGGAAATGTAAGGAACACTTTGAGTGGTATCTAGACTATTAATGAAGAGTGATAATACAGGCTGCATTAAGTGTCTCAAGCTGGTTTTAAAACAGCTTTGTACCAATTTCGCTGAAGCGTCTGTCCAGTTTGGTATCCTGTGAAAGTTTGTTATTTCCTGGGTAGACATTCTTAAAGAGTATTGTCTTTAAAATCAGATGGACTCTTCTATATTGAAAGCATTTTTATGTTTTCTAATTTAAAATTAATATTTTCTTATAGATATTGTGCAATAAAGCAGAAGTAGAATGTGGTTTTTGCAAATGCTTTAACAGCCAACAAAAACTTTAAATTTGTAAAATTAATATATTGTACTGGTACAAAATAGTTTTAAATTATATTTTGAAAAGCTAAAAAAAAAAAAAAAGAAAATGGTTCCTATAGGAACGTGTGGCCTCGTTGAAGGAGGTGTGGCCTTATTGAAGGAGGTGTGACCTTGTTGAAGAAAGTGTGTCACTAGGGGAGGGCTATGAGGTCTTAGATGCTCAAGCCAGGCCCAGTGTGGCACTTTCTTCCCGATGTCTGCTGATCTGGATGTAGAACTCCCAATCACCTCTCAAGCTTCCAGTCAGCCTGTGTGCCACCATGATAACAATGGACTAAACTTCTGGACTGTAAGCCAGCCCCCAATGAAATGTCTGTTTATAAAAGTTGCCATGGTCATGGTGTCTCTTCACATCAGTGGAATAGTGACCAAGACACACCACAACTTCCATTACCATGTCGTCCGCTAAAGTGAGTCACATCACATTATATCTTGAGAAAGGTTGGGAAATGTTTGGCTGTAATTGTTGCTTTTTGTTTCCTCAGATGAAGGGATGAGATGAAAGTTTCTACCCAAGCCGTGCTAATACACAGCCTGGGCTGAACCCAGAGCATTTCTTTCTCTTTACTAACTATCCCTGGGCCTGGAAAATTCTAGCCTCCATACAATCTAATCTTCCAAGATGACTGATTCAATCCGACTTCTCTCTTGTTCTGACTAGATTGCTCTGCCTGGTGGTTCCCAGGTCTCTGTCTGTCTTCCTCCTCCTGCCCTGCAGGATTTGATTTGATTTGATTTGATTTTTATGAGTCCTAGGCATAAGGCAGATTTGGCCACCAAGCCAGCATCAGGATAGGATGAACAAAGGACTGCCCTCTGCTCTGCCTGCCACTGACTGATAGAAGAACCCACCACCAGCTTATCTCTTTGCCAGGGGAGCTAATCCATCTTAATTTTAAGTGGCTGCTGAAAAAGAGGGTGGGACAGCCATACCCACTAGAGACGGGAGTCACGGAGCTAGCACCGCTGCTTGACACAGTTCCAGCAAGGCTGAGCCACATGCTGCGGTTCTGTCCTTGTCTCTCACTTTTGGGGTTTGGTCTCCATGCGCTGTATTCCTGGGGGCTTTCTGCATTACGATTCATTTCATGTCTTTTTCTGAGAAAATCATATCTGAGTCTTTCTAGAAAAATCCTAAAACTAACACCATCTGGCCACTATTTGGAAGTCTTCCTTATGTCCTGGAGATCATGAAGCACAGATAAGTACGTAGCTGGATTTGATTTGATTTGATCCAGTAATCTTCTTAGGATATCATTCCCTGAGATGGCTCAAACTGTATAATTGATGCAGGGTAAACAGAGAATTTACAGACTCTGACTGGTCAGGGGAATAGGTTACAGTTTCAATACCTCCCTTCACAATACACTTAAAGCTCTCTGAAAATGTCATCTATACATAGGGAGTCACATAGGGTGCACCCCTGGAGGAATAAATTCAGTAAATAAGATAGACTGGCTAAAATGAACTTTTCCTACTTTATAGAATAGCATAGATGATGATACATAATAAAACAAATTAGGTATTAGTATTTGCTATTCATAAAAAGATCAGTTCATATAGTTTCTGTTTGTCTGGGGTGCTTTAAAACACCTAACCTAAAAGCAGGCTAACATATAATAAATGTATTTGCTTTGGAGGAGACATTCTTTAGATTATTTAAATTGAAGTTATAGGGCTGATAAAAAAAAATCTGTTTGTATTTTTCTAATTGTGACTGAACTTGTAACCCTGGGCATTTAATGAAAAATCAAATGCATAACCTATACTTCTTGAGTAATCTTTGTTCGGGGAAATCTGTATAAATAAACAATCTGATTGCTAGTCTTGCAGTCGAAGCTGAAGATTGCCTGGGTCATCTATGCCCGACTCACTTCTTCCTTCTTTCTCTCCTCTGTGGACGGACTGCCCTGTCAACAATGCACCAGCCAAGAGAGGAATTACTTTCTTTTACTATTAAAACTGCTTATTGACTGTTGCAGGATATTTGACCACCCTGTGAACTCTGAGATTGTGTTGTTTACTGGGGAAAACAAAAAACAAAAAACCTCTTTCTAGTTGTGGTGTGGCTCAGTCTTAGCACACACCTTTAATCTCAAACAGTGAAGGTAAAGTTAGTTTGCAGAAGGAAACACCATGTTTGAAAGTAATGCCTTATTGAGGGGCAGACCACGTGACAAATCAGGGAAAGACCTACAGAACAGGATCTGCCCAACTCTCATGAGATCAGAGAGGAAAGGAGGATGCTTAAGAGAGAGCAGCACAGAGAGAAAAAGGAGAGGAGGCAGCTTGACAGGCAGAATTTTGCACAGACAGGTTGAAGAGAGAACAAGCTAGACACAGGCGAAGACAGAATGAGCCAGAGAATGAGAAGGAGCCAGAGATTAGAACAGATGGCCAGAGTAACTCTGAGGCCAAGAGAGAATCCAGAGTGAGTCAGTTTGCTTGGAGAGGAGTTTGAGCCAGAACAGCTGAGCTGAATCAGCCAGCTAGAATACAGAAAGAGAGAGAAAGAGTGAGCTTAGTCAGCAGTAAGTCTCAGAGGCTGAAAACATCTAGCCCTGGATTAGATTGTACGGAGGCTAGAAGCTTTCAGGACTAGGCCTAGGTTAGCAGACTGAGGCAGTAATATTCCAAGACAATTACATCTGGAGAATAAAAGTTACATTTGCAGCCTTCCTTCCCCTTGGTTCCTCTGCCTGTCAAAAGTTACATTTACAATTAATTTTCCAAGTCAGATTGCAATCTGACCCAACTGGCATGAACTGGTCAAACCTCTCTCTGGTTGTTCAGGACTCTGCTCTATGCACAGTGAAGCATCCCTGAGATCACCTATGCTGGCTAGTTTTAAGTCAACCTGACACAAGCTGGAGTCACCTGACTGTCGGGAACCTCAACTGAGAAAATGTCAACATAAGATGGGGCCATAGGTAAGGCTGTAGGGCTTTTTCTTGATTAGTGATTGATATGGGAAAGCCCAGCCCACTGTGGGTGGGTCCATCCCTAGGCTGGTGGTCCTGGATGCTATAAGGGGGCATGCTGAGCAATGTATTAAGCAGCACTCCTCTATGGCCTCTCTATCAGCTACTGTCTCCAGGTTTCTGCCCTGTGTCCCCCGTCTTCCCCCCCCCCCCCCCCCGCTTGACTGCCTTCCATGATAAACTGTGGTATAGAATTGTAAAGCCAAATAAACCCTTTCCTCCCCAAGTTGCTTTTGTCATGGTGTTTCATTGTTGCAGTAGAAATCCTGAGATAGTGACCCTTGGGAGATTCTGCTCAAGCATACTCAGACTCACAAGTTCCTGATCACAGGAACAGTCTTCTAGAAGGTGGGTTTTGATAGGATGCTTCTTCCCTGTGAATAGATGCTTTCCTCCTTGAATGAAATCATCATGGTGGGAAACATGGCATCGTACAGGCAGACTTGGTTCTAGAGAAGCCAAAAGTTCTATGTCTTGATCTAAAAGTAGCCAGAAGGAAACTCTCTTCCACATTGGGCAGATCTTGAGCATTAAGACCTCAAAGCCCACTTCCTCCAAAAAGGCCATACCTCCTTCAATAAAGCCACATAACATTATGTAATACTATACACACACATATATATGTATGTATATACATATATATGTATATATATATAAACTTGTTGCTATTTCAATGAATTACAAAGTGTACTTTAATTTTTGGAAGAAAGGAAAGGAACGTTGCAATCACTGCATACAGAAAAAAAATACTCCAAATTAAGTCTTCTTTTCTTTTTTCAACAAGTTAATCACATTGTTTCATATTTTTAACACTAAGAATAAATTACTGGCAAGTCAGTCAACCCTATCAATTTGGGATGTGAAATTCTAATTATGTGGAGAGAAGAGTAAAATATTTCAATATTGAATTTTCAAATTTAGAGCAGTTATATGATTTGACTCAATTGTTCAAAGTAATTAGGAACTGCCAGGCTTAGTGGCAAAGGCTTGTCATCCCAGCAGTGAGAAACTGAGGCAAGAGAACTGGTACAAGTTTGCCTATAGTCTTGGTTGCTTAAGGATGGAAACTGTCTCAACAAGACAGAAATATACATTTCAATAGGAGGCAGGTAGAGAATAACAAAGTAACAAATAGAAGAGTTTCCCATTTTAAGGGGGAAAAAAATCACAAGGTGACTTAAACCCCTGAAGCTAATTCCATCTGCACTTCACTCCTGTCCAAGATAAAATATCAAGTGTTTTTTTAAAAAAAAAAAAATTATTGGGGTCCGGTGGAGTGAGGTGCATCAAGGTGACGGCCGAGAAGGCGGAGCTCCACAAGCTAAAGACTTGCCCTTCAATTATTATTCTGTAAGGACAATAATTCCTTTTATGAAGAATTAAGAAACTGTGTTGAGGGCTGGAGAGATGGCTCAGCGGTTGAGAGCCCTGACTGCTCTTCCAGACGTCCTGAGTTCAATTCCCAGCAACCACGTGGTGGCTCACAACCATCTGTAATGGGATTTGGTGCCCTCTTCTGGTGTGTCTGAAGATAAATACAGCGTACTCATATACATAAAATAAATAAATAAAATTTTAAAAAAGAAAAAAATTATTTATTTTATGTTTATGAGTGCTCTATCTGCATGTACACCTACATGCTAGAAGAGGCCATCAGATCCCATTACAGATGGCTGTGAGCCACCACATGGTTGCTAGGAATTGAACTCAGGACCTCTGAAAGAGCAGCCAGTGCTCTTAACCACTGAGCCATTTCTCCAGCCTAAAATTTTTAAGTTTTAAAGTAACCCCCTATACTAGTTACTTTTTATTACTCTGATTAAAAACACCAATAATGATTTATACTAGAAGATGCTTGTGTTGGCTTATGGTTCCAGAGGGAAACAGAGTCCATAAAGGTAAAGAAGACAGAGCAGCAGGCAGGAGGCATGGCCTCCGGAATAGGAACCCAAGAAATCACACCCTCAGCCACAAACACAAACCAGAGAGAGCAAACTGCAAGTGAGGACAGGCTATAAATTCTCCAAGTCCACCCCCAAGTGATGTACTCCTCCATTAAGGCTCCACCCCCTAACGTTTCTACAACTGCTGCAAACTGCACTACCAAACAAGGACTTGGTGTTAAGTATGTGAGTCAGTGGGAAGATGCTTCTCATTCACACCTCCATTACACCTCTTACACACCTCCATTGCGTCCCTGAATATCAAACTGACCCGTAATCACACATACAAGCACAATCAAAGCCTAACAGCTTGGTGGTTACCAGAAAGATGAACAACCTGGAACACCAGCTGAGTTACAAAGTGCTCACCATGCAGGAGCCTGTGTTTGGTGTTCAGAAACCACGTAATCTGAGCATGGTTCTAGGATGACAGACACAGACAGACCCCAAAGGCTCACTGCCTACACGTTTGAGCCTACTCAGGTTCCAGGCCAAGTGAAAAACTATCTCAAAGCAAGATGGATTGCTCTGTAGCGTTTCTCAACCTGTGAGTCGGGACCCCTCTGGGGTTGCATATCAGATAACCTATATATCAGATATTTACATTGAGATTCTTTTGTAAAAGTTATAAGTAGATGGATAGATAGATAATAGATGCACACACACACACACACACACACACAGTAGCTATCTTCAGACATACCAGAAGAGGGCACAAGATCCCATTAGATGGTTGTGAACTGCTGTGGTTGCTGGGAATTGAACTCAGGACCTCTTGAAGAGCAATCAGTGCTCTTAACCTAACCGCTGAGCCATCTCTCCAGCCCCCTACATTAAGATTCTCAATAGTAGCAAAATTATAGTTACAAAGTATCAATACAATAATTTTATGATGGGGGTGTCACATCAACAGGAAGAGCTGTATTAAAGGATCACAGTTTTGGGAAGGTTGAGAACTGTTATTCTAGAAGGAAAAACGCGCAAGTTCCTTACACAACTGAACACATGCATGCACACTACAAATTTCACACTTGAAAAAAAAATACAACTATTGTACATTGAATTTTCAAATTGGTGACTAGCATGGCCTCAGATTTGACATAGTCATTGTCACACTTAACACCACAACAGATACCTTTGTCCACTCATCTGTGCAGTATCAGGCCACGTGATCAGAGATGTTATTCTCAAAGCCAAACTTTATATAGAAGGTTGTGATGTTAACCTTTGTAATGGGGAAAGAGGGTTTGAAACAACTTCTGCATCTTGGCTACATCTGTAATGAACTAAAACCCAAAGGCTGGGCACACCTATGAGGGGTTTCTTTCTTAATTAAATCTTCTGAGGTGGGAAGACCTGCTTCTGATCTGGACCTTGGAGGTGGAAAGATCCACCTCTAATCTGGGCCACGGCTTCTGCTGGCAGCGTTTCTAAAGGACTTGGAAGGAGCAAGCTTGTTCCCTTTGCCTGCTTGCTCTCATTCTCGCTACCCAGTCCATTCCTTCACTGGCATTAGAGCCTACTTCTTCAGGATCCCAGCATCTACTGAAGAGCAGCTGGGACATCCAGCCTTGTGAACTGAGTAACTACTGGATTCTTGGACCTTTCATTGGTAAACAGTCATTGTTGGACTAGCTGTACCACGGCCTATAAGTCACTCTAATATATCCCTTTTAGATAGATAGATAGATAGTTAGATAGACAGATAGACAGACAGACAGACAAGACAGATTCATTCTATCAATTCTTTTCCTCTGGAGAACCTTGACTACGTACAATTTTGTTAACTAATTTCTATTTTCTAAGCTTTTGTTCTCTTTAGTTACATGTATGTGTGTGGGTGTGTTCATGTGTGTGCATGTGCCCCTGGAGACCACAGAGGATATAAGAAGGCATCCGAGACCTTGAATGGGAGTTACAAGCAGTTATTAACTGCTTGGCCTGGGAGCTGAACTCAGAGCTCTGCAGGAACAGTATGCTTCTGCCATCTGGGTCATTGCTCTGGCCCCCTAATTTTTAATTTTTAGAACATATCCTTCCTCAAAAATATCTTCTTATTCTCTCATTTCCTGTGTCGAAGAACACGTAATCCACTGCACCCTCGGGCTAAATCAGAACTCTCAAAACTGACTCCAGACAGAAAAATCTCTGCAAATTGACATAAAAAGCAAAAATAGGAAAATTATATATGTATATATATGTGCATACATACATACATATGTATATGTTCTGGCTGGAACCCCACCACAATATAAAGTCACTTTAGAAATGAATTCTGGGCTGGCAGCGTACTCAGTCCCATATGGACTGGAGGGATACACTTTATATGCTCTGCAGAAAAGTTCAGAACGGTTATAGCTCAGACGTAATGGGGAAAGAGGGTTTGAAACAACTTCTGCTCTGTTCTTGCCTCAGTGGTTGGGGTAGCTCAGGTCACTAAGGCTAAGCTGAGCCCTAAGGCTGTTCAGGCCCCCCCCCCCTGCCCGGGAACAGTAGCCTCTAGCCCTTGCTTCTGTTTCTTTATGTGATTTCTGCCCGGGAACAGTAGCCTCTAGCCCTTGCTTCTGTTTCTTTATGTGATTTCTTGGAACTTCCTGGGAACTCCATTCTCTTAATCTACAATGGGAGCAAACCCCTGAGAATAGTGTACATGAACTGGAGTTACTGCGATCAAACATACACTACTACCATTTCCATTGTTAAAAGATGGCTATAGGCATCCATTTTTGTGATGCATATCTATTCTCAGCACTTAGGAAGGTGGAGAGGCTGTCTCAAAAAAAATTAATAAATTAATAGTAAAACAGTGCATTGGCATGTTTGGAGAGATTCAACTGTGATTCTAAATATGAAAAGTACATGCATGTACTAAAGGCTTTTAGAGATCTAGCACAGGAGGCTCCCACATGCTAGAGCATCGCCATGAAGTTCCTCTGACTCTCCCAGGGTCTCAGAGACTGAGGAGGTGTTCTGTGGGTACCAGAACTCTGATGTTCTTCAGAAGGGCCTGACACCACAACCGTGGACATCCCCAGGGATTTTTAGGTACCAGGATGCTTTATGTTACACAGAGCAACAACCCTGATTCAGTGAAATTCATTATCTCACTGCATGAATAGACTGCAGGGTTATTGAATGCGACCGAGGGATTTTTTTCCCCATTATTCCACCTTGGGAGATAAAGAGAATGAATAATGTCGACTTAAACTATTTTTCTGGGGCTCACTGAGTGTTCGTGAGTAAATGTCCTATTTGGAGTTTTGAATCATGACCTCAGTTCTAGATTCTTTCCTGGCTTTTTATACAAACCGGACTACTCTAAGAGCAACAAGATTGAAGGGATCTAAGAACGCATCCGTTGGCATGTGGCTACATCCCTCTCTGCACATCTGAACACAGGCCTCATGTTCCCCAAGACCATCTGCACACTGTTCTAAAATCCCAATCAGACACTTGGTGCAGGTGGGTATTGGAGAGCCCTTCCTCCACAGATAGGATGATTGAGGAAGAAGTCTTTCTTTCCTTTTGGGAGCTTATGGGAGAAATAAAGATGCCCAGGTACCTTTCTAATTAAGAAGAGATGTAGCGAGAATGTTTGTTTCTTTGAACAACATTCAGTTATGTTATGTGAACTTTTTTGTTTTAATCCCAGGTATGGGATATGGGGCTGCTTGACATTGTCCACAGCTGCTATGGTTTGTCTTGTGTTCTAGTGGGCGTGTGATTTTTACCAGCTGCAGATAGTTTATGTTTGGCCTTCTGAGGACTCTTGAGAGAGTATAAATGCTTGAGCCCCTAGAGAGCCTGTGATGGCTGCTGTCATCCCTCACTGCTTTTGCTGACTGCTGTTTGCTGGATTACTGGTTGGAGATACTCTGACAAGAAGACTGGACTTGCCCCCAAGGAACTCAACACCCCTAATCATCAGGGAGTAGTCTGAAGAGGTCCATGCCCCCTTCCCCCTCCCCCCAGCCCCATAACCTTCTTTCTCTCCTACCTAGTGTTGTGAGGTTGGAAGGGATAGACGTGGAATAAGGGTTGGAAGTGATAGACGTGGAATAAGGGTTGGAAGTGGTAGATATAGGAACCAAATAAAATAGCTGAAAGGTATGCCTACAGATGTAACTTTGTTGGTATTCTGTCTGGATTCCACCCCCAGTTACCTGGCAAGAGCCAGGTAGGCTTGGCCCACTACAAAAAGGGGCTGCTTGGCCCCTCCTCTCTTACTCTCTTGTCTCCTTTACGCTTGCTTCCCGCTTGCCCTCTCTCTCCCCATTCCCTTCTCCACTTCTCTCCACATGGTCATGGCCAGCTTCCACTTCTCTATTCTCCCCTTTTCTCTGCCTTTGTCTGCCTCTGCTACCCTCTTAACTCCCCTCCCCATGCCCTAAATAAAAACTCTATTCTATACTATGGCTGGCCTCTCAGGGGGAAGGGATGCCTTGGCATAGGCCCAAGAGAGATCCCCTCCCCACATAGCTCACCACACACCCTGCCAACACAAATCACAACAAACCTAAAGTGAGAAAATGGTAAGGCATAAACCTCATGAGTCTGTATTTTTTCGCTATTCAGCAATGACTTTAATGACAAAAGGCTTGAACAGATGAGTCAGCTAAAGGTTAGCATTTTTAAAGTCAATGTTACTTATTTCTTTGTACATATGCACTGTGACAGGAATAAGGTTTCCTTTGTTTCTTTTCTTTTGTTTTGTTTTTGAAACAGGGTCTCACTGTGTAGACCTGGATGTCCTGAAACTTGGTCTGCAGACCAGGCTGGCCTCAATCTTCCAGAGATCTGCCTGCCTCTGCCTCCCCAGTGCTGGGATTAAAGGTGTGTGCCACAGCGCCCAAGTCTTGTTTATTTTCTTAACTCCTTTCTTTCAAACAGACAAAAGAAGTTTGAGGGTTTTGTTTTGTCCTTTTTGGTTGCTTGGTTGGTTTTTTGAGGAATTGTACTTAGGCACAGAGAGAGGTATTTTTAACAATATAGCCTATCTTAGATGCTAATATTTACATTGTGCACTGAAGGGAGAAACTACTATTTACTCTCAGTGAAATATTTATTTAAAAGTAAATGATTCCAAGATTTTTAGGCTTACAGGTTTGCCTTGCTAATGTAAATTACTCCTTCAAGGACAAAAGGGTTTTAAAAACTTAGTTTCCAATTTGTGCAACTTCTATTGAACTTTAAAGATGAAATTTGCCTCCTGTTGAAGGAACTCCAGTTTTCTAGGCCTGAGTCTGGCTCCCCTGACTTTGATAGCTTACATTTCTGAGACACAGCCCGGGCTGCTGCGGGATTTGCAGGAGAATGTTGGGCCCTCCCTCAAATCAAACGTGTATAAAAGACTAACTAGCTTTGCAGGAAGAGAAGACTATACCTTCCACATTTCCACTCCATTATTTCAGTAGCTGTGAGCTGATTTTGTTGTTGTTTTGTTTCTTGAGACAAGCTCTCTTTAGTCCTAGCTATCCTGAAATTCATGATGTAGACCAGGCTGGCATAGAACTCACAGAGATCTGCCTGCTTCTGTTGCTTTTGTATGTAAGTACTTGTTAGCTAAGTACTATGATAAATTAATAATAAAACTTTGCTAATTATCTTCTTTCTACTTTTTTTTTTTTTTTTTTTTGAGACAGGATTTCATTGTAGGCACTGGTAGGCCTAGAACTCACTACGTAGACTAGGCTGGCCTAGAACTCACTACGGAGACCAGGCTGGCCTAGAACTCACTATGTAGACCAGGCTGGCCTCCAACTTACACAGCTCCTCCTACCTCCTGTGCCTCCTGTGTGCTGGGATTAAAGATGGGCACAGCCCTCTGGCAAGAGTTGATTTTTTTTTTTTTAACTTACAAATTTTGTGTATTGGGAGGAGTATGTGAGTGTGTGTGCAGATCCCATGGAGGCCAGAAGAGGGCATCAGGTACCTTGGAGCTGGACATACAGGTGGCTCTGAGTACCAAAATGAGTAAATCTATTGGCAGAGAAATGTCAAAACATAAAACGCTCTTCGTGATTGGCTACCCTTTTGAAAGTTGAACAGAGTTCTCCATAGATGCAGTCAGATAGGTAAGGATCAGACAGATCTTCCGTATTTAATTTTTAAAAGATAAAATGACCCATTTATAGCTTTGAAAAGTACCTGTGGTGCTTTGAATAGGAGTGGCCCACGTAGACTCATGTATTTGAGTGCTTGGTCCATAAGGAGTGGCATTGTTAGAGTAAGTGTGTCACTAGTGGGTGAGTTTTGAGGTCTCAGAAGCTAAAGTCCAGGCTCAGTGGCTCTTAGCTTTCCTGCTGCCAGTGCATCAAGATGTAGAACTCTCAGTTACTCTCTAACACCACGTCTGTCAGAGCGCCATCGTGCTTCCCACCGTGATAAATGACTAAACCTCTGAACTGTAAGTTATATATTAATATTAGTTAATTTTATTATTTTATTAATTAAATATTAAATTGATTAAATAAAATTAAGAGTTTAACTTTTCAACTCTATATAAGAGTTGAGGTGGTCATGGTGTCACTTCTCAGCAATAGAAATCCTAAGACGGTTCCATATGACAGGCAAACATGAATTTATATGATGAGGAATTTGGAATAGAGGAAGCCTTGAGTGACTATGTGTTGTAGACCTGGACACAGCCATGTAAAGAACTCTAAGATCTCTAGTTCATGGGACATTGGCAAAGCCAAGTCCGTGTATGGGCCAGGATGAAGAGGGGTGACAAAGTTCTCCTCACGAGTCCAGGTGTGATCATCACTGTGTGCAAATACTAATAACTTCAATAGTCCCACAAGTGTTAAATATTCCCGGAATGTGACTAAGTGAAGTACTAAGCCTCACTCTTGTATGGAGCCAAGAAAACCAGATGAGAAGTAATTTACGATGGAGCTGCAAAACACGGAAAAGAGCGATGCATTTTGGGATTTTGCAGTTCATGAAAGTCGGATTCTTACAACTCTGCAAGTGACAGTGCCTGTCCCTTGCTGGACTTGGTCTCAGGATAGGCCTAGGCAGGAGAATCACAAGTTTGAGGCTAGTCCGTCCTACACAGTCAACCCTTGTCTGAAAGTAAAAAGTAAAAAGACGACGGGAGGTGCAGTGAGTGGTGGGCTCTGCACAGGTGAGGCTGTGCCCAATCACAGTACCCCCAATTACAAAGCGTTACAAGTAAGAACACTGGGGATGGAGTATATTTAGACACCATCATAAAGCCAGGTTATCTATTTATCTATTCAATGTGGAGGAGTGAAAATGTTAATCTCTGTAAAAGACACAAGGGCAGAGGGAATGGGAAGAAGTAGACAGTACAGTTGAAAAGATGGGCAGATAGAGGAGCTGGACAATGGCTACTCCAAAAGGATGGGGTCACTTGCAGGACACACCTGCACCACTGCACATTCGAGAACTCACAGAAGCATCTCTAGAGATGAAGGGCAGGGCGAGGCTAAAGCAGGACTCCATGCTTAAGAAGCATACGATCTGACTTCTTCCCGGTTGTGTGGAGTTCCCTTCTGCCCCCGATCAATCCACTGAGAAGACTGTGAAAGGCGAAGCAAGCAGGGGGAGTTGTCAGCAGGGTGCGGCTTGGATAACAAAAGGATAACAAAGTACCCCATGCAAAAGAGTCCAGCAAAATGTCATAAAGGATTTGAGATTTGTCCTCCCTCAAGTCCCAGATTTCTTCTGCTACTCAACGGCTGGCGGCTGGCAGCTGGCAGATTCTGAGAGCAGGACTCGGTTGCAAAGCTCCAGGGACCTTTTGATGCCTACACTAAAGCTGTGCAGTATCCAGTTTGCACAGCCCATCCAGGAGGGCCTTGGGTTAGAGATGCCACCTCTCTGAAACTAAACCAGCTCATGACAAACAGCCCAGATGAATCCAGTGGTGTCAGCATTTGACAAGTCCCTGCAGGGAACACAATGGCTCCATCTACCATTTGAAAGCCAGCAGTCAGGACTTGAGAGACCTTTACTATGAAAGAGACATAAATACAGTCAGCATAGGATAAACAGAGACTCCACAGCCATGGATCTGGCTAAGGAATGAAAAACATCCAGAAAAATATTTTGAACATGCACAGAATAATGGAGTGATCCTTCCCTAAATAATACAGCAAACATTCAGAAGACATTTACATTGTAATAATCAAGTGATCTAGAGGTGAGAAAGTATATACGAGGGAGTTAGGAATTTATCTTAGTGTAGAACTAAGGCTCTAGGTTAAATTGCCAGGGAAACACACACACACACACACACACACACACACACACACACAGAGCTTTTATGTCCTCTCATTTTATTTTATTATTATTTATTTATTTATTTGTTGTTTTTTTTTTTTCGAGACAGGGTTTCTCTGCATAGCCCTGGCTGTCCTGGAACTCACTTTGTAGACCAGGCTGGCCTCGAATTCAGAAATCCTCCTGCCTCTGCCTTCCAAGTGCTGGGATTAAAGGCGTGTGCCACCACTGCCCGGCTTTATTTTATTTTTTTTAAAGATTTATTATATTTATGGGTGCACTGTAACTGTCTTTAGAGACACAAGAAGAGGGCACCAAACCCCTTTACAGATGGTTGTGAGCCACCATATGGTTGCTGGGAATTGAACTCAGGACCTCTGGAAGAGCAATTGGTGCTCTTAAACACTGAGTCATCTCTCAAGCCCATATATCCTCTTATTTTTTAAAAAGATCTATTTATGTGTCTACTTGAGTGTACAGCACCCGTATGCCAGTGCACTTCTGGACCACACTTACAGGTAGCTGTGCTACCTCCAGTGGGTCCTGGGAATGGAACTTAAGTTCTGTGGAAGAACAGGAAGCACTCTTAACCTATGATCCATCTCTACAGCCGCCCCCTCCATGAATCTTTATCAAATTAGTGTTTGTCACGCCCTTATACACAATATTGAACAAATCAGATGAACCCTGTTCACATTTTTCTAGGTTTCTTCTGGAGTCTCAAAAGGTCATTAAACCAGTTTGTGCGATTTCTTTACTCATTCTCCTCTTCTAAGGAGAACTAACTACATGCCTTACGTTTTTAGGGCAATTTAAACGAAAACAAAGTTCTTGTCCTCAGGAAATACACTCCATGGGGGAAACAATTTTTAAAAAATTTAAACAATCAACATGAAGTCCGAGGATACAGCCCAATGACAGATTGCTTGTGTACTCTTACTGAGTGTTAGCTCTCAACCCTGGGACAAATGCTAACGGAGATACCTATTTAACATGTATAGGCGGAACGGAACGTTCTCCTAGAATCCCAGTCTCTACCTGGTAGAAGCTATGGCTGGCATACCCGGCCCCCTTACTCCAGCACAGGGGCTGGGCTGCACTGCCCCCCAGCTGCCTTCGCAGACATTTTGGTTACCTGGTTCTTCTCTTACCCCTTCCCCTGGCCCCTTGGTCTCCCCGCTCTCCTCTCTGCTCTCCTCCCGTGAGCCGGCTCAGGGTCACATTCCCTCTGGACCCTTCTGGATGTCTGACTCTGGCTATGCTCTCCTTCATACCTACACTCAACCTTCTCCTCCACCATACTTAGAAGCAGTCGTGTCCTTTTTAAATATTTTTATTTTTTCATTAATTAAAGGACCTGGGTTCCTTTCCAAACACCACCCACATCCACACCCAATCTACTTTATGTCAGGATTATTAAGATAAAACTAAAACATCTGAGTTTGGAAGAAACGTGCTAGCAAGCTCGATGTAAATGTCTTATTTTTCTTTCCTTTACAAAGTGCTTGCGCGCTGAATGCAAGACATAATAAATAAGGTCAGTTTGCACAACCACAAAACAGCAATACGGCCGGCAGCTGGCCCCTCCCCGGAAGCCCTACCCCTCCCCTTCACCCTTGAGTCACCTTAAAGAGTTTCCCAGGAAGCACTCCAGGCTCCGCCTCTCTCTGGGTTCCGCCCACGGCCGGGTCTCGGCCGGAGGGGAGGAAAATGGTGCATGGTTTCCGGTCTCGCGATGTGCTATAATCCCGCGAGAAGAGAGGATGCGCGCCTACCCGGATGCGGCGGCCTAGGTGAGGGAGGGGGCGTGGTCGGTGCGCGGAGTCCCGAAAGTCGGGAGCCGGGAGCGCGCGCCCAGGGCGTACGCATGCGTGCACGCGGCCGGCGGGGCGGGGCTGCGAGGGGAGGGGGCGGCGGCGGCGACGGTATTGTCGGTGTCGTTATCTCCGTGGCGCGGACGGTGCGTTTTGACGCGGGTGGTCGTGGGAAAGTATCCGGGGTGGCCCAAGTGGGGCCGGTACGACCCCGAAGTCCGCCGTGGCGGATCTCAGGGAGTGGGCACCGGCGGCCGGTTCCTCGCCGCGCCTCGGGTCGGAGCCGAGGGCGCGCGCCGGGAGGCCGGGCTGTGCCCGTGTCGCCCGGGCGACGAGGGCCGCCTGCTGCCGGTTCCCCGCGTGGACCGGTCTCCGCCTCGATCTCGGTCTCAGTGGCGCTCGGCCCGCGGTGGGCCAGGGTCTCTGCGGAGGCGCCTGCAGGGCGAGGCAAGGCCCTGGTCTTGCGAAGCCCGCCAGGTGAAGGATGCTCGGTCGCTGCCGAGCTTTGAGGGTGGCTCTGATTCCCGGAGGCCGGGCTTGACAGCCGGCGTCTCCGGACTTGTAGTCTTGGGCTGGGATGCTTGAAGATCTCTGGAGGGATTGGAAGAAGTTGTGAGTCCTGGCAAGTGCGAATCAGTGCGGGAGCAGCAGCCCGGTTTATGTGAGGTCAGGTTGCTCAAAGCTAGGTGGTTGGGTTTTGTTTGTTTGTTTTTGCAGAATTCAAAGGCGTTCTGCCTGCAGAGTTTTGGAAGTCTTTCACCCAACACTTGGGGCAGTTTTGCAGCTCCTGTGCCTGCCAAAGCTATATTCCCAGCCTCACACCAATGTTCCCTTTGCAGGCATCATGGTTATGAAAGCTACTGTAGACGACGATGCTTCGGGATGGGAGCTCGGGGTCCCGGAAAAAATGGAAAAAAGTAGCACAAGCTGGGTGGACATAACCCAGGATTTTGAAGATGCTTGTCGAGGTGAGTTTTGAATTTGGGGGCTTTTTGGTTCAAAGCCTGGGGCAGGATACATGAGGTTTTCTCAACTTTGACTTAAAAAAAGAAAGAAAGAAAGAATAAGAAAAAAAAGAAAGACAACCTTGTGATTTTTTTTTTTTTTTTTTTTTTACTCAGATTTGTCGTTTTGTTTTTGAGAACGTGTCCTGTAGCCCAGGCTGACAATGTTCTTGTTGTGGAGATGACCTTGAGTTTCCTGCTCCTCTTGGATATTGAGATTACAAGCCTGGAGTATGATGTCAGGCTCAGTGTTGATAACCATACATTACTCTGCTCTTTGCTTTTTTACTTTTGGTCTAAAGCAAATGTATATCGGGTAAAACTTTAAATACGGATGTTGGCGATTTTTTTAAAGAGAGATTTTTCTTTCTGTATTTGTACATATGTGTGAGGGTGCTCACACTTGAGTGCATGTGGATGGCAGAATAAGGCGTTGGATCCCTTGGAGATGGAGTTATAGGCCTTTTCAGGAATCCTGGCTTATGCTGGGGTTTGAACTCTGGTTCTCATGATTGTGTACCAAATGCTCTTTCCGGCTCCTTGACAGTTTTCTCCTAAAGTTTCCTAACTTCAACAGGTTAGATAATCAGTCCGTGATAGCAGTGCCTACCTGTACACACACTTAACTGGGCACAAGAATTTTTGCGTATTTGAGATTTAAAAATGACCGTGTCCTATTGTTCTCTTTAAGATCCTCTGGTGACTTCCCAGGCTTCTCCGGCATGGTTTCCTAAGTTCTGGGCTGTTTCCTCCCATTGCCCTGTCCTTCCCACTCTTATCCCAGTGAATACCAAGGTGCCTTGCCTGGCTCTGTGAACTGTGTTCCCTGCACCTTGAGTTACTTTGTATCAGACCACTGTGTATGGCTTTTGCACATCTTATGTATCTTTCCTGGTGAAGGCTCACAAGGGCACCTGTAAGCAGATAACCTGTAAACAGATAGGCTAAAGGGCATCTTAATTGAGCCACCCTGTTTATCACCAGGATTGTAGGTGTTTGTGCTTTATTTACCCTGATAGGAGCTTGATAGTGGCAGAGATCGTGGGTATAACTGTAGAATATAGAGCTGTGTATGGCACATAGTAGGGCCACAGTGTTTGGTAATAACTAGATTTAGTGGCATGTACTAGTAGTGCCATTAGTAGTCTTAGCTACTTGGGTGTTTGAGTCAGGATCACTTGAAGCTGAGAAGTGCAAGACTGTTGTGAGCGGTGTAGACTTCCCTCTGTAAGAACACTCTTCCCTCCCCAGCAGCAAGTGTTTAGAGTGACACACATGAGTGTGTGCAGTCTAAGGGACAGACTGGAGGACGAGAGGAAGGAGTCAGCAGTGAGAGAGCTTGGACTGAGAGAGGATGGGTTCAAGGCCGGGTACTGAGTAAAGGCATAGGATGAGTGGTGCTGGGGTCGGGAAAGTGAGCCGAGAGACTGGGTAAGGTGGTGCAGATAAGGGAGAGTGGGAAGCTTGGGTGGTTAGGTGTTCCTTCCTGACCCATGTGCTTGCCAGCCAGGTCTTTGGTAGTAACAAGGTGGTTTTGAAGGAGAGGAGTGAAGACTGGGTGCAGCACCAGGTAGAAAGGAAGCCAGCCGGGGCTAGAAACCATGTGCCTTCTGTCCCTTTGATGGTTCAAACTACATGTCCACTTCAAGTTTGTCTCAGTGAGAAAGTAGAAGAACCCTGGACTAAGTCTCCCCTGTAAGTCTACTGCTCTATGTCTACCAGGAGGAGAGCTGTGTTATATGGCAGGTTTTATGCTCAGATGTTGGGGTGACTAAATGGTTCACATCTGTCATTGTGTTCTTTTTTTCTTAAAGTCATCTCTGTTGGACAGCTGGCGTCATGAGCCTTAAGTGGGAAAGGGTGAAGTTGTGTCTTAAAGGAAAAGTCTCATTTCTGTAAGTGAAGGTGAGGACAAGACCCTAGAGTGAGCTAAACTGAATTGCCTTTGTCGACCCTAAATAACTGCCTGGCCACAGAACAGTGTTTAGGTTCAGTGCTGTTGCTTTGTTGGTTTGAGCTTGTTTTTTGGGCAGTGGGAAAGGTTTCGAGCCTGAGATTTCAAGTGTATTTTTCTTGATGTTTATAGTTTACATATAGATAACAAGTTTTCTCATCACATTTTCATATGTACTCATTTTGGTTGATTCTCTTTTATGTCACTTCTCTCCCTCTCTCCCCTCTTCTCCTTGTACCCTGTATTCTTCTCTGTATTGTCCTGTCACTGAGTGCTGCTACCCTCCGCGCCTCATTTCCTTAGAGCCTCTTCCTGCCCTCTCATGGGTTCTTTACTGGTCCATGGTCTTCTGCTTCCATGTAAATGCACGGATTACAGTTAGCATCTAGTGAGCGCATGGGAGACAGTACTCAGGGAATATGCCTTTCTGAGCCTGAGTTACCTCACATAATTTATTTTCTACTTTTATCCAGTTTTCTGCGGATTTCATTTTTCGTTATGGCTGAGGTAATTCCACAGTGTGTATATTCCATGGTGTGTCTTTCTCACATTTCATTATACACAATGTGTCTATCTCACATTTTCATTATTTGTTCCTCTGTTGGTGGACATCTAAGGCTGCTGCCATTCCCTGGCTATTGTGACTGGAGCAGCTGTGAATGTGGGCGTGAGGTATCTTGTGAGATAAGACCTTCCGATTTTATGCCCACGTTCATGCAGAAGGGTAGTGTGATGGCTCTAGATTGCTTTATTTATTTGTATTTTTGAAAATCTCTGGCTGATTTTCAGCATGCTATGCGGGTTCCACCCACAGTGAGTTTGGGGCCCCTGGTTCACTCCATGGGCAGTTCGTCTTGTTGCTCACAGTCAGTCTGACTAGGGGGAAGTGCAGTTGCAGAGTAGTTTTAATTCCTTTTCCTTGGTGATCAAGGGTGCTGAACATTTCTTGTACTAATATTTACTACTCAAGTTTCTGTTGAGAATGGTCTGTTCAGTTCATTAGCCCATTTGTTGTTTGACACTTTATTCTTTCGGTATTTAATTCTTGGAGTTCCTTATTTTTAGATATTAACCCCTGTCTGAAGAATAATAAGCAAGGGTTTTCTCTCCTTTCATCAGCTGTATTCCCTCTGTCAATGGTTTCTTTGCCCATTCTGGGGCTCTTTTGTGCGGTTCGTGGGCTAGTCAGAAAGTCCTTGCCTGTGCCTATGTCTGGGTGTCTACCCCTAGCAGTTTTAGTGTTGTGTGTTTTACAGTAAGCTCTTCAATCTACTTCAAACAGGGCTTTGTACTAGATGAAAGATAAGCATCTAATTTCAGTCTCCTGCAAATAAATATTTAGTTCTGCCAATATCATAACTGCAAAAGTTGCTTTTTTCCACTGTGTGCTTTGACACCTTTGTTCAAAAATGAGGTAGCCACAGCTGCAGCCGTGTCGTTTATTTCTGGGTCCTCTGTTCGGTTTTCTTGGTCTGCCTGTCAGGTTTTTGCCACTGGTGTGCTGTCTTTTACACTATGGCTCTGTGGTAGGTACTTTAAGGTCCTCAGGTACTGTGGTGCTCAAACAATGGTCTTTTTGATGAGACTTGTTTTGTTTGTTGGTGGTCTTTTGTGTTTCCAAGTGAACGTTAGGATTGTCATTGGGAATTCAGTGAGGATTGCATTGTAGATAACTTTCAGAAATGTTGCTTTCACAGTAATTACTTTCAGTAGATGTGCTGGTTAGTTTTGTCAACTTGACACAAACCTAGACTTACTAATTGATGCAGGAGGGCCCAGGTCATGAAGGGCAGTTCCATCTCTAGGTAGGTGGGCCTGGGCTGTATAAGTAGCTGAGTAAGACAGGAAGCAAGCCAGTAAGAAGGGCGCCTCCCTCCACTGTCTGTGCTTCCATTCCTCCAAGTTCCTGCCTTGAGTTCCTACCATGCCTTCCCTCCGTGATAGGATGTAACCTGTAAGCCAGATTACATTGTCTTAGTTAGGGTTTTACTGCTGTGACCAGACACCATGACTGAGGCAACGCTTATAAGAACAACATTTAATTGGGGCTGGCTTTCAGGTTCAGAGGGTTTGTCCATTATCATCAAAGCGGGAACATGGAAGCATCCAGGCAGGCATAGTGCAGGAGGAGCTGAGAATTCTTCATCTTCATCTGAAGACCACTAGGAGAAGACTGGATTCCAGGCAGCTAGGATGAGGATCTTATAGCCCACACCCACAGTGACACACCTACTCCTTCTAATAGTGCCACTTTCCGGGCCGAGCATATACAAACCATAATATTCCACTCCCTGTCCCCCATAGGCTTGTTCAAACACATGAATCTATGGGGGCCATACCTAAACATAGCATAATGGAAAATACATTTAGTCCAACTTCAAATTCCCCATAGTCTATAGCAGTCTCAATAATGTTAAAAGTCTAAAGTTGAAAGTGTCTTCTGAGATTCATCCAGTCACTTAAAAGCAAGACAGGAACCAGCTGTGCAAACTCCATACTCTGCATCTCTACGACTGATGTCACAGCAGTCTTCAGATCTCCAACTCCTTTTTCATCTGTGTTGCCTGCAGCAAACTGCTTTCTCCTGGGCTGGTTTCACTCCCTTTTAGCAGCCCTCCTCAGCAGGTGGCTGTGGCATCTCGAACATCTTGGGGTCTCCAAGGCAACTTCAGTGTCACAGCTTCAATGCCTGAGATCCACACATGATCTGCTGGGCTCCTCCAAAGGGCTGTCGTCACTTTTCCAGCTCTTCCCTCTGTAGTACTCT
The DNA here is from genome assembly GCF_000001635.26 of Mus musculus. Classification (NCBI taxonomy): domain Eukaryota; kingdom Metazoa; phylum Chordata; class Mammalia; order Rodentia; family Muridae; genus Mus; species Mus musculus. The sequence continues at coordinate 59,591,039 of NC_000079.6, forward strand.
AAGCTCAGGCTGATTCACTCCAGTGCGGTTCTTGGTGCTCATCCCATTGTACTGACATCTCCGTTATGCCGGGGTCTTCCCCTACAAATAGAATTCACCAATAGCCTCTCATAGGCTCTCTTCATGGTGACAAGCCTCAACTCCTTTGCACGACCTTCAGTCCTGGGCCATCAACTGCAACTGAGGCTGCACCTTCACCAATGGCCTCTTACAGTGCCAAGTCTCAGCTGTTCTGAATGATCCCTTCATGCCTTCAAAACTAGTACCACCTGGGTGACTCTTACACATTTCCAAGTACAGCCGTAGCATGAGGTACAGCCTTGGCTATCTATGGAACACAGCTTCTTTGTGCTCTCAGAAAACACTTGTCAGAAGATTTCACCTTAGTGATGCTGGCCTCTTCTTAATCACCACAAATTTCTTAGTTCTGGTAGCCAGCATCAATTGTTCTGGTAGTCCCTTTTGTTCTTGACTCTAAAGCCATAGTCACATGGCCAAATTGGCCATCTTCTGCTGCTTGCTGGGGGCTGGAACATGGGTCCCCTTATTCTATTACCAACTTTCTGTTTTCCGACTCCCTCACTGCCTAAGATTGGCTATCCTGGAACTTGCCCTGTAGATTGACCTTGAACTAAGAGACCTGCAGGGCTCTGTCTCTGGATTAAAGGTGTATCCCTCCATGCCTGGATTTAAGCTTTTCTTCACCTAGAACTTGCTCTGTCTCTCAGGCTGGCCTTGAAGTTAGAGATCTGCTTGGCTTTATCTGTTGGGATTAAAGGTGTGTGCCACCATGCCTGGATCTAAATTATCTGGGTAGGATTCTGCCCCAAAGTCCCACTGCCTTAATTTGTTATCTCCTTGAACACAAGATTCACTTCCTGGTACCCTCTTTAATACTTAAACCATATATTGTATATTTTTCCTTTCTAAGTTTGCTATGCTTGTTTAAAATCCTCTTCATGAGACTTAACCAGAAAACCAAGTCTGTGATAGGCGTTTCTGAGACTTCTCTGTCAAGGCAATTAATCTGAGTCTCTTTGCCTTAGCCTCAGGCAGACTCTTCAGACAAGGGCAAAAAGTAGCCACATTCTTCACCAAAATATCACAAAAACAGTTTCTATGCCACATATTGAAATGCTTCTTTCTCCACTGAACTCTCTTGGGCCCTGTCTGCACATTGCAAATCACTCAGAGCAACAAAGTCTTCCATATTCCTACTAGGATGGCCCATTAAGTCCCACTTAAAACATTCTATGGCAAGCAGGGCGTGGTGGCACATGCCTTTAATCCCAGCATTTGGGAGGCAGAGGCAGGTGGATCTCTGAATTCGAGGCCAGCCTGGTCTACAAAGTGAGTCCCAGGACAGCCAAGGCTACACAGAGAAACCCTGTCTCGAAAAAAACAAAACAAAACAAATTCTATGGCTTTGCAAATCCAAAGTCCCAAAATCCACATTCCTCCAAACAAAAGCATCAAAAGCATGGTCAGGCCTATCACAGCACTACCCCACTCCTGGACCCACCTTCTGTCTTAGGGTTTTACTGCTGTGAACAGACACCATGATCAAGGCAACTCTTATAAGGACAACATTTATTTGGGGCTGGCTTACAGGTTCAGAGGTTCAGTCCATTGTCATCAATGTGGGAGCATTGCAGCATCCAGGCAGGCATGCAGCAGGCAGAGCTGAGAGTTCTATGTATTCATCTGAAGGCTGCTTGCAGAATACTGGCTTCCAGGGAGCTAGGATGAAAGTCTAATAGCTAAGACCCACAGTGACACACCTACTCCACCAAGGCCACACCTTCTAATCGTGCCACTCCCTGGGCAGAGCACATACAAACCATAATACTAATAAACCCTTTTCTTCCCCCAGTTCCTTTTAGTCAGGGTTTTATCCTAGCAACAGAAAGCAAACTGCTGCAGGTCTGGTAAGATGGGGCAGTGCTGTGAGAGAAGGTGAGTGGTTAAAAGCATTGGCTGCTCTTGTACAGGACCAGGGGATGGTTCCCAGGACCCTGATAGTGGCCTACAACATCTGTAACTCCAGTTTCAAGGGATATGATATTTCCTCAGGCATTTGCGGGCACCAGGCACACCCATGTGGTATACATATCCATGTACAGGCAAACACTTAGACAAGTTTTTTAAAAAGAGAATTTTTTTGTTTTGTTTTATATATGTTTTATGTATGTGAGTGCTCTATTTTCATGCACACCAGAAGAGAGAATCGGACCTATTACAGACTGTCATGAGCCACCATGTGGGTGGGATTAAACTCAGGACCTGCAAGAGTACCCTTAACCACTGAGCCATCATCCCTCAACACCATGGAAAAAGTTTACTTAGGGTTTATATTGCTGTGATAAAACAGTATGACCAAAAGCAACTTTGGAAGCTAAGATTTGCCTCAATTGAGGGAAGTTGGGGCAGAAGTTTGGAGGTTAGAACTGTTACAGAAAACTTGGAGGGGTGCTGCTTACTGGCTTTTCTTTCTTTCTTTCTTTCTTTCTTTCTCTTTTTGTTTTGTTTTGTTTGAGAAAATGCCTTCATGAGATCAGGCTTTGGGAAGGTTATAGGGCATTTTCTTTTTTGTTTTGTTTTTGTTTTTGTTTTGTTTTTTTGAGACAGGGTTTCTCTCTGTATTGCTCTGGCTGTCCTGGAACTCACTTTGTAGACCAGGCTGGCCTTGAACTCAGAAATCCACCTGCCTCTGCCTCCCAAGTGGGCAGGTGGTCCTGGGCTTTATAAGAAAAGACTAAGCAAGACACGAGGAGCAAGCCAGTGAGCAGCAGTCTTCCATGGCCTCTGCATCAGCTCCCGCCTCCAGGTTCCTGCCCTGTGTGAGTCCCTGCCCTCCCTGCCCTCACTGTGAATGAAATAAGCCTTTTATTCCCCAAGTTACTTTGAGTCATGGTGTTTCTTCAGAGCAGTAGTAACCCTATCTAGGACAGTCTCTCCTCACAGAAAGACAACAGTAGCTAAGACATTTCAGTGTAACCTGTGGTCTCGGAGCTGTTAGTGAAAGGTGAATTTACTTGCGTTATTCTGTTGATTTTGTTGTGTTTATTCCTCTCCTCTTCACTATTATTCTAGCATGGTTATTCTTCTATGGCTTTGTAAACAGCTGTTTTTCTCCCCAGCCTAAAGGATTACTTCAGGTATCTTTTGTAAAGTTGTCTGGGTCGTTATAAATCCCTTTAGTCTGTTTTTTATTTCTCCTTCCTTTATGACAGATAGCTTTGCAGGCTATAGTAATTTGGGCTGTGGCTTTTGTTCAGATCTTGAAATTCATCTTTCCAGGCTCTCCCGGCTCTTAAAGCCCAGTTTGATAAGCCAGTTATTTGGGGCTGTCTTTATGTGTGACGTGGTGCTCTTCTCTTGGCACTTTAAATTAAATTCTTGTTAGAGTCCTCCCTTGCGGTTTCACTGGTTTGGGATGCTATTCTGAGGGTTGGATTTAGGCCATCTCTGGTTCATTTTAAAACTGAAGTTTGAAGATTTTGTTGTCCCCCAGAAAACACCCATTTGCCTCTCTGATCCCGTCTTTCCCTCCCTCCATTTGTACTGGGATGGAGCCCTAGTGCGCGATGGGTGATTGCTTTACCACTGGTCTTCGTCTCCAGCCCATGAACACTGTGAGGATTGGCAGTTTACTTGAGTGTTTTGAACATTTAAGTAAAACTGAGTCTTTAAATGTGATTTTGATATTGTTCCTATAACAGCAGAGGTTAGATGATGACCCTTGTGGTTTAGAGACCAGAGGGGGAGCAGTTATTTCTGTGGGAAGTTCACACCTTGCAGTGAAATATGCTAGTAACTTTAAAAATGATTTTTCCCCCTTCCCTTCTCCATTTTGCTCTGGGCCCGCTCGCTCCAGCCCCCCGCTCGCCCCCGCCCATAGGATTTTTTGTTTGTTTGTTTCTCATTACCTACCGTTGTGAGCTACCATGTTGCTGGGAATTGAACTCATGACCTCTGGAAGAGCAGTCAGTGCACTTAACTGCTGAGCCATCTCTCCATCCCCAAAAAATGATTTTTAAATTTTTAATTCTTACTGGAATATTAAGATAACCATCTTAATTTGCTTGTTAGTTTTCAGTTCTGTGGTTTTATATTCTTTTTTCTTTCTTTTTTTTTTTTTTTGATCCATTTCATAATGCAAGCATAATTGAAAGCATCACTGTGGTAATTGAGTATCTAGTCAATCCTTAGAAAATGATTTTTAAATTAATCCAAGCATGTTTCCTTTTAGTCTGGAAACTTAAACTTTATTGCGCTATTAAAGTAACTTTTCTCTCTGATTCTTTTAGAGCTGAAGTTGGGAGAACTGCTTCATGATAAGCTGTGAGTATTTGTGGTGTAGTAGTTGTGGAAAACTTTAATCTTTTTTTTTCAGGTAGAATATTCTTTGAAGTCCAAGTAAATTTATGTTTCAAATGAGTTGTACAATTTCTATTTCAGTTTGGGTGAGCTATCTTGAGTCACTGACATGGTTAAGATGTGAAACGCCAAACTGTTAGGATACTTTTCACGAAGATGGACATGCTGAACATGTGATTTTTGAAGACAGCTATTAGTTGTATGTCTAGTATGGTAGATTTATCAATGACTGATGCTGGTGTGGAATAAAATTGAATATCTCCAAGTGAACCAAAGGAAAGGAAATCCTGGCCTATATTTATACCTCGCTGTGCTGCTGCAGACACACTGTGGCCAGGCTCCTTCCTGGTTAGGACAACAAAATCTTGAATTAGCAAGTGAATACATTTATACAGTATTTGCTGGAGGAACAAGGAGAGGCGGAAATTTGCTCTTAAAGCCTTAGAGTGTTAAAAATCATCTAGAAAGCTTTAAAAATCCCTGGCTGGATCCAGAATTTCATATTTAAGTGAGTCAGCTTGAGGCCAGAGTTAGAATTTCTAGCAGCTTCCGAGGTCAGGCAAGTTGCTGGTCCATGTTGAAAACTTAGGCTGTTTGTACAGTTGCTTTTTCTTTATAGCTTTGTAGATTATGAAAAGAAAGGTTTTGTTTCCTTGTTTTACAGGTTTGGAACTTTGATCTATGTAAACATTTGGATTTTCCCATGAGATGAATGGTTTTTCTCAAAAGCATTGACTGGTAGTTTCCAATTGAGTGTGAAATTCCTTCATTTGCTTTATTTCCCATAGAACCTGTTCATAGAGCTTCTCCCGAATCTGTGCATTCTAGAATGCATTTATCCACTCTCATAGTAGGGTTTGGCAGTTGATGAAGCCATATTCTATATTGGTTTTGTTGACAAAACTCGTGCATTCTTGAGTGCTTTCTTGTTTGACTTGAGATCCTACTATTTTGGTCAGTACTTTCAGGCTCTGTCAGCATGAGTGTTGTCTTTGCTGTACTGTAAGCAGGTTGCCAGAGTGTCGTTTGTTTTGTTTTTGTTTTTCAAGGCAGATTTACTCTGCGTAGCTCTGGCTGTTCTAGAACTTACCCTGTAGATAGAACTCAGAGATCCACCTGCCTCTGCCTCTGCCTCTGCCTCAACCTCTGGAGTGCTAGAATTAAAGGTGTGCACTGCCACTGCCCAGCTTGCCACCATATCTTAAACTGAATGTAGCATTAGCATCATGGTGGAAGTTTGTCTTCATGAAGTTTATTTTGTTCTTTTAGAACTTCGAATTAAACGCAAGCTCTTTGCCTCTGCATTACATCCCCTGTCCTTAAGGATCTTTTTTTTTTTTTTAAATATCTTTCTGTTGCTTTTTAGTATATGTGCTGCCAAAGCCTCTGTTGACTGTAAGAGAAATGATTTAGAGCGATGTGCTACTTGCCAGTTTGATGAGTTCGGTTAAGCTCCTTTTCCTCTGCCATCTCTTGAGGCATATCTCAGTTCTTTCTAATCAGTTTTCATTGTGTGATAGCTATCTTTGTCCATGGTGAACAACCAGACGTTCTAGATTGTTTTGCATTATGTAATTGCTAAAATTTTGGACAGTGTAAATCAATTATCATTAAGCTATGAGGAAATGGAGCCGGAAGAGGGAAGATGGCTCAGCTGGTAAAGTGTTTGCTTTGTAAACATGAGGACCTGTAAAATCCCTGCATGAATCTGTAATCTCAAAATGGGGAGGCAGAGACAAGAGCATCACTGGGGTTGCTGGCTGAGGTCCAGGCCAAGGAGAGATGTCTCTCAGGATCACTCATGCACATGCCACATACACATGAGTGTGCATAAACATATATGGATATATGTACTGGCTGGTTTTATGTGTCAACTTGACACAGGCTGTGGTTATCACAGAGAAAATAGCTTCAGTTGGGGAAGTGCCTCCATGAGATCCAGCTGTGGGGTATTTTCTCAATTAGTGATCAAGGGGGAAAGGCCCCTTGTGGGTGGGACCATCTCTAGGCTGGCAGTCTTGGGTTCTATAAGAGAGCAGGCTGAGCAAGCCAGGGGAGGCAAGCCAATAGTAAGTAATATCCCTTCATGCCCTCTGCATCAGCTCCTGCTTTCTGACCTGCTTGAGTTCCAGTCCTGCATCCTTTGGTGATCAGCAGCAATGTGGAAAGTGAAAGCTGAATAAAAAACCCTTTCCTCCCCAACTTGCTTCTTAGTCATGATGTTTTGTCCAGGAGTAGAAACCCTGACTAAGACAATATACAAGCACTAATACATACAAAAATCATACATGGAAAATGAAAAAAGCTATATACAACATTCTGAAAGTCAATTATTTAAGGAATGTCATTTGACAGGAATTGAACACTTCTCCAAAAGTGACTGATCCATGCCCTGTTGAAGGAAGTATAAGGATAATTTAAATTTTTCCTCTAAAGAGCATGTAAGATAAATTGTAATTTGTATAGCGAGTTAGTGTATTTGTCCTAACTGATGATTAATTGAAACAGAAGTTTTAGCAAATTATACATATAATAGAAATAAATACATGAATACTGTAGTTGCTAAAAGCATCATGATAATGTCTATATAATTGTAGAAATATGGGTTCATGTGTTTGTAGGTTTGGTCTTTTTGAAGCCATGTCTGCTATTGAAATGATGGATCCTAAGATGGATGCCGGTATGATCGGGAACCAAGTGAATAGAAAAGTTCTCAATTTTGAACAAGCTATCAAGGTAGTTATTGTATTTTTTGTGTGTCTCTGGCTTTTAAGAAATACCTATATTTAATGTTAAAATGTGCTTAATACCAAAATTATGAACTGTAATTTTGAATTTCAACTGTATTTTTTTAAAGATTTATTTATTTATTTACTTAATATTTGTGAGTACATTGTTGCTGTCTACAGGCACACCAGAGAGGGCATCATCCCATTACAGATGGTTGTGAGCCACCATGTTGTTGCTGGGAATTGAACTCAAGACCTTTGGAAGAGTAGTCAGTGCTCTTAACTACTGAGGCATCTCTCCAGCCCTCAACTGTATTTTTACAATCTTCTCAGACATAAGAATTAGCATCTATAGCAGGCATGATAGAACATTCCTATTGTCCCAGTACTTGGGAGTGAGGCAGGAGGGTCAGGAGACTTGCCTCAGCTAAATAGTGACTTTGAGATCATGCTGGCATTCATGAGACCTCGGTTTTGTTTTAATATTTAGTTATCAGTCTCAAAACCTAGAAATTAATGATGTGAAGTCCTTGTTAACTTGCTCTAAGTTGTCCATTTGTATATTCTTTGATTTCATTTTGAAGGTATTTGAGTTTATATTCAGGATGCTTAACTCAGATTACATTTCTGCCATTATATATTGAGATACTGGGGTAGGAGAATAGCTGTGAGGTCCAAGCTGCAGAGTGAGGCTGATTCAAACAAACAGAAAACAAAAACAAAGTAAATGAAATAAATAAAACTAATTTTGAGCCAGTAGGTAGCATATGCATGTCATTCCAACCTGGGCTGTGTAATTTCAACTGTGCTTTAGAAATGCTTACTAATTTGACCTCCCTTTTCTTTCTTCCTTGAGACATAGTCTCTTATTAGAGTCCACATTGGAATTGACCTTGCCTTATCAATCATTAGGACCTTGAAATCCTCTTTCTCCTGACTCTACAAGTGCTGGCCTTTTATCTTATAGACTTGAGAGCACTATATATAGGAAGCTTGGCCTTTTTATCATAACGACTTTTATTGTTATTGTTTATTAGACTTTGATATTTTTAATCAAGATTTAAGCTGGGTGTGGTGGCGCACGCCTTTAATCCCAGCACTTGGGAGGCAGAGGCAGGTGGATTTTTGAGTTCGAGGCCAGCCTGGTCTACAGAGTGAGTTCCAGGACAGCCAGGGCTACACAGAGAAACCCTATCTCAAAAAAACAACAACAAAAATTTTAAGCCATAGATTAGTGAAAACTTAATTTAAGATATATGGTTTCTTCAATTATGTACTAGAATAAGCGTGACAGAGTACACATGTCTCAGTGATGTAGTAGTACAAGCACGAGGGTGAAGCAGTAGGATCAGGGTCCCCTGTCACCCTGGGCTCCACATGACTACTGCAGCCAGAACAAGAAACAGGATTTTGTTCCTAAGAACAAAACATTAAGTTGGTGTTTGGTTTTTTTCAGATAGATAAGTTAGTGTTTTCTTTGGATTATTATTATTTTTAATATCTAATTTTAAACTTGAAAACACAGCTGTACATATAGCTTTCTTTCTTTAACTTCCTGTTATTTGTACTCTTCCTTTTTAGGATGGCACCATTAAAATTAAAGACCTCAGCCTGCCTGAACTGATAGGAATAATGGACACCTGTTTCTGCTGTTTGGTAAGAAATAAAATAAGACTGTTGATTAATTAAACTGTGGCCTACCTGATTCTTTGGGTTTAAGGTGTGTGTGCCATGGGGACTATGAAGCAGTGCAGCGCTGGCCCTCAGAGAGCAGACACGCGATTCATAGGCTAACACGCCCCAGGAAAGCAGGCTTCACCTTCTGACTGCACTGCCGCACTCACATGCTGTGCTAACGGGGCGCTTTGTTTCAGTGAGGAGAAGATTACGGCCATTATCCAAATTACTCTGTTTTGTTTTCAAGTTATCAAGAGAAATTGTACTTAAGGTTCCATGAGATGAGCACAGATGAAGCAAAGGGAAGTGTGGACTGGCTCTGCAGATGTGGTTGCTGCGCTGGGAGACATGGTCAGGAACTGCTGTCCTCTGCTATTAGTCTTCTAGTGATTTAGCTGGGCTGGATGTGGATCATTTCCAGGCAGGGTTGTTTAATTGTTAAAAAAAAAAAAAATAGTGTCATTTTTTTGTAAGATTTGTTGATTTATCATTGGGAACTGTCAGCAGCACCTGTGCCCTAGCTGTTGCCTTGGGCCTATCTGAGATCCCAGCGGTTTATTATATCGCCTAAGGCTACATTGGTGACAGGCACAGCCAGAAAAGATTTCTCTATTACTTACCTTTTAGCAACACAATATTTCTAAAGGAGTGGGAAAGGCCAAGAAGGATTGCTGGCAGTAGATATCATTGTGGGATTGTCTGGTTGTGAATGCTACATAGTCTCTCTACTTTGATTAGACATTAAGATGTTGTAGACTGGAACATTAGACTTAAGAATGCTCCTCATAGGTGGCTAGGCACTCAGAGTGTATCGATGGAGCACTGTAGTTTGAAACTGAAATACGGAACCTGTCGAGCACTGGCTTGGTGTTTCCTGTTGCAGAGCATTTGGAGACTCACTCACCCTCTCTAGGCTCCTTGGAAATTTCCCCTAGTGAAAGCAAGTTCTCAGTCCTGACTTGTGTGAGCTCCTTTTTAACGGTCTTTTCCATCTTATGATTAATTGTGCTTATATGGGTCGAGGACTCACTGGCTCAGCTTAGACATTGTCAATCCTGTATACCACCCTCTCTCAACAGATCACATGGCTCGAAGGCCATTCCTTGGCACAGACAGTGTTTACGTGCCTTTACATTCATAATCCCGACTTCATAGAAGATCCTGCCATGAAAGCTTTTGCTCTGGGAATCTTGAAGATCTGCGACATTGCACGGGAAAAAGTAAATAAAGCTGCTGTTTTCGAAGAGGTAAAGAAACATAGCGGCTCCCTGGCGTCTCACTGCGCTGTCGGTGATGACGTGTGCTGCGTGCCGGGGTCCCTGTGGATAACTACAGAAGAGTCATTTTAAAAATTGCCTTGGTCATGTGTGGCACGTGTCTGCAGTTCAACCTCAGAACACAGAAGCAGAAAGGGCCAGCCTGGGCTATGGAGTAAGCGGCTGTTGGAGGTGAACATTGCTGCCTTTGGCGGTGCATACCTCTGTGTTCCAACGGTGGGGAAGCTAAAGCAAGGCCTGAAGCTGTAGTAAATCCTGACAGTGTTTCAGCATGTCGTGGGCTTCTCTGCAGGAAAGCTTCCGTTTCCTGCTCCTATAAATCCTCTTCACAGTCTGTCAAACAACACCGCTTTCTGGCCACATAACATAAAAAGACCAAGTTTAGAGGAAGGTCAGGAAACAGCAATGTGCAGTGTATGGTAGACAGGTTTTTTTCTCCTGTCTGTTCTGGGTATCCCAAGGAAGTAGAGGGAAGACTTTCTCGTAAGAAATTAGGGAGTTGGACTCCAGTACTGAACTGTACTTCTGTACTGTATATGCTGTGTGTGCTTCTGTACTGTGTGTGCCATGTGTGCTGGCTTCTATGAGCTTTGAAATCGCCTCTATGGCCAGGTCTTTTCCTCAGTTCATTCTTCATATTATCAACTGGAAAAAAATATTATCTGGTCATAGTCTTGCTGTTTCAAAAATATATTAAATGAGGTAATAGTACTTGTACATATTTATGAAGGTTACAGAGCTCATCAGACTTAAAGAGAGGAGTCCTATGCTCTTTGTTTACCATTCTTCAAGAATAGTTTTAGAAGCTTTTTTTGTGATGGAAGTATTTTGATTTCTAGGTTTAACTTTCACACTTTAGCGTTGCTATATAAATGCATTATTCTGTTGCCGTAGATAGTGATTTATTTGGGGGAGGTATTATTGAGGACTGAAATGGTTATGATTCTGTCAAAGTTAATGGTAGGTCAGTCCACATATATATTACATTTTTCATACAAAGGTTTGTTTTTCTTTCTTAGGTGATGTCTGAGCTAGGGTTTTATTGCTATGAAGAGACACCGTGACTATAGCAACTCTTCCAAAGAAAACCATTTAATTGGAGATGACTTACAGTTTCAGAGGTTTAGTCCATTATCATCGTGGCAGGAAGCTGGGTAGCACAAGGCAGACACAGTGCTGGAGAAGAGCAGAGTTCTATATATAGATCCACAGGTAGCAGGAAGAGAAAGTGACACTGGGCTCAGCTCAAGCTTCTGAAACCTCCAAGCCCACCCACTGTAACAGGCTTCTTCAAGCATGGCCACACCTTCTAATAGTGTTACTCCAGTGGGTCTGTGGGAGCCATTTTCACTCATACTACCACAGGTGACAACTTTCTCATTTGCTTCGATTTCTAAGTAGTCCTTGATCTTTCCTCTTCTGTTACTCTAGGGTAATAGGTAAATTCAGTTCCACACACATTTTTGACTGGGATATTGGCTGTTTCTTCCTGTAAGGGCAACTGCTTCCGAGGTGATTGCACACCCGTCACTGCTCTCCGTCCTTTCTCTGTCCCTTTCTCTGGAGGATTCTGAGGGCTCTTTGATCTGCCCTTGTTGTCTAGATCCTATGCCCATAGGGTTTGTAGTGAGAATTTTGGAATTCTTTAAAGTCATAGAAATTGAAGAATGTGTTTTCATTTTCATCCCAAATGTGGGGTATGGAATGCTTCAGATTGTCCACAGCAGCCATCTGTGATGTGCTTCTTGCTCTAGCAGGGGCCTGATTTTGACAGCTTGCAGATAGTTTCTGCGATTGTGTGACATGGAATTCTAGGGACTCTTCAAGGGTATATAAATGCTAGGGCCCCAAAAGACATTGTGGGTTGTTGGTCAGATGCTGTTGGTTATGGTTAAGTAGGTTTTGCACAAAGAAGAAACAACATGAAGAAATTAGATATCCTGACAGCAAAGATCAAACTTGCCTCAAGGAACTTGGCACCCCTAATCAGCAGAAAGTAGTCTAACAGTAAAATCAGCCCAGTTCACATCTATCCTATTTTCTCTCATAACTAATGTTGGGTTGAAGGGTGGAATAAGGGTGAAAGAAAGAAAAGCCCACAAAGTAGCCAAAAGTAGGGTTACAGTTGTGGTTAGCTTATCTCTAGTTTCGGAAGAAAGTCCCTCAAGCTTTGCCTGTATGAAGTGTTCTCTCACGTGGTGCCTGATAATTGGACTGATGGAGGACAGGTTAGACAGTGTAGATGCCATGCGTGCTGTCTGGTGATTACAGACTTCAGAAGCTCGGGCTTTGCTTGTTGGCCAACAGGGTGCTAGTGGTCAGTGCTGTTAGTGAGAGCCTCTCTTCTGAGATTGTCATACCTGCCTACTTAGACAGCTTACGGCCTTTGATTTTCATTCAGGACTGATTCATTGATCCTATCAAAGTTTTACTGTTATTACTCTCTTGCCCTTTTTACTTAAATTCCATCCTTTAATAAAGTGAATGAAGAAAAACAAGTTTATACTAGCAATTTCTGCTTCCAGTTCATGACTGCGAGCTTCATGTGAGCCCCTGATACTGTTTAGAGATCACGGCATCTCCCTGCCTCTTCACCCTCACTTTCTGCCAGTACTTTCCTATCTTCTCTGTAAGCAGGACTCTATGCCTTTCTTCCGCCTTCCACCTTCTGGCGGTCCTGACACCGCACTTTCACCTTGTGTTCTCTTCTGTTCTCTTGTTCTCTGTTCTCTAAAGGATGGATTCATGAGCCGTTTTGTAATTGAAGATAGTTTATTTTTCCATATGGTGTATTCTGATCAGGGTCTCCCCTCCATCATCTGTTCCCAGATTCTACCCTGCACCTACCCATCCAATGGTAAGCCTTCTTTTCTCTTTCTTTGGAAAACATACAGACCAATTTAAAAACAAAGACAGCAGCAACAACAACAAAACAAAAACCAATAGATCAAACAAACACAAAATCAGAAAACATACTAAATAAAAGACAAATAAAGGGTTTTTTGTTGTGGTTGTTTTGTTTTTAAAAATGGCCTAAACAAAGCATTATGAGACCAAACATCTCCAAAAACACTAGTTTTTTGTTGATCATGTACTGCTAGGCATGGGGCCTCCCTTAAAGTAGTTTGTATACCTAGTCAGATTCTGCTGGAGAAAACTAATTTTTCCTTTGCAGGCTGTCAGTTGTCTCAGGTTTGGGATTAGGAATGGGGACTTGTGTCCACATCCCTCTCTTAGCACTGACCTATGCAGGGCCTGTGCATGCTGCCACAGTGTCTGAGTTCATATGTGTGTCAGTCTTGTGTCTGGAAGACACCGTTTCCTTAGTGTCTTCTATCCCCATTGATCTTAACAATAGTGCACTGTGTGCTGAGCAGAAGGCCAGCCTGATGAATCCCTGCCTGGATTATGGGTTATAGTCAGTATGTAGCTTTTTTGGGTTCACTGATTTTTGTTCATAAGCCCACAAAGTTTTCAAAACATTTTAGTGGCTGCAATTTGTTTATGTGTCTCCCATGGAGTCATTGTCATAGTGACTCAGAATCAGTTCTTGTGAATGATGCACACATGGTTTGACAGAGGTCAGATTCTGGTCAATGATGTATCCATGGTTACACAGAGCCTGCCATGTTCTGGAGGAACCTGGAGGTGGTAACTGCTGCAGGGCCCTGGGGGAGCACTACTTGAGCACTGGTTTGCTCTGGCACATTCATCCTGCCTTCTTACACCCAGGACCACCACCACATGCCCGTCAGTAGGCTGGGCCTTCCCACATCAGTGACTAAGTCAGAAAATGCACTGCAGTCTTGCCCACAGGCAGATCTTATGGACTTATGGAGGCTTTCTCTCTCTCTCTCTCTCTCTCTCTCTCTCTCTCTTTGGTTTTTTTGAGACAGGGTTTCTCTGTATAGCCCCAGCTATCCTGGAACTCACTCTGTAGACCAGGCTGGCCTCGAACTCAGAAATCCACCTGCCTCTCGCCTCTGCCTCTCGCCTCTGCCTCTCGCCTCTGCCTCTGCCTCTGCCTCTGCCGCCTCTGCCTCCTCTGCCTCCCGAGTGCTGGGATTAAAGGCATGCACCACCACAACTGGCTGGCATTTTCTTAATTGAGGGTCTGTCTTCCCATGTAACTGTAGTGTGCAGAGTTGACAATAAACTAGTCAGCACTGAGGCGGGATGTAGGGAGGAACTCAAGGAAGGCAGGAGCCTGGAAACAGGAGCTAAAGCAGAAGGCATGGAGGAGTGCTGCTGCTGACTGGCTCTCCATGGCTTGCTCAGCCGACTTTTCTACACAACCCAGGACCACGTCCTGGGGATGGCACCACACAGGAAGCTGAGCCGTCCCACATCAGCCATTAACCAATACAATCTCCCACAGACTTCCTACAGACCAGCCTGATGGAGGCATTTTCTTCCCACAGAAATCTAGCTTTGTGTCAAGTTGACGAAAACCAACCAGCAAAAACCATTTATCAACACACATTGAACCATAAATCCCTTTGTGCCAAACCCTGTGTTAAGCCCTGAAGCTGAAGCAATGAATTAAACATTACTTACTCTCATGGATACAGTCTGTGGACAGAGTAGTTAATGTATAGTAGTAAGTACAAATAGAAGGTCGTGGTGATAAGCTCTGTGAGGAACAATCCTCGGGGCAAGCAAATGTGCTTGAGGAAGCAAGAGCTGCACATGGGGGGTGCGCCCCTCTAATCCCAGCCGTGGACGGTGGGGGGTGTGCTCCTTTAATTCTAGCACCAGGGAGGCAGAGACAGGTGGAGCTCTGAGTTTGAGGCCTACACAGTGTTGGTCTACAGTGTGAGTTCCAGGTTAGCCAGGGCTACAGAGTAATCTTGTCTTTGTTGGGGTAGGGTTACAGGATGCAGGAGAAAGACTGCCAGTTGAGGAACTAACACTAGGGGCTAGTATATAGTAAGGGATGAGCCTTGAAGATAGTCTTACAGACTTTGAAGATGGTATTAGCATGTATAAAGTTACTGTGAGCTAATGAAACCACTTAAGTAAGGGCTTTCAAATGGACACGTGCTGTGTTCTGTGTTCTGAGTTCTATAGAAGTTCCTCTGACATTTGGTAGTTGAATATATTTACTGCAAGGACTAGTCTATGGACAGATGCACATGACTTTTATCCCAGCACTCAGGAAGCAGAGGCAAGCAGATCACTGAATTCTAAGCCAACCAGGGCTACATAGTGTGTTATGCCTGCCCACACCAGCATCAATCTCTTGAGGTGGGGGGAGTGGAGAAATACGGGACAGTTGTGCCAAGTGCATCTGGCCAACTAGAGAGAGCTATGAAGGTGTGAGAAGTGATTGGGCTAAACTTGGAAGTCAGCATGCAGGTTGTCGTGTGCATATGATGGGGAGGTGGAGGTAGGAGACCTGCCTGGTAAATGTTAGGCAAGTGAGCATCAGGGGTTCTTTCTAAACATCTGTGAAGCTTGGGGAGTGGAGAGGCATGGAAAGGTAGAGAGGGCGGACAGTGAACCTGGAGGAGAAACTGACCTGTCACGTGCGTCATACACTACCCAGTTTTACAGAGCACGAGCGTGGGTTGGGCTTTTTCTTTCCCTCCTGATGTAGTGTTCTCTTCTTTCTCTGGGGTACGCTAGCTGACCTGACTTCAGTGCACATTGTTTTTACTAAGTATCCCAGAATTCTGCTGTGGGAATAATTATCTTTGTAACTACGCGTCACTCAGGCTTCTCTATATAGTTGTAGAACTTATATGCAGGGGAAGTACTCTTCCAGATAATGTTAAATTCATTCTTCAAACTGAGACAGATGCCTTAATTATCAGTGAAATAATTAAACATTGTGTTAGGAGGCCTGGAGACCTGTGCTGTCTTGTTTGTTTGTTTAGCCATGGATATGAGATGTACTTTACTGTCTCAGTGAGTAATAGTGCTTAAGAATGCTTAATCTAGACCACCAACAGGCAGCTAAAGGCGCACACAGAAAACAGCGGTGGTGTCAGGGTGTCTAATGCTGTGCTCACAGGAGGACAGCTTGGCTGTATAATGCAGTACTGAGACATGCTGGATAGCACTCTTTTCTTCTAGATGGTGAGTTTGTTAGGGGAATATGGTGCTGCTGTTGAAGATCATAATCACTCCTTTTTTGTATAGGAAGATTTCCAGTCAATGACATACGGATTTAAAATGGCCAACAGTGTGACAGATCTCCGAGTTACAGGTATAAACTATTCACAACAATAACTTTTACATTTTGCATTTTGGTTTGTTTTAAAACTCACTGCTCTCGTTGTAGGGATGCTAAAGGATGTGGAAGATGATCTGCAAAGGCGAGTAAAGGTGTGTCTCCCTTTCCTTTGCTTCGGGGCTTGTGTTGTGCTGTTTGTGTAGCTCCGGCAGGCCTGGAAGTCACTACGTAGACCAGGCTATGCTTGAACTCACTTGAGCCTGCTCACCTTGCCTCCTTGGTGCTGGGTTTATAGGCATCCACCAGCAGGCTCAGCCAGGCTGGTTTTTAAAAAATGATACTTTTTAATGGTGATAGTGACTTTTTTCTTTTAGATTTTTTTCTTTTAATTTTGTACCTTTATTTTATATGCATTGGTGGTTTGCCTGAATGGATGTCTATGTGAGAGTGTCAGATCTTAGAGTTACAGACAGTTGTGAGCTGCCTGCCATGTGGGTACTGGGATTTGAATCCCGGTCCTCTGGCTAGTGCCCTAACCACTAAGCCATCTCTCCAGCCTCAGTGATAGTGATTTTTATTGTAAACTGGTTTTAAATGTAGCAGTAGTATTATGAATCAGATACTTTGCTTCTGTTATTTTATTGTTTTGCTTTTGTTGTTTTAATACCTGTTTCATGATCTTTCTAATTTATAACCAATACATGCATAAAACATTCATGGGAAAAATACTAGACACTTTTTTTGTCAGATTTTTTTCCTGAACATAGGTTCTTGTATATGCTCAATAAAGTAACTTAGTTCTTTCTTTCTTTCTTTACTTCTCTGGGCTGTATTTGTCTAAATTTACCTTATTTTTTAATTTTAGAGTACTCGAAGTCGACAAGGAGAAGAGAGAGATCCAGAGGTCGAACTAGAAGTAATTGCCTGTCTTTTCTCCAGCTAATGTCAGAGAAGCTGTCTGTTGGTGCCATAGCTCTTTGAGCTGCATCGTAATTCATGGAAGCCCCTTTAGGTGTTTCTTTAGCAACAGCTTGTTGCAAAGGACTTGATTCCACTTCTGTTTTTATAGAGAGAATGGTAGTAATACAGATCTTGAATATCTGACTTCAAAACTTAAGTGTTCCTGGGAGACAGGAACTGGAAAAACAGGATTATTTGTAGATCTTGTTTCAAACCTTAGTAAACATCAAACTTTTCCATATTATCAAAATTACTGAACCTCTTAACTTTTACAACTGCTAACTACTTGGTTTTTGAGGTAATAGTATACGTTCTGACCTTGGATTAAAGGCAGTCTGTTGTTCTAGAGTTCAGCATAGCTTCTTCTCTGTTTCACGGGAGTAGGCTTTGCTTACTACGGTTTTGGTGGCTTGTTTGGTGGGCATTTTAAAAGCTGAGCAGAGGCCTGTTTGCTGGTGAGCGCCTCTGCAGGCCGTCCTTTTACAGGTCCTGCTTCTCACCACACTCCCTTGTCTTCTCAGCACCAGCAGTGCTTGGCAGCATTCAGCAGAGTGAAGTTCACGCGAGTGCTGCTCACAGTGCTCATAGCCTTTACTAAGAAAGAGGTGAGAGAATTGCTGTAACTGGGTCAGAGGTAGACGGCATGTCCTTCCTGTCCTCACGCTTCTCTGTATACTTAAATGCTTTTGTGAAACGTGATTATAGCTCTAGATCTATTTTATAACACACTGAGGTCTCTTGTGGATAGATTAAAAACTGTTTCAAGTAATTCTTTTTTCTTGGATTCCCTCTTCCCCCATATTTGTGAATAACTGTAGATTATTGGAACTTTTCCCTTTTTATATTTGACTGTATGTTCAATTTTTTTCTTTAGTTTTTTGTTTGTTTTTTGTTTTTTTGTTTTTTGAGACAAGGTTTCTCTGGCCTGGAGCTCATTCTGTAGACCAGGCTGGACTCAAACTCAGATTTCCTGCCTCTGCCTCCCAAGTGCTGGGATTAAAGGCGTGCGCCACCACGCCCAGCTATCTTTTTTTTTTTTTTTAACACATCAAATAAGATACGGATTTGAGGGGAACCTTTGTCTCCTGTTGAGGATTTGAGCATCCTGCGGTGCTGCATTAAGTGAACAATGTGTGAGGATCCGTGCATGCTTTGGATCTTAGTACTGTTGTAGGATCTCCTCTTGTACGTGTATCTTTCAGTGAAAGTGTGTAAGTGTTTTGGTGATTTGTTTGCTAGACCAGTGCTGTTGCAGAGGCTCAGAAACTGATGGTCCAGGCGGCAGACCTTCTTTCTGCCATTCACACCTCATTGCACCACGGCATCCAGGCTCAGAATGGCACTACCAAAGGAGGTAATTCTCCAGCTTTGCTTACTTGTATTTGCTTATTTTCTGTCCAAAACGTAATACAGTTAGCTCTGACTTTGATTTAAGTCAGTCTGCCTGGATTTTGGGAGGTTTCCGCCGAATATTAAGCGTGCTTTAGCCTTCTTTGCAGATGTAGTCTGCTGAGATCTTGGCCATCTCTTGTATCATGCTGGACTCTGTATATGTGCCTGTCTTGTGTTTGTGCTGTGATGCCAGCAGTAACTCTGTTGTTCATCATCTCCTTCCTTTACTTCTTGAGACCCATCAGAGTCACTACAGAGTTTCTCATTCCATGAGGCAGGCTAGGTTGCTGAGGCTTGCTTACTCACAGGTGCCTTTCTTCACACTGCACGGGAGGTGTCCAGAGATTCTGAATAGCCATAGGGAAGAGTGCTTGGCATGCTGGTGGCATTCTGTCTTACACGGAAAGTAAGCGTCAACTGGAATGGTTCACACCTGCTGACTCAGCATTTAGAGTGTACAGCAGTGCAGATTATCCCTAAAATTCATGACATGGTGTTTGTAGTCTTGAATTATTGAGGTGAAAACTATCCATGGCTTTGATTTTGTTTTTGCTTTTGTTTTTTTGCGGGAGGTAGTTTTTGTTTGGTTTGTGTTTTTTGAGACTTGGTTTCTCTGTGTAGTCCTAGCTATCCTGGAACTCACTTTGCAGACAGACCAAGGATGTGTCTGCCTGTCTCCCTCTGTGGACCCTGGGATTAAGCATGTGCACTACAACTGTCCGTCATAATTATTTTTAAACAGTACAAATGTGTATGGGATAATGATATCCCTGAGTGAATTGTAAATGGGAACAAAGCCTTTCTGGTTTTTCCACATAAAATTGGAAAGACAGTAAAAGTATTCAGGAATGGGATTTACATGTGTAGTCTCCCTACTGATGGGTTTGTAGAACAGCTCTCATAGGATGGAAGAGATAGAGAGCGCTCAGAGTTAAGAGCACTGGCAGCTTTTTCAGAGGGGCCTCCCAGTCCTGGCATGGCAGCTCATGACTCCCTGTAACTATTCTTGGGGAGCTGATACTTCTCTTCTGGACAGCAAGGGCAGCACACACAAATAGCACATAGGCATGTAAGCAGACAAAGGAGGAACACACATAAAACAGCTCTCAGAGACAAAAAGCTGTCTGTGTTCCCTACTGAGTCCTAGGAAACTCTGAACTCTGCGGTGTTCCCTTAGGACAGTGTAGGGTACTAAAAGGAGGGTAAACAAAACTTTGGGATATGTGGGAGATAAGAGAGATGGCTAGTGGGTAAGAGCGCTGACTGCTCTTGCAGAGGATCTGGGTTCAGTTCCCAGCATCTTACATGGTGGCTCACAACTGCCTGTAACTCCAGTTCCAGGGGATCTGATGCCTTCTGACCTCTGTGGGTTCCTGAATGCATATGGTTCACATAAATTCATACTGACACACATCCATACACATAAATAAAATATATTTTAAAACTTTTATGATAGTAAACAGTCAGGCTGTGTTTTCCATAGAAAATTGAGATGGCAGTGCATAGGGTTAATCTAATAAAGGAATAGTCATACATAATGTTGAAGTGAAGCAAGGGGAGCGGGTTCATCAATAGGCAGTAGGAATTAGAACCCTTAAGAGTTGTTAACTGGGGCTGAGAGATGACTCAGCAGTTCAGAGCAGTGACTGCTCTTCCAGAGATCCTGAGTTCAATTCCCAGCAACCACATGGTGGCTCACAACCGTCTGAAATGGGATCCAAATGCCCTCTTCTAATATGTCAGACAGCTACCGTGTACTCACATATGTATAAAATAAATCTTTTTTTTTTTAAAGTTGTTAACTGATGAAGCAAAAGGTAGATGAGGCACCAAAATGAGGCAGGAGAGCTGTCTTCAGGGTGCTAAGGTTAAGTCCTGTTTCCTGGGAGAGGGTAGTATCAGGGGAATGGCAGTGACTGGAATGTGCCTTTGGAGATGGTGTCCACTGCATGGGTACGAGGTGAGGGGAAGCTTGTGGGTAAGGGTTTTCATCCAAGTACCAGCAGCTGTGTTGGACACAAAGAAGAATGATTCCTACAAGGAACTGCTGGGCGGGAGGAAAGCCCAGGCCTGGGAAGCACGTGCAAGGATGGAGGTAGATCTGAGAGCAGCAGAGTGCTCCGTGGGGTATGCAGTCGGCCAGTCTGACATGTGGGACTGTGAGGGTGGAGCTTATTTGTTGATGAGCACAGATTAGATTTGGAGCTATTGCTTCTTGAGGACTGTCTCATTTCAGTTTCCATGTTGGGAAAGATCTGGAGTGTACACTAGTGTGACAGTGATAATGTAACCATGGTTCTACTCTGGGATCCTCTGGTCTCCCCTGTGATCATCTCCATTAACATACTTAAGCTGAGTCACATGGTGTAGTATAAGGAATAGGGGGGCTTACTGCAAACCAGCAGAGTATCCAGTGGGAGTGGACCGTGACCCAAGAGATGACTGTTCCTCTCTGTCCTCAGGCTTTCAGCTTTTCTGTGCTCTCCAGAGTAGACAGCTTTCTCTTAGACTCTGTGTTCAGTGCAGATAGATGGTCAGTAGCTGTGTTTGTCCTGACTCTTGCAGGAGGGCTCAGTGATGCAGATCATATACTCTGTTGTGCTCCAGGAAGTCTCCCACTATTTAGGAGGTCTCTGCACTTAGAACTGGTTTAGCTAGCTATTCCTTAGTAGTCATGCAGCCAGCTCTCTCCCGGAGCTAGGTTTCCTCTCAGGGTGGAGATCTGACCCATCTTGCAACCCAGGCAAGTCCCACTGCTTCCGTCTTTGGCTCTAACCTCAGCCACCATGTAGCTAGGAAGTACACTGTGAAGTTTCTCAACCTCATTAGAATGTATGCATAGATATATAAATTAGTTGTAAGTTTTAAAATTTACCAGATTTTTGTGATTAGAGTTTGGAAATGCCTTTAAAAATTGGGGTTTATATATTTATATATTTAATAGTTTTCATTTTAAAATCCAAAAAAACAATTGGAAATGTTACTTTGCTCTTTCTGTTCTTCAGACCATCCAATTATGATGGGTTTTGAGCCCCTTGTTAACCAGAGATTACTTCCACCCACCTTCCCTCGCTATGCAAAAATAATTAAAAGAGAAGAAATGGTCAACTATTTCTCAAGATTAATAGACAGAATAAAAACTGTCTGTGAAGTCGTGAACTTACCAAACTTACACTGTATCCTGGTGAGTATAAAATGGTGTGCTGGAGCTTTGGTGGAGTGATAGTGGAGCTTGCTGCTCGTTCACTCGCTCGAGGGACTGACTGGCAGGCAGCACAGGATAGTTAACTCGCAGAAGGATCTGATACTTTCTTAGACATTAAGAAGGCAAACTTACAGTATTAGTACATCACCCAGAGGTTAGGAGTTTTGATAACTGGATTCTGCCTTCAAAATATTTTCTGTGTGTGTGTGGATGTGTGAGTGTGCGTACACACATAGAAAAGTGTCTTTCTTTTTAAACGTCATAAGGGCGTTGACGCTGGGCCTCGAGTATTCTTGTCCTTTCCCACCATGCTGGGTTCCCGTCCCTTTGAAACTTTTTTAATTTTGAAATAGGCTGTCATTAATTAAGTTGCTCAGGCCGATGTTGACTGACTGTGTAGTCCAGGGAGGCCTTGAACTGTGACTTCTGCCCCAGTCTCCCGAATAACTGACAGCTTGTACTGCCTGATAGCTTTTAGTGTTCTTGCATATGAATATGGGATCATGGTGCTTGATAACCTGTTTATTGTTCTAAAGAAAGAAAACTTCTGTACTTTTTAGCTCAGTAAATATGCACATCTCTACACTAATGAAGACATAGCCTAACTACAAACTTGAATGACATTTTTTTTTTAGTTTATTTGTATCAAATTACATTTAGGTCAAAGGTTTTGCCTTTCTTTGCTGAGTGAAAACCTCTGTATAATGGGAAGCACTCATATTTGGTAACATGTAGGAAGAAGAACAGAGCCAAAACTCAAGTGTAGGATCTGTAGTCCCAGCACCAGGAAGACCGAAGCAGAAGAAACTTGAGTTATGGGCTAGCCTTGGCTGTGTAATGAGACCCTATCTCAAGGCAAAGCATAACAAATAGTACTAAACAAAAGAAAGGTTTGTTTTGAGAATATTATTATACAAGCAGATGGTTCTCATACATTTCTACAATATTGTTGTATGCATAAATTAGATATTTTTTCTTAATACTTGGGCCTAATGCTCACGGTATACCTAGCCTTTTGTTTTTCATATATTTACTGCTCTTTTCATACACATTGGATATCCAGTGTGACTCTCACTCCTAGAGACATGCTAGTGCAGCAGAGCAGCCGTTGGTTTTCCTGGACTCCACCCCGGGTGCTTTGGCTTGTCTCGGGAGAGGGAGCTGAGGGCCAGTCCTGAGCTGTGTGACTGTTGAGAACTGAGGAAGGAAGGGAGGAAGGAGGGTGAATGCGTGCCTGATAAACTCCAGGCAGTGAGGTGACTGGCAGGGGAGGGAAAGGGCTAACAGTCTGTCTACTGGGAAGCAAACCTGTCTTGGTTGAGGTTTGAGTAAAGTGCCAGGTGGCAGGTGTGCTTACATGTAAGGAAGAGAAGCCAGATTGGAAGGTACATTAGGCTCAGTGAGAGACCTGATTTCAAAAAGTAAGGTGGAGAGCCATCAAGAGGAGCCCCAACATTCCTCTCGCTTTCACATACGTTCACAGCTATGTGTACACTTGCACACACCTCTACAGACATGCATACAAACACACAAGAGTATATTTGTTATATTATTCATAACTTGAAAAACTTGAAACATTTTAAATATTCACTGGTGACTATCCATTCTGTGAGATGGGGAGAGTAAATAAATACCATTCAGCCGCAGAACAGGATGTTTCATGAGTGTCAGTGTTGTAAATAATACATAAAAAAATAGTCCAGCACGGGGTTCTTCACTGCATTTTGACCATTTTTGTTTCCAGAGTGAAACATACACACGGCCTTATATTTTAATATGCCTTAAGCAGCACAGTAGCTGGGCGATCGCCTACCCTCCATGCTGTTAGAATCGACTTTCCCATCAATAACCCAAGTTACTACTTACCAGGTTTCATCTGGGCTGCTCTTAGCTCCAACCAGGCAACTCTCTAGGCCATGTTCTCTTGGTCCAGAGGACATGGGGACTCTTCTAGCTTCTCTGTCCCATGGCTGCTCTGTCCCTTTCTCTCCTTCATTGTGGTCTCTAGCCCAGGAAACCTAAATCCTGCCTGTGTCTTTTCTCCCTAGCTTTTGGCTGCTGACATCTTTATATACCAAGCAGAATTGGGGGCAGAGTCCCTCAGTGTCTTACAAGAGGACTCTCGTCTTGGGGGCAAACAGTTTTAGAGGATGTAAATTAGCATTAGAATACCAGCAGCATTAGGCCAACCCACTCCATGTCAGTTTTATAATGTTTAAGGGTATATATCTACTATGTACTCTCAATACACAGAAGGTGGACTGTGCTAGACTATTCACTGAAACATAGATTATGCACATGGTGTTCTGGATCTGAAAGGAAGGAACCTTAACTGAGAAAATGCCTACATAAGACCCAGCGGCAGGCCATTTTCTTAATTAATGATTGGTGGGAGAGGATTCAGCCCATTGTGGGTGTGCCACGGTGGGCTGTGGTCCTGGCTGCTATAAGAACGCAGGCTGAGCAAGCCACAGGCAGCAAGTCAGTAAGCAGCACCCTTTATGGCCTCTGCATGGGCTCCTGCCTCCAGGTCCAGTCCTAACTTCTCTCAGTGATGGACTATGATAAGGAAGCATAAGCTAAATTGACCCTTTCCTCCCCAAGACACATGCTTAAAATAGGATGAAGAAGAGAAGTCAGCAAAGGAACTAGAATGACTGTTTGTGAAGACAGTAAGCGTAACTGAAGAGTAGATAGGTATTTTCTCTAAAAGGAGTTCACACTATACACAAATGTACTGTGTACAAGAATGTTCATGAATGCACAGCGTTACATCCTAGGCCTCGTAACTAGAGGGAATAGCTGTTAAAAGGAGAAAAAGCAAACATTGCTTAATAAGTAGGCGGGAGTTAAATGACTACCCTCCCTCCCAGGCTTCTTCCCCCTCTCCTAGCTCCTGCCTCCCTTCCTCTCCCATGTTTTAAACACGTTTCATAAGAGATTGGTGTTTGCACTGTGATAGGCTTCTCTAATGCCCTCTCTGTTATTGGTGAGTGCTGTGCTCAGGAAGATGCACTGCTTTGGAAGCTGACTGGGACAATTGGCTGCTTGTGGATACAAGCTTTCCATGGTGACATTGCCTGGGAACAAATATCTCTAATCTTTTGTCCTCACACCAACCTGCAATATTGTAGGCATTCCAGTGCCATATAACTATCTGTAACAGTTTCAGATACTAAAATTCATGCATAGAAAAATTGGTAGGTTCAGAAAAATAAGCTAATAAATTAGCCAGTGTTTCTCAATCTTTAAGTGGGAATGTTTTTGTATATTTTCTTGTCTTTTCCCTCTTATATGAGCCCATATTTCTTGATTTTCATCTAATATAAATCTAGTTACCTGGTTACTAATTCATTCTTCCTTCCTCCTTTCTTTTTTCGTTTTTAAGATGTGCTTCCATTATTTTAAGTTATGTGCTTGTGTTTGTCTGTGTGGGTGTGGGCACATGAACACATGTGTCCTTGGAGGCTAGAGATGGCAAACCACTCTAGAACTAGAGTAAGAAGCAGTTGAGGTTGTGAGCTGCCTCATGTGGGTTCTGGGAACCATGGTTGGTCCTCAGCAAGAGCAATGTGTCCTCTTCTGGACTCTCTCCTTCCAGCTCACATGCATGCTTGCTTCTTTTTGACTAAGAGTTCAAGTTCTGTCCTTAATTGTTATTTTCTTGATGTACAAATTTAGTGTGGTGTGAATATTATTTTGTTTTGTTTGGTTCTTGAAAAGTTTTGTAGACTCTAAAATTAACTGATTGGTATAATTAGACATTTTCTATATAACTGACCTGTAACTCTTTATCTTATTTTAGCAGTAGTAGAATATTATTTCCAAAAATATATACTTTATATGCAAATATCTGGCTTTTGTTTAATCTATTAATGATGCTGCTTTTTCTCTGTGTATCTACTAGGATTTTTTCTGTGAATTTAGTGAGCAGTCACCATGTGTTCTTTCAAGATCTCTGTTACAAGTAAGTTCCACTATTTTATTGATGAACAAAAAGTAGATGCTCTTAAAGGTGTTGCAGAGTGATAACTTGGAGATGCCTGATATTCCGTGGCTTAGTGTTGATGAAGGGATTTTAAGACTTAGGGAAATTGCAATGCTAGAGTGGATATATTGTGTAAAGCCTAATTGTCCACAATGGGAAGGTCCAGAAGATATGCCCTTCACCAGCTCTATAAGACGCAAATTGGCGAGAGGGGCACCAGCACATTTGAAGGGTTTTGTTCTTTCCCTTTTCCTTGTGCCAGATCTTAGCATTGGAGATGCTTCTGCTCAATTAGATGAATTAAATTCACTGGGTTTAGTTGGATTCCGAGGTAACAAGGGCCAGGTGGCAGCATTGAATCACCGGAGACAAGGTGATCCTAGTTATTACAATGGACAGCGTAGACAAAAGAATGTTTATAATAACATACCCAGTAATGGTCAGCACAGGAGAGGTAAAATTTATAATGGCATGACTCGCTTGGACTTTTGGTACTGGCTAATCAATCATGATGTTTGTGCAGGAATAGAAACCCTGACTAAGACAAATTGAATAGATGCACACCAACTGAATAGATGCACACCAACTGAATAGATGCACACCAACTGAATAGATGCACACCAACTGAATAGATGCACACCAACTGAATTCTAAGAACAGGAATTTTTTCTTATGTATGTTACAGACATGGAAATCGGTTACACACTCAACCATACAATAAATAAAAGTAAACAGTAGACTTTACAAGCAAGATCTGATCATAATTTGGCAAATTTATGAACAAGCGACAAATAATTGTTCAGTACTGGCAGCTCTCAACTATCTATAACTCCTATCCCAGAAGATCTGGCTCCCTGTTCTGTCCTCCGTAGACATGCAAGCATGTGTGTGGTGCACAGACATACATTCAGACACATAACAAAAATTAAAAGAAGTAAGGATTTACAAACTGATTTGTAAAATAAAGTGACTCCCTGTTTTTGCATTTTAAGTCCTGTATATTCTGTGGTGTTTACTGTTTATGTGCATGTCAGTGCTGATAGCTGCATATGGCAATAGTAGTAATGCACAAATATGTCTAATGCTTGTTTTAAGACCACTTTCCTCGTGGATAACAAAAAGGTCTTTGGCACTCATCTCATGCAAGACATGGTGAAAGATGCTCTGCGGTCCTTCGTCAGTCCTCCGGTGCTCTCCCCCAAGTAAGTGTTCCCAGACATAGACGTGTGTCTTGTGACTGTCTAGCCACTCTGCACCTCTGTAGATGAAGACCTCTCAGGACCAGTCTCCATATGCATGTGTCAGTTTTCTTCAGATAGTTCCTTGTCATAGAGCCTGGGTGAGGACATGCAGCCATCATCTGAGCTGTCTTTTGAGAGGTGATTAGGGCTTTTTTATCCCAACAGAGAGGAAAGCACCGAGTCTTCATACAGAGAACCCAGCATTTGTAAAGCGTGAGCATATGAAATTTATTTTCATACATGAAATATTAATTAGTACTTTAATGTTCTCACCTTGATTTGTTGAATAAGTTTGACACAAGACACATAAAAGTGTGGTAGTTTTCTATGTTGAGTTTCTTGGAAATAGATCTTGAGATCAGTATTTATGTAAATGTATTTAGTGATGTTGCCAGGAAAAGCCAGCAGTGTTATAGACCAGCAGGACATGAAGAGGAAGAAGCCCAGGGCCTTGCCTGTACTCCACTGCGTGTCTGCTCCATTCTGTAGGAAGCTCTGCATACAGTGTAGGCTACAACCTCAGGATTTCCTCCTGGGGGGGGGATAAAGGAACCCGAGAGTTTGTCCCGGAAGACTGTAGATAACAGCTGTCACCCCCTCATGTTCACTGTACGAGCAATGGTCTTTGTGACTCCGCCTAGACAGCCTGGTGTGCTCTAGTCAGACCCTTGCCTGTCCCTGCATCCATAGCCTCATCTTATGTACTGCCCTTGCTGTCCTGTCCGCCTCTGTCAGACTGGTTTTCCTGCTGTTTTGGGAGTGTGGGGGTAGGGATGGGGGGTGTTGTTTTTCTCCCCTGCTGGACATTATACAGGGTGAAGGATGGGAGTCACAGTGCTCTACGACCACTACCTAGACTGTGTGGTGTCTCCCTTGTGAGTGCTGCCTTGGGCACCTTGCTCCAGTTCAAGCCTTCAGTCCCTGTCTCTCTCATAGTTTTCTGCTTTGTTATATTATGCTGCTCTCTCCAATTAGACCACAAGCTGCACAAACACAGTGTTCAGGACTGCAACTGAGGCTGGCATGTAGCAAACACCTAGTAAATGTGAGTGGTTGTCCTCCATATTTAAACACTGTAGATTATAGGAAGTAGTGCACATGCAGGTACTTTTTCCTTAGACTGCCTTTGGTAGAAGACAGCTTGTCTTTTTTGCTTTTCTTTGTGGTGGTAAACAGGTCTGCCAGTCCACAGATTTTCTCTCCTGTCTGCTAAATCTTCCTTCTACCATTCCTTAAGAAGAAGCATTCTCATCTTTAGCTGTTGAATCCTGTCTCTGACGAGCATGCAGAATTCTCTTTCCCTCTCTGGCTCCTGTGCGTCTCCTGCTGCCTCATCTCTGCTCTCTTCCCTTTTAAGAGAGGACTTCAACTTCTGTTTTCAAGGATCTGTGTTAGAGATCTGGGCTGGGAAGTTGAGCAGGGATTTAAAAAATGTTCAAAGGTCATCTTTTTAAGTATTTAAGTTTAAGGTAAATACTGAACAATTATTTGTCGCTTGTTCATAAATTTGCCAAGTTATGATCAGATCTTGCTTGTAAAGTCTACTGTTTACTTTTATTTATTGTATGGTTGAGTGTGTAACCGATTTCCATGTCTGTAACATACATAAGAAAAAATTCCTGTTCTTAGAATTCAGTTGGTGTGCATCTATTCAGTTGGTGTGCATCTATTCAGTCGGTGTGCATCTATTCAGTCGGTGTGCATCTATTCAGTCGGTGTGCATCTATTCAGTCGGTGTGCATCTATTCAGTCGGTGTGCATCTATTCAGTCGGTGTGCATCTATTCAGTCGGTGTGCATCTATTCAGTCGGTGTGCATCTATTCAGTTGGTGTTTTTATTAAATCCTATGATGTACCAGTCATGCCTGCTCTATCCGTGTCCACCCTGCTGAGCAGGATTAAACTAGGGCAGCGACCTAATGCTCAGTTCACCACCATTTCATTCTCAGGCTTACCAGCCCTGCTTTCTTGCTTTACATTTGTCTTGTTTTTTCATTGTTCACACCTCTGTATGTAACATGTTAAACCTGAACAATCGTCAAAACAAGCTTTATTTTAGAAAGGTGCACCCAGTACCAGCCATCCGGCTGTCTTACCCTATGTCAGGATTTAAAGAGCAGCTCCAAACGTTGAGGAAGAGATGGTTTGGTTTGATTTGGTTTGGTTTTGTTGCTTTGCTGTGCTTTACTTTGCTTTTTCAAGGTAGGCTTTCTCTGTATAGATCTAGCTGTCCTGGAACTCACTTTGTAGACCAGACTACCTCTGCTAGTGAGTGATGGGATTAAAGGTGTGTGACATGGTTTCACTGTCAGGGGTAGAGGGTTTCCAAATGCAAGGTTTGGTGGAGTTACAGGAGGGGAACATAAGCGTAAGAGTTAGCCATAATGACCTCCTGAAACAAGGTCCTGATTGCCATTTCTGAGCTGGAAAGTGCTTGTAGTTAAGGAGGTGGGTGGAGCCGCTCCCTGAGAAACAGAGATGTAATCAGCAACAGGAGTGAGCATGGTTGCTCTTCACTGTAGGTGACTTTAAGCCTGAGATGGAGGCAGGCTGGTTCTTTAGAGATGTGCTTTGATGCTTTGCTCGGCCATGTGTGTGTTTGTTAGTTTTTTATTTAGGCATGGCGGTTTACTAATTCCTCTTACGTACTGTTTATTTTCTTTATTCTCCTCTTCTTTTTCCTGGGTTAATAGTGCTTATTAATTTCCCTTTTTCTTTCCTAATTTGGAAGTTCTAATACACTCTCCTTTCTCTACATGAGTATGCTGCTGTTTAGGACAAAGTGTATCTTGTGTCTCTTCAAGAATCCGAGCTGGCACTATAACCCTGTATGTGATGCTACTTAGGAGAATGGGGCATTTGAGAAGTAATTAATCACCAGGCTGTCAGGCTGTCCAGTGAAGACAGACACAGGAAGTTAGCCCTCTCTGCTGTCTTCTTCATTTCCAGGTCATGATGTTTGGCAGGTGCTTAGGTGGTTGAGATGGCCCCTGCACAGGTAGAGTTTCCTCATGGACCAAACTGCTGAAAGGGTCTTAGGCTTGGGCCTTGTGAATCACATTGTGTAAATACATTGGAAGCAGTAGAGAGTTTGTTTGTTTGTTTTCATGTATGTGAGTACACTGTCAGACATACCAGAAGAGGGCATTAGCTCCTATTACAGATGGTTGTGAGCCACCATGTGGTTGCTGGGAATTGAACTCAGGACTTGTTGTGTGTGCTTGTAATGGCATTTCAGTATGTAGGCCAGACTGTCCTAGAACTTACTTACTTGTCCATGTGTTGTCATGGTAGACCTGGTGTCTCACATACACAAGGCCCTGGGTTCTATCCCACCCAATGCTGTTTTAATTCTCTCTCTCTTTCTTCTTTGTAAGTGATTTGAAATTTTCCTCTGATTCACTAGGGTTTCTTTTCAAGATTTCAGGAGTTTTACCAGAATGGTTTTTAGCCAGTCTTCTCTACAACTCACCGTTAAGTCACCAAATCATATCATTTTCCTTATTGCTTGTTTAGCAGTTGTTTCACTTTTCTCCTTTTACATCAACTTCATTAGGGTTTCTGTTGTTTTGATTAAATGCTATGACCATAGTAACTTGGGGAGTGAAGGGTTTATTTCAGCTTGCAACTCTCAGGTCACACTCCATCACTTAAGGAAAACCAGGGTAGAACAAGGCAGGAGCTGATGCAGAGGACTGGAGAACACTGCTCACTGCCTTGCTCCCCCTGGCTTGCTGAACCTGTTGTCTAACAGCACACAGGACCGACCAGTCCAGGGTGGCACCACCCACAGTGAGCTGGAAAAGGCCTACAGGCCGACCTGGTAAGGGGCTTTACCCAAGCAAAGTTTCATCTTTTAAAATGACTCCAGCTGTGTCAAGTTTGCATAAACCAGCAGCACAATTAGCTGATGCCCTAGGTCTTTGGATCACCTACAGATATTCTTTGTGACATCCATGTCACATCAGGCTCTGCTGTTGTCGGGAGTGCTTTCTGTCCTTCCTTTAAGGCTGTTTGTGAGCATCTTTCCTTCAGCTACTTAGATTTAAAGAGTCAGGGAGGGTTTGCATTCTAATCTTACTATTTGTCAGTTAAAGACAGAGTCTTCTAGCTCCCCCCTCTCTTCTTTCTTTTTTTTCTTTCTAGCCCTTGTTCCTGTGTTCTGCTTTGCTCTCTCTTGGCCACCTGTCCTTCTCTGTTGTGTGGTCAGGTTCTCCTTCTTTCTGAGTCATCCGAGATTGCTCATCTCTGTCAAAGTGCCATCAAGGCACCAGGGGAAAGTCTTTTCTGCTTTTCCTTGGTCCCCTTAGATCCCCTATCACTGATCTCTTCGTGGTTTGTCTTTAATATCCTGGTATCTTTCAGCCTCCGTACCTACTCCAGGACTAGGTGGCAGGTCCTTAAAAATTTCGAGGAAGGGGCAGTTAGGTGAGGAAGGACATTTCTCAAGGAGAGTAGACAAGTCCAAGAAACATGGAGTGGTGGTGTATGGACAATTTCTGGTTGCAAATGAGGCTGCATCTTGATTTAGGACTCTAGATTCTGAGAGGATAATATTGTAAAATAAGAGGCAGAAGGCCAGGGAGACATGGGCTTTGGACACCTTACTCTGACTACACTTGTGTGCATACATGTGTGTGCAAAGCACAGGAGTATGAGACGATTAGCATCATGCTGGTGTTCCTCAACCTAGCCATGGGTTTGGTTGTGTTTTCTCTGTCAGTAGCTTCTGTAGTAATCACTGCTTCTTTTGCCTAAGCTACTTAGTTTGATGTTAGTGATGTGAATCTTATCTTGCAGGTGTTGCCTATATAATAATCACCAGGCTAAGGACTGTATCGACTCCTTTGTTACTCACTGTGTTCGGGTAAGAACTCAACTTGGGTTGTTGTGATGGGTACTTGGAAAATTATGCTGCACAGTTCTTTCTTACTCATTTATACTTCCCCCATGTCTTATTCATATCTAGTGACTATGTTAACATTTTTTCTCCTCTTACTGCTTGAGTGAGTATAGTACTCTTTGCAGGTTCAGATAACTACCACTGTCTATGGGGACTGAAGTGAAACATTGTAACTCCTGGCTGGGAAAGCCCTTGCTCCCTAGTATGCTTTATAAATGGACATACAAGCTTCACTTTTGACCTTAAAAAATGTTTTTGTAACATTCCTATATGCTTATCTTGGTACTGCTGTAATGAAAGGTTTCTGTGTAAATTAAGACTGTTAGTTTAAATAAAGTTGCAAACTTTTCTTTTTTCAGTTTGGGGAAATATACAGACTTGTAGATTAAGTTACTAGTCATTCTTATTTAATTATATAAATAGTTCTCTCACTTCATTATATTAACACTTCTCTTAGAATAATCAATTAGGAAGTTCTCTAGGGGCTAATTCTACTGCATGCGTTCATGTGTGCTACGTGTGTGTGCAAGTGTGAGCATGAAGGCAGTATTGTATGGTGGAAGACTAAGGAGACTGGATTTTATTTCTGTAATATTATCGCAGGTGTATTGCTTTACTTTCTGGAAATTACATCTTAAAGAGTGAGATGCTAGCAGGCTGAGCACCTGAGCATCACTTCTGTGAAATGTGAGGTGCCCGGACTAAAAATGTTTCAGGTTTTGGAATATTTGTGAGTTGAGTATCCCTATTTCAAAAACCTGCAATCTAGCATATTCTCAAGTATGGGGAGTTTTAATGTTCAGAATTTTTTTTGAAAACTGGACTTGGTGATACAGGCCTTTTGTCCTAACACTCAGGAAATGGACAGGGGATCACAACTTCAGGATCAGTCACCCTCAGCTACAGAGTGAGACTCTGTCTTGATTTATTTATCCATTTATCTATCTATCTATCTATCTATCATCTAGTTATTTGAGTTTTCAGATGAGAGATGCCCACCCTGTACCTCTGAACTCTTCTAAAACAGTTGCTAGTCCAAAGACAGCCTGTCAGAGGTCACTGATACAAGCTTTGTTATGCTTCAGAGAAGTTAGTCACATTTTCTAAATGCAGGCTGCTCACCATACGTGTCTGTTGTCGGATTAGTATAGTGTTCCAGAGTTTACAGGAAGCCGTGTTTTAGGTCCTTAGGAATAGAAGAGCCAGAGGTAGCAGCCTTGACTCAACTACCACAGAAACATTAGTATTGTAATCTTGACCTTAGTTTAAAATAAGGAGAAAAGGAAATGCAGGACAATTCCTGAAGGAGTATACTTTTGCCATAGGAAATCATATTTCACAAAAAGCTTCCTTTTCCCATCTCTTTATAAATTCTGATATTGAAGTCTTTAAAAATGGGCGCCTGTGTAAGAAACGTCAACAGTGTAATTGTGCATTTCTTACATGCATTTAACAAGATTTAAGAATTTGGCATATTGTTTCTTTAGGATAGAGGAAGTTCATGTTGACAGTTACTAATTTGTCTGTGTGTTACAGCCGTTTTGTAGTCTTGTTCAGATCCATGGCCATAACAGGGCTCGGCAGAGAGACAAGCTTGGTCACATTCTTGAGGAGTTTGCTACCTTGCAAGATGAGGTAAGAGCCAGATGTCTTTTGTACAATTCATCAAGACATAGGTTTCAAGAATAGCAAGCTCTTGTGAGAGCATTAACGATAGTCACAGAACTTGGCAGTGTGACACAGAAGGATCATGCATTGAGGCCAGCCTGGGTCTCACAGGATACTTTTTTTATACTTTAACTTTTGAAAAGCAGTTCTTCAAAACAGTGATTTGTGGATTAATTTTTTACTCTGATATACCTGTTTTTCCACTTAAAATGTAACAGTTTTATAGTCCAAGAGAAGCACGTACTTGAAGAAATGTGAGGATATACCTTATAAGCATCTTAAATCATGGCTTTGTCATCAAGATAAATTGTGGCTTGTGTAGATAACTATGGTTTCATGACAAGTTACCCGACATGAAACAGTTTAAAGGTGACTCACGGCCAGCAGTGGCTCCCATTACTAACACCACAGACCTGAGGTCACAAGTTGAAGCTTGTCTGTTTTAAGACAGGGCCTGTTTCCGCAGGCTTATTTTTAGCCATTGGGCGGGCTCACATGATCCTCCTGCTTTAGTCTCTGGAGTAGACTGGTGGTGCTCCGTGCTTACAAACATGTCCACCTCCTTGCCTGGATAAACTAACTTGCATTAATGTGCATGTTTATTTTGAGGAATAATTTGGGTAAATATTAAGTATTGCAGGGTAAGACCTTTGCAAACCTTACCATTGATGCATTTGAAAGGAAGACTTTGTTTGGAGTGTGAGATTTACATCTTCTGCTCATATTTTCAGATTCTCTTACTATCTGACTAATTGACCCTAAAGTAACAATTGTTTTGACAGGCAGAGAAGGTTGATGCAGCGCTTCATACTATGTTGTTGAAACAGGAGCCTCAGAGACAACATCTGGCCTGCTTAGGAACCTGGGTTCTTTACCATAACCTCCGGATTATGATCCAGTATCTGCTCAGTGGCTTTGAGCTGGAGCTGTACAGCATGCATGAGTACTACTACATCTACTGGTGAGCGCTGTTGCCGCTAGCAGTGATGGCGAGAGCAGAGACGTTGTGTGCATCTATAAAGTGTACAGTCGGGGTTGCTGTGTGCATGCAGTCTCTGATCACACACGCTTCCCTTTCACCGTGCTGAGGCACGGTCTCCATGCCAGCTGGACTGCAATCCCCAGGTTACTTTCCTCGTACAGTCTCACTGTAGGAACAGTGGTGTTAGAGATGCGAGGGACTGTATTTGATTTTATAAGGATAGGCTCTGGGGATTGGAGTCCTGTGGTCGGTCTTTCTGACAGGCTCTTTGACCAGCACAGCCATCTCACTGGCCCCTGGAATATTTTTCCTTAGTGCATTTTTACTGTTGTGGCACAGTTGGTAAAATATTTTGAGAATTAGAGCTAGGTCAAAGTATACATCTTTAGTGCTGTAACATTACACAAATATTGCTGTAACATTACACAAATGTCCTTTCTGTTGTTGGAATAATTCTATGGAAAATACTCATAAAAATAAATGGGTTAATTCGACCATCTTTTATTTGCAACTGTGGAGAAGAGAGAGTGCTGTTTGCTGACTTGTGCAGCACTAGTGGGTGCATGGTGCGGGTGCAGTTGGTGGAATGCGCTCTCTTGTGGACACCATGACTGCAGGCTAATCACTGGGAGATGAGCTGCAGCTTCCCCTTCAGTGGAGGGAAAGCTAGGGAGTTCTATGAAGAGGCTGTTTGCGGCTATCTTAGACATGAGAACAGGTAGAAAATACACAGCAAGCAAGTGTTGATCATCACGATGACAATCGTGAATTATCTTCACCTATCAAGGGATCGAGACAATTTTAAACAGTTTCTTCATCAAATGTCAAAATTTGATATGTTACACTTTGGTATTGTTTGCTCTTTAAACTTATAGTTAAATTCATTTAACTTAATCATTGCCCTGAGAGAGGAAAGACTATTGAAGTCCTTAAAAACGAGCAGCTGGTGTTTGGAAGGGCCCTATCAGCCCTTTCCTTCACCGTCTGTCCTCAGAGAATGTGGAAAGTATCACCTGTTATCTCGCTGGGGACCTTTGCACTGAGGGGACAGAGCAACCTTCTGGCTGTATGGTATTCAGTGGGGATTCCTTTGTAGTCTGTAAAGTGATACTACATGTCCTCCTTAAGAGCCGCCAGGTGCCTCTTGATGTTCTGCACTCCTCCATGCAGTGGTGGACCCCTTGTGCCTCCTTCAGGAGCTGTGACGATGCAGCTTCAAAACACAATTCCAAAGGCAACTTTAACTAGTTTCCGTGGGCCGCCGATGGCTCAGCAGGTCAAAGCATTTTCCACACAAGCCTGATGACCTCAGCTCCACCCACAGGAAAGGTGGGAAGAGAGAGCGGGCTGCACAGACCTGTCCTGTAGTCTGCATGTGTGCTCTCTGGACTCATCGCCATCTGTCACCCTCACACAATGTGAAGAAGAAGAATAATACATTTCAATGTAATGTCTTATATGTGCTTTGATATTGTAGCCTACCTGGTATCTTTCAGGGCAGTTTTGGAAATAGGCATCCTAAAATAGGTATAATAAGAGATCATAAACATCTTATAGATCTTTGGTTTTTAATTGTATATGAGTAGTCTTTAATTTACCTTATTCCTGGTTACACTGAAAATAGTGCGTCCCTTCTCCTAGATTTGAACTGCTTTTCTGGTTTAGAGTGCATTGTAAGGTTAAATTCTTTTTTAGCGTTGAACTAGAATATCTTATTTTATATTTTGAATAAATTTAAATAAGCCTAGATGTTTTTAAGCTTTAGAATGATTGTTATATAATACTAATAATTTCTGTACTTTCTAAATCAGTTTGTTTCATTTTTGTTGCAAAGAAAATATTTACTTAATAGATTGGAGTGAATTGTGTCCTGACAGTGAAAAAAAATTAAAGATATTCTAATTTGTATGAATGTAGATAATTATCCAGAAATCTTTTGAGAAGTTGTAAACTGGGAAAAGGGAGAGATCATGTCTAGTGCTCATTTTACATAAGATCTACTCTGATCAAACGGCAAAAAAAAAAAGTTTTTTTGTTTTTTTGTTTTTTTGTTTTTTTCAAATTTTAAAGCATTACAAACTGTCCACGTGGGGTTGAAGGCACATTAGAGTATTTGCTTGTGTTCGTCTCTGAGGCCATGGCTTCAGTCCCTCTTGTCAGGATGAAATAATAAAACCTGTCCATGATTACTAATACTTGTGTTGGCAAAGCTGTCTCCTGTAGCTCTCTGTCATTAATTGATACTCTGTGACTGTTAAGGTACCTCTCCGAGTTCCTGTATGCATGGCTGATGTCAACCCTGAGCCGCGCTGACGGCTCTCAGATGGCAGAGGAGAGGATCATGGAGGAACAGCAGAAAGGCCGCAGCAGCAAAAAAACAAAGAAGAAAAAGAAAGGTGCTGTAGACCGCCTGAGTCCTGTTCTGACAGTGTCTTAGGTTAGCAGGCTGCCGGGTGTTGGAATTACAGGTGTGCGCCATCACATCTGGCTGTGTGGACTGTCTGATAGACACGTCTGTGACGAGCTCCTTGTGAGCCGAAGTGGCTGCATGTGTCTGCGGGCTTCTTTCTCGCTCGCCATCATTAACGGAAGAGAGACTGGATCCCAGCCAGCATTAGTGGTGGGCCTTGCTTCTGAGCTCCTTTGCACCTCCAGGCACCAGAGGGTCTTAGAGCAGGAGGCAAGTTGTCCTCAGTTGTACAAGCAGACTAAGTGGGAGAGCAAGCAGGAGTCCATCTGGAGTTGTCCTGTCGTGGTGGGTGTGGACAGGCAATCACAGATCTCTGGGAAGCAGACGTTTCAAAGGCTCTACAGTACTTCTTGCCAAAAGTCGTTGGTATGCTCTTTGAAGAACACAGTTGCCTAACTTGTCAGCTCACTTCAGTTGTATTATTAGTAGATTTTGGTCATAAAGTTTACATCAGAGAAGCAAAAGTGAAGTTTATGTTCAGTAAATAAGCAGGGGGTGGGGTTTTTTTAAAAAGCCAAAACCTTCTCTCATCTATGCCTACAGCACTTCCTCCTCCCTCTGCTCCTTCCAGTTTCCCAACATCAACTCCTCCTGATTCTTTAAAAAAAAAAAATAGAGCAGAGCAGGACATTTTTTTTAAATGAGTTTTTCTTCTTGTTTCTCTTAATTTAAACTTTATGACCAAAATCTACAGATAATACAACTGAAGTGAGCTGACAAGTTAGGCAAACATGCTCTTCAGAGATCTGGTACTAAAGAATTTTGGCAAGAAGTAATGTGGGAGGGAGGGAGGGGGAAAGATTATAAAGATTCTTTTCTCTAATTGCAGTTCGTCCGTTGAGCCGAGAGATCACAATGAGCCAGGCCTATCAGAACATGTGTGCTGGGATGTTCAAGGTAAGTGGTGAGAATCGAGGCTTCTGTGGAACTGCCATTCGTACAGAATGTGTTTAAAATTCCCTCTTGGGCTGGAGAGATGGCTCAGTGGCTAAGAGCACTGACTCCTCTTCTGAAGGTCCTGAGTTCAATTCCCAGCAACCACATGGTGGCTCACAACCATCTGTAATGAGATCTGATGCCCTCTTCTGGTGTGTCTGAAGACAGCTACAGTGTACTTTATAATAATATAAATTATTATTATTATAATAATAATGGTGCAGTTTAACAGGCACCTTTTCCATCCTCATATTCCTCAAGTAGTTGACACCTTACCTCATGAGTAGATGGTTCTAGCATTCCTAGGATAATAATATGTAGGAGTGGACTCTAGTGTGGCTGGCCTGAGCAATACCAGGCATTTTTGCAAGGTTCCGGGTATTAATTTTCACGTAGTACTGAGAGGTCTCACCTGAAGTTACATAAACCAAGAGGGGAAATTGGAAAAGCCCTTGGCCTGTGTGATTATGTGGCACTTGTTCCTTCAACATCTTACTTAAAGTCTCAAAGCAGTGACGAAGCCTGAGGTGTGGAAGAGTGTGTGTGATCCCATTGGGGTCATTAATCCCCTGGGAGTTTTAATGATATATCAAAAAAAATATAATTAATGTATCAATCATTGTCTTCCTCTAACTCCTCCCATGTA
The DNA here is from genome assembly GCF_000001635.26 of Mus musculus. Lineage (NCBI taxonomy): Eukaryota > Metazoa > Chordata > Mammalia > Rodentia > Muridae > Mus > Mus musculus. The sequence goes on from NC_000079.6 coordinate 59,629,671, forward strand.
TCCCCCTTGCTCTCTTTCCAATTCATGGTGTCTTTGCTACACACACACAATATGTATATGCGTGTATATTCCTAAATATATAACTACAACCTGGTCAGTCCATATGTTACTAGTGTGTGCTTATATGTATATGGTTTTAGGACTGACCACTTGGTATGATAACCGATTGGGGGCTGGAAGGTTGTTTGTATAAATCATGGTGCATTGGTTAGAACGGATGAGAAGTCTGTTTACTCTGGGCTTTTCTGGTTTCCGAGATAACGTCTTACATACATGAGTTGCTGGTACCTTCGTCACTCTTGTTGCTTTTGCATTCTCTTCACCTTTAGACGATGGTCGCTTTTGACATGGATGGCAAAGTGCGCAAGCCCAAGTTTGAGCTTGACAGTGAGCAGGTCCGGTATGAGCACAGGTTTGCACCGTTCAACAGTGTGATGACGCCGCCACCAGTGCACTACCTGCAGTTCAAGGTGAGCTTGCTGCCTGAGGTCATGGTGGTGCCACCCATCCTGCGGGCTGTGGGACTGCTGCTAAAGATGATGATAAGGGGATAATTGAGATTTGGGGTACACGGGTTAAGAACTTTGTGTCACATGGGCACAGATTGAGATGTTTTCAGCATTTGCTTAAGAGTCTGGGGAGCTGGAGAGATGGCTCAGTGGTTAAGATCATTGACTGCTTTTCTGGAGGTCCCGAGTTCAAATCCCAGCAACCACATGGTGGCTCACAACCATCTGTAATGAGATCGGATGCCCTTTTCTGGTGTGTCTGAAGACAGTGACAGTGCACTCATAAAGTATACATGTAAAGTAAATAAATAAATCCTTAATAAAAAAAAAAGAGTCTGTATGGATGGGTAGTCAGAAGGTTTATATTAAACATATTGTGATAAATCATTCCTTCTTTTTAGGAAATGTCTGACCTCAATAAATACAGCCCTCCTCCTCAGTCTCCAGAGCTGTATGTGGCAGCTAGTAAGCACTTTCAGCAGGCAAAAATGATCCTTGAAAATATCCCCAATCCAGACCGTGAGGTAAGTAAGAGTGGGTTCACTGTACGTCCTTGGGGAAAGCATACATCCTGCCACTGGGGGTGTCAGCTATAATGAGTCAACCAGACAGGCTGTCAAATTGCAAGAATTCCAGGTTAACCATTTTAAGTCTCTTCCCTCCACCATAGGGCTTCACTCTTTTGTCCAGGCTGGCCTCTCAGCTCCTGGTAATCCCCTTGCCCTCTGCCTCCCTAGTGTTAGGATTAGGTCATAATCTATAATACCCAGTTTCCATTATACATTTTAAATATGAAAAACTATCCAGTTACTATAGAACATTTTATACTTGACCATTTTGAAGTAAAAGGCTATTGCATTAAAAGACTGATCAACAAGAGCAAACTTTGAAAGCAAACATGGTTTAAGCATTTGATGGTTTGATTATGTGCATTATCCCCAGTGTAACTGAGATACATCTACTCTGTTAGTGAGGAGTTACTCTTGACATGTCTAAGTCACTGAGGGAACTCTTGATGCAACTCTCAGTGCCATGTGATTTAGCATTGTCTGTCAGAACCAAGCAGTGCTGGGCTCAGATGGAGTGTGCTTGCCTGTCACACACAGCACCGCAGATAAACACATGTGCACACACACAACGTAGAAGATGAACGAAGATGAATACTCAGCATAGCAGGTCTTCATTGCAAACAGCACAACTGTAATTTGGTCACCGACAAGGTCAAGGAGATTCAGATAGCAAGGGTTAAAACTGAATGGTACGCTGCCATTTCATTGAAGGTTGGCTGAAAAGACTGGGTATTATATGAACAAGTCACTTCCATTAAAAGAGGATTAATGATAGTACCTTAGGCTCTAAGGGGATGTTGAATGCCTTGGAGAAGAGAGTAGGAAAGAGATAAAAAAATCATATTCTAGTGGGGCGTGATCGCAGAGGCAGAAGGATCTCTCTGAGTTCAGGGCCAACCAGGGCTACATAGTAAGACACTGTCTCAAAAAGAAAAAAAATATATCTTCTGGCTAATAAAAATGGTAGTTACAGAAATTTGAAGGAGGTTCAATAACAGAAGACATTTCCTTCATTTATTCAAAGTCTTTCCAAGCACCTATTATAGCAGAAATAGCTGGTATGGGCTCAGGGCAGGTCGGTAGGAGTCATATTATGTATTGTACAGAGTGTAGAACTCCAACCATTTTAAATAACCCATTTTAGTAAATTCTAGAAGGTGAAGTAGGTCACATAGGCATTCAGGGATGGACCAGGACCCACATGCAGGACAGACCTATCTGTCCCTGGAGTATTTGGACAGCCCCAGGGACTTGGGACTCATGTGGCTGGAGTGGGTAGTGAGGGAGGAGCTGTTGGAGTGTGAGCAGTGGACAGACAGCTCTGACTTGTGACAAAGGACCATTCTGTGCTGCTAAAACTGACCCGTGCAGCAAAGGTGGGAGGAAGCCGGAGCAGTGGTCCAGTGAGCGGTGCAGTGGGTAATCAGCCCTGATGTGGGATGCGGAAGGAGACAGGATGACGTGAAGGGTTTTAGCCTGAGCAGCTGAGTTAATTGATCTATAGGGTCACAGTGTGGCTTCTGACATGTCAAATTATCATCATCATTATTTTTATATTTTGAGATAAGGTCTCATCCTGTAGCTTAGACTGGCCTGGAACTACTACCAGGCTGCCCTCACCCATGGCAGGCAGGTCCCTTGCTCAGCGTCTCAGGTCTGAACTTCTGTCTCCCTTTCCTGTTAGATGTTCAGGTTGCTATCCATCTCCCGTCCATCCTGCCCTTGTTTATCTCCACAGTGGTCAGGAATGCAGCAGTGGGAGCTTCAAGGTTACCTAAGGGAAACCTTGGCTTTCCTATGATCGATCCTGTGTTCAGTGTTTAGAGTAGTAATTGTCAGAGAGGACAGGACAGCCCGTCCGTCAGGAGTGTTTCTAAGCTTCACACACAGCCATGCTCTCCTAAGGGGTGTGCATGGAGAAGTGCAGAGCTGGGCTGTTTCCTGTCTGTGGACCCACGACTGTTTGTGCAGCACAAGGCTGAGTACACTGACTCAGTCCTCAAAGCAGTTTTTATGGGGTGAGAGAAGTTGTCTAAGGACTGATATGAGCAGCTCACTGAAGAGAGCTTTGCTCTCGGGTGAAGCCACTACATGGCTCCCTGAACACCCCTGTGCTTGGCTGCAGTCCGGCAGTGGCAGAGGCACTCCTCTGTGCAGACTTAGCTTCCTGCTGTGATGCTCGTGTTCTTCTTGTTTCAGGTCAGTAGAATCCTGAAGGTTGCCAAGCCCAACTTTGTGGTTATGAAGCTCTTAGCAGGAGGACACAAAAAAGAGTCAAAGGTGAGTGTGTTGTAGGGAAGGGAGTGCAGAGCTCCTGTGTACTGTCACAACAAAGGATACCTACCCTCTGTTCCTCCTAGAAGAGGCTCAGCCACCACTTTTCCTCCAGACGGTTAGAGACTTAAAATCTCAACTTTCTTTTTTCCCACTCCCATATAATCACTGACTGCCTTAGGACAGTTGAGGAAGCATGGAGCAGAGTCAAGAGCTCAGAAATGGGGCCTGGGAAGAGAGTCGGTGGTCAGGGTGACTGCCTCCCGGGCTGACCTGATCAGGCGTGAGAACTGGAGCCTGCCCAGCAGGACAGACCCTACACCCACATACAAATTAGATGGAATAAAGAATTTTAAAAGAAGTCCTGTAAAGCAGATTTGGGGAGAGAAGGTACTTAAATGTCACCTGCTTTAGGGAGGCAGTGGCTTCAGTAGTGTCTTAGTTAGGGTCTATTGCTGTAGAGACACCATGACCACAGCAACTCTTCTAAAGGGAAAGTTTGGGGTAGCTTACAGTTGCTGTTGTGACAGGAAACATGGCAGTGTGTAGGCAGAGATGGTGCTGGAGCTGAGCGTTCTACATTTGGATCTGAGGCAGCAAGGAGAGACTGTCACACTGGCCAGACTTGAGCCCACCTCCACACTGACACACTTCCTCCAACAAGGCCACCCCTCCTAACAGTGCCGCTCCCTATGGCCAAGCATTCACACACATGAAACTATGGGACCAGTCCTAGTCAGACCAGCACAGGTAGTCACATGTGGTAGAGCCATGTGTCCACATGTGCATGCATAGAAGCAGGGCCATTTCGCTCAGGGTATTGGGCGTGTCCTCAGGATGGGTACTTTTTCACTCAGTCGTGACTGGTGTGTAAAACAGGGCTCCCTGGACCTGGCACTCCCCAGTTCAGCTAAATTGGTTGCCCAGCAAGCCCCGAAGACCTGCCTGTCTCCACCTTCCCAGCACCAGAGTTCTGGGCATGTGCTGTCGTGCTCAGCTTTTACCATGGGTGCTGGGAATCAGACCTCGGGCTCGCATGCTTGTGCTGCTTGCACTGCAAATCCTGTACCAGCTCAGCCATTTCCCCGGCCCCAAGACTTAAACGCTGATAAGATGTGGCGTTGATATGGAAGATCTGACTTGTTACCCTAAAGCTGAACTGTGTTGCTGTCCTGATCTGGTTGAGCACTTTGTCTGAAGTCCATTTTCCTTGAACGTTCTCTGAACAAACAGCTGGCTAGGTATTTTCTGATGATCTGACAGGAGAGCCTCCTTCCTCGTTTCTGTCCTCTGACTGCTGCTGTTATACCAGTGTCTGTTGCACTGTCCTATTTCTGAAACACAGGAACTCTAACCATGCACATGGAGCCACTGACTTTCTGGCTTTCTTTTTAGGTTCCTCCCGAATTCGACTTCTCTGTTCACAAATATTTTCCTGTTGTGAAACTGGTTTGAAAGAGACTGCAAAGATGACCGTGTCCACTCTAGGGAAGACATCAGTCTGCCACACATGGTGACAGAAAGTGGATCTCTTGAATGACAGACAGCTTGCTACAAGGAAGACTTTTCAGTTTACCACCCTTACCTAGAGAGGATGAGAACTGCTGTTTTAAAGTGGTTTATTGTACTCCATGGGGTAACTGGGCTGGAATGCATTGGTGAACGCTACATGGTTTGATTACAGACTTAATTGTAAACATTTTTTTAATGAATGATTGAGTGAAATAGTGTTTGTAAAGGTTAATAAATTTCTTGACAAAAAAAAAAAAAAAAAAAGCTGCCCTGTGGAGAACTAGAGCGCCACCTTCCGAACAGGCAGTGCCAGCGTTACCCAGAGTCTGCAGGTGTAAGCCTCTACTCCCAAGCTCTGAGGCTTGCAGGGTCAGGCTTCAGTTACCCTCAGCTATGTACTATGTTTGAGGCCCACCTTGGCTACACGAGATTGTGTCTTAAACACCAAACAACCCTAAAACTTGAAGTTTCAAAACACAAGATTTATTAAGGATTTAAGATTCTGGTCAAATTACAAATTGATTTTGAGGTAAGAGGATCGCTAAAGTACATGAGGATTGTGACTGTGTTGTGACACAGATTTCTAAGGGTCTTTAGTCATGCAGTTGAAGGAAAACCACATCACACTGCAGTGTCTGCTGCTGGTATCAGGTAGGAGTTTGTAGGCCGCTGAGTTTCAGGTCTTGTTGGAAAGTGGTGCATCCCTTTGTTCCAGCTGAAGTCCCAAGTGCCCTGAGGTGTAGGTTTTGTTCTTGGCCACCAGCAAGAGACCCCATCCTTGATTTGCTGCTCATTCCTCTGCTGGTCTTGTCACTGGTGTGCTGTGACAACTGTCTAAGCCCGTGGGGTTTCCCATTTGTACTCTGAAGGGGCAGTGCTTTTAGCAGAGTGAGCCACCCTGAAATTCAATCTGGCTTTGTGGTTTGGCCTGACTATTGCTAGTTCATTTGGCTTACAGCAAAAATGACTCTAAGATTTCAGTGGCCTAACTCTAATGTGACAGTGTTCGTTGGTGCTGAGGATGCGACCCAGGGACTCACACATACTGGCTAGGTAGAAGTTCTCACGGAGCTATGCCAGCCCAACCCTGTGGCACCTTCCATTTCCTAGAAACACTGAAGCATGCCTGACTGGACTTGATCAAGATGCTAGCGAAGACAGGATGTTGGTTACTTCCTGGTCAGTACGGAGGTGGTATGGCTCAGCTGTCATGCATGGCTATTGGTACCCTGGAATCTTAGAACCCAAAGGGTAGAATGTGGCCCTTACCTATTGTACTTGTTAAAAAGGAAATCAGCACAGCCTGTCAGCAATATCTACACTTTAAACCCAAACCAGATTAAGGTAGAAAACAAGCACTAGAAATACAAAGTCCCCTTGAGTTTGGGACCTAGGAGCAGAAAAGGTGTAAGAACAGTCCATCTGAGGCTCTGGCAAGTTAAAGTGTAAAGGAAAATGGCTTGTGACATTAAACAGTACTCATCTAAACATGGGGTAGAACTGGGTAGTTCTGCAGTGAGAAACAACCCACGTCTGCCATAGGGGTTTAAATGTGTGCTTTAAAGAGGCACAGACAGCTGGACCACCCGGCATCCACTTCACTGCAGGGATCTTCAGCCCCTGTGCCTCTAGTGCTGCTGCTTCCTATTTAGCCAGCACTTCAGAGTCAGATCAGCCACTCTTCAGAGAGATCGTTTCTGGAACGAGTCGTCAGTGTGACTGCAGTCAGTCTGCAATCAGAAGCTGCTGATCGGAATCAAGACTTACGATGCATTACCATCAATGAACTACAAATCTTTCAAAACTAACATTCACCTTGTGTGTTTTTCAAACAGTATATAAACTTGGGAAAAACAGCTCGTGTTGCTCTTGCCTTCGTAGGAATCCAGCTTGAAACCTGAGTATCCTCCAGCAGCCAACCCTTCCTCTTGGACACCTCTGCCCATGCAGCCTTTGTCCAGAGCGCAGTGCAGGCACTGCCTTTCTTAGTGAGATGAGTGACTTACTAGAAACTCTGCCCAATCAAACAAACACAGACCATAGGTGCTCGCATTGTCAGTAACTTCATAGTGTTCTGTACATCAAAAGAATAATGAAGGTTATTTAAACCAGTCTTTTTTAAAGTAACAACTCTCACTGATATTTGAGACAGGGGCTTTCATTCTTGCTCATCTTAGCTTGGCACTCACTATGTTGCTTTAGGCTGGCTCAGAACTTGCAGCAATCTCCTGCCTCAGCCTTCCGAATCCTGAAGTAAGCCAGATATGGTGGCTGTCTTTTAATTAATGCAGTTTTTGCACAGAACAGCTTTTGTATAGAACTGACTAGTGGTGTTTATGCTGACGGTAAGAGCTCTAGGCCATTGATGGTGGAATCAAGTGTGTGCAGGAGTGATGAGCTACTTAATATCTGTGGACAGAAACTGGCAAGCGGCAGCACAAGGAGGGAGCCGCTGTGGCCAGCAGCTGCCCTCAGTCTACTCTGTCTTACACTGCAGGGTGAGGAGGTGCTGCTGCCTAGACAGGACAGCCTCATTTCTCTTTTTGGTGTTGACCTGCTTAAGAAATACCTGTTAATCAAAGCTTGATCAATTTTGACATCTCTTGTAGACACTTTAAAAGTACCCCCAAACTGTCTGAGATGGTCCCATTTTTTTTTCTTTGCAAAATGTACTGATTAAACCCCACAATAATGGGCCGACGTTCATTTCGCTGTCCATTTCACAGTTGAGTCACAGTGAACCCCCGTAGGATCTCTTCAGGCTTGTTGAGGAATATGAATGCCTACTTGATTTAGAATGTGGCTCTGCCTTTCACTCCCGACGGGCACATTTATTATGCCTCTCTTCTGAGCGTCAGCATTAAGAACTAAAATGCAAAAACAATTATTTCAGTATTAAGCATGTTGGGGAAATAGTGTGGGCAGGCAGGTCTCACTTCCTGGCAGGTTTTAGTTATCATAAAGAGAACTTCGCCTTCCACAGCATCACTGCCGCTTAGAATTGCGTGCCCATCTAGAGAACAAAAGAAATCACAGGTACAGCTAACTGGCACAGGACAGAGCTGAGCGGTGAGGCAACACTGGGCTGTGTGGCCTCCTTGAAAAGGCAGCACTAATCCTGAACAAGTGGGACAGCAAGACAGGACACAAATCGTCCAGCCATGGTAGCTGCATGCTTACAATTCATAGTGCTTTATAAGAGAACTGGGGAACATGTCCAGAAGTTAGGCTCTGTGGCACGCAGATCTCAACCTGGAAAACACTGAAGAAAACTAGTGCTCAGAGCTGCAGCGCCATAGAAAGCAAGAAGCTAACCTTCCAAAGGTCATGGATTGAGTAAGGGGCAGATGCATTAAATTCCCAAAGACTGGTTGACACTGACTGCTGTATGCAGCCCAGAAAGGCAGAGTGAAGCACTTTCTAGGTCAGTAGCACGGTACTGCTGATGTGTGCTCGGAGTCAGAACAGAAAGGCGCTTTGTCACAGATCCTGCGTGAGCGTCTCTAGAAGGCTCACAGCAGACAACTAGTTCAGAGGCATCTAATGATTGGACTAACACCTAGTGTGGAACGACTAGAGTGCCCTGGGCATCTTGTTGGGAAAGCCCTGAATCACTAAAAGCAAGCCTGTGATTTCTGGGACACCTTTGCTCTAACCCTGCTCACCACTACCCCACTTTGCAGGTCTTCTAAAGAACACAGTTTCCCTGAACAGACAACTACTTACAGTGTTACAGGAAGGTGACTACTCCCACACCACCCTGTTCTTACCATTTATATTTCTGTCATTCCCTGCAAGGGCTGCCTGCTTCTCCCTCTCAGATTCTGCTTCGTTTTCATCCATGTCGTATTCATCTCCTGGGTTCTTCTGGCCTCCCCCTATGAAACCAGCACACCAGACAGACAGAGCATCATTTTATTCCTGATGTCACTGGAACGCCAGCACCAATACACACTGTCACCCAACCTGTACCTCAGAAAGTAGCCTGACTGATGGCGCTCACACCCAATACAAATGCCATGGCGAGTACCCAGAAAGGCATCGCTTCAACACTGAGGCTATAAAAGTCAGCTCTGTGCAACGCTATAGGTGGAACAACAATGTGAACTAACCAGTAACCCCCCAGAGCTCCTGTCTCTAGCTGCATATGTCGCAGAAGATGGCCTAGTCGGCCATCATTGGGAAGAGAGTCCCCTTGGTCTTGCAAATTTTATATGCCCCAGTCCAGGGGAACGCCAGGGCCAAGAGGTCTGAGTGGGTGGGTAGGGGAGCAGGGCAGGGGAGGGTATAGGGGACTTTCGGGATAGCATTTGAAATGTAAATGAAGAAAATACCTAATAATAAATTGGAAAAAGGAAAAAAAAAGTCAGCTCTGTTGACTGAACCCTGGCACACAAAAGCTGCAGGCTTTATTCCTCACACACACACACACACACAAACACACACACACAAAATCCAAAATAAGCCATGATTCAGTCTGAAAATGACGAAACTAAATGCCTTTTTGAAAAGGAAAATCAACAAAATTAAGGAAAAGCACCACTGTTTAAGGAACTAGGCTAGTGGTGGGGGATGGCAAGCAATGGCTTCTCAATGACTCCAGTGGAGAGAAGGGGGTAACTACTGCACCTCCATGTCATGTACAGAATTAGGCTGGTCACAACCATGTTCTGCTCTGCAGAAAGAGCAACCAGGAAAGATCACAGAATGAAGACGAGACCACAGGTTTCTCCCGAACATCTAAAGTGTGTGTCATATGAGGAGGCCTGGAACATCTGCCCTGCTTCAACCGTGATGTGGAAGCAGCACAGAGCGCTCTGTCTATTTATAATCTAGGTGAGGTTACTAGTGCATGTGGAAGCAGGCACCCCACATAGGCCTGGTAGCCCGTGTCTACATTTAGCCGTGACACTTCATGTCCGTAGTCAGACACTTGAGTGCCACCAGAGTGGGGTTCCTCCCTTCCCTCAGAAGCATCTTTTTGCTGTAGGTGTGGAGCAGGGTTCTAAGCAGTGACACTCAGTGGGAGGCTGATAAAATGCACCCTTATCTAAAACAACAGACGACACTGTTCCAAGAAAGGCTGAAAGAATTAGACACATTTCCTCAATTCTGTTATTGGATCCAGCTGGGAGCACGGGGGCCATTGGTGCTCCTAGCTCCAAGGCTTGGAAAGTCCCCATATCCTTAAGGCAGCAGAATACACTCAAGATACTTAGCTGAACCAAGCTCCTACTCTTTCTAAAGAAGAGGGAAAGGAAGGCGGAATTCAACGAGACACTGTTCCTCAGATGCAGTAACATCCTTTGTCACGTCTTCCTTCAGTACTTCCAAGACATAAGCACAGAAGCAGGTGGAAACAGGTGACTGCCCACCCGGCCGCCTGCCCAGCCGCCTGCCCGCCTGCCAGGAAGCAACATTTAACCAGCTAAGCTTCCATCTCAGCATGCCACACACCCTGGAAGTCCCTTTAATATTGTTCTCTTGATAACGAACAAATAAACATACAAAGGAGTGAACAAGGCCACTTGGTAAAATTGAAGACCTGCTGACAAGCAGGAGCTTAGGGACCCAGAGGCACCCACCTTCCTCTGATGCACGCTGCTGCTCCTGCCTATCCCGGATGACAAGCTGCTCCCGCTCAGGGTACTGAGAGTCCTCCTCAGGCCTGGCCAACAGGCCAGCTGGTAGCTGTGTGTGCTGATCGAGTTTCTCAGCTCCTACCCGAGTGCCATCCGCCACCGCCTGCCCTTGGATGGATGCCTGTTGGTGCTCCTCACCGACAGCCTGAATCTCATTGGTTTCCTCTGCACATAGAACATAGGTGTGATTGCAAGAGCATTCTTTGTTTGGGGGTCTTGGGTGTGTGTGTGTCCGTGTTATTGTTTTGTTTCATTTTTATAATTTTTTTTTCATGATGGGGTTTCTCTGTGCATCTCTCTGGTGGCTGTCCAGGAACTTGCTTTGTACACCAGACCGGCCTTGAACTCAAAGATTCTCCTGCTTCTGCCTCCACAGTGAGTGCTGGGATTAAAAGTGTGCACCACCATGCCTGGCTGCAGGACCATTTTAACTAAAACAAAAATAAAAGGACTGAGCGTGGAATACACACCCATCATCCTGTCACTTAGGTAGATCAGTTCACGAGGCAGGAAGATCAGTTCAAAGGCCAACTTTGGCTACATGGTCAGTTTGAGGCCAGCCTGGGAGACTGCCTTAGGCAAAACCGAAGAAAAAAATAGTAACATTAACTGCAAGAAATGCCTGCAGGATACCTGGGATCTCAAGATTTAGGGGATGAAGGCAGCAAAGTCAATTCAAGGCCTTAGCTGCACAGTGAGTTCCGAGGTCAACCAGGCTACACGAGAGCTTATCTCAAAAAGCAAAACAAAAAAGTGTCAGCCCTGGATTCCTGACATCGCCAGAAAGAGTGGCTTCAGAACAGCTTGGAACTTGTGTTTTGATCTCCACTACAGATCAGGGGCTTTGGGGCTGCAGGTCATCTTCAGATTAAACAACAGGGAAGTGCCCGGTGTGGTGGTGAATGCCTTTAATCCTAGCACTCAGCAGAGACAGGTAGATTTCAGTGAGTTTGAAGCCAGCTTGGTTTACATACAGAGTTTCAGGATAGCTAGAGCTACATTATAGAGAGATCCTTGTCTCAAGACTAAACAAAACCCAACAAACAAAAACATCAGAAAATAACATGGATTTGTATATCCCCAGACCCCCAGGGCAGTGCTAGGCTCTCAGTCATTTCAAGCCGTGGGAGTCCAAGGGACACCAGCCACCTAGGACTCCGTCTCTGCCCTTCAGTCTCACGATGTCCCTGCTACTCTAGATTAAGGCAACTTCTGTACCTGTACTTATATAGCTGACAAGAACAAGCTGTTAGTTAGACAGAGTAGAAGCCTGTAGCCCCTATTCCAGAGCCCCAAGAGAAAGTATACCAGCCCACCCCTTTTTTGAGAGCACAATGGCTGTGTTCCAGAGATAACCAAGGTTGTACCTCATACTACAGTGGGACTTGGTAATGAGTAAGAGTCACCCAGGTGGTACTGGTTTTAAAGGCATGAAGGGGTCATGCAGAGCAGCTGAGGCTCAGCACTGTGAGAGGCCATGGAAGGCCATTGGTGAAGGTGCAGCCTCAGTTGCAATTGATGGCCCAGGACTGAAGGAGTCATGCAAAGGATTTGAGGCTTAGCACCATGAAGAGAACCTATGGGAGGCTATTGTTAAAGCCAAGTTACAGTGGAACACAGCAGCGTTTTGGAGATGCCAGTACCATGAGATGACCACTAAGAACAGCAGCAGCAGTGGAGTACAGGCAGCTGGAGCCTAGAAGACAAGGTGTGTGCTACAAAGGGCATGGCTGGAGAAGTGACCCAAGCCCTTGGAGGAGCCCAGAAGATCGTGAGTTGGATCCCAGACATTGGACAGTTGGAGTTTAATTTTTGCTTTTGATTGTGACTGTGCCCTGATATTTTTCCCTCTTGAAGGAAGAAAATATTTTAGGGGATCCCACAGATAAGAGACTTTTAATTGTAAAAAGACTTTGGATTTTAAAAGATACTGGATATTTTAAAAGGATTGAACTTTGAATATGTAAAGATTGTGGGACTTTTAAAGTTGTTTAGACCTTCTCTGCTGCATCCAGCCACAATCAATTCTCAGTGTCTGTACAGCCCAAGACACTGTTTCCACTTACCATTCTGCACCTGTGGCTTCAAACCCAAGCTCTCTGAATTGGGGGCTGGAATCTGGGACTTGTTTCTGGGCACATCCCCTTTCTCTTGTGGCATCTGTTCCTCTGATGGGACTTCTTCCTGAAGCTTGGGCTGAGGCTTGAGGGCCTGGAGTTGAAACAAGCACAGGACTAAAAGAGTAGCTCATGGGACCCTCATTAGTAAGTAAGAACCCGGAACTCAAACCATCATCTTCCCGGTCATGCCCTGTCATGTGGCATAGATCAGGAGACTCGTGGGTAAGTCCAGGTCCTACAGAAAGTAAGGCAGAGGAAAATGTAACCATCCAACAAGCCTAGCCAGGTATCTACAGCATTCAGCCTGGCACTCCACATGCCCACCCTGTCCACCGCACCTTACACGTATTCTGTACCACACAGAATACATTCTCCTGTTACGTCGAATGGAACTTGAGAAAAGTCATAAAATGTACGGAAATTAACACACTCCAAGATGTCCAAACAGTGGTGTCCATTCCCCTTGGGTTACTCTCAGAAGCTAACTGAGGTGAAGGAAGGGGACTGTCCAACTTCAGTCCATTTCTGCCATTTGGGTTTTAGAAGCAGGGAACTTAATCCAAAACACAGGCTAAGATCTACTTGTAGATCTAAAGAATAGGGTCTCCCATCTGACACACCTTACCAACCAATGATAGATAGTCTGCTTACAGCAGTTCCTTTTACCCGCCATGTCCTATCTCATGGCCAAGATAAGGGCATCCTGTGAGGCAGAAACCAATCTGGAGACAGAAAGGCAATATCAGGACCAGCCACACAGTGACAGTAAACTCACCAGGCCTTAGACATACAACAGGAAGGCCCAGTGTATGAAGTAGATATGAAAAACAGAAAACAAGACAGAGAGGGAACTAACGAGAAAAAGATTCTGTACATACATAAAGCTTTTGGTGTGCTTGTGCATAGACTAGCTATGGAGGAGGGACAGTTTCCCAAGTTTAGAGATAAAATTGAAACCTATGAGAGTGAAAAACAAGAACAAAGTCTGCAAACAATGGGACAAAATCCCAAGGACATGGGACAATTACAGAGTAGACCCCATGTGGCCTCCCTGGATCCCACATGTTCATGGTAGAAGGGTAGCCATATATGGCAGCCCTCATCTTGAGACAACCTCAGAGTGTCACACATATATAAGATCAGACCTGGATAAGATAAAAGTCAAGAGATGTCTAGCTAATGAAGATTTAAGAATCCCTGGGAGGGGGCGTGGGTTGAGAGATGGCTCAGCGGGTAAGAGCACTGACTGTTCTTCCAGAAATCATGAGTTCAATTCCCAGCAACCACATGGTGGCTCATAAACATCTGTAATGGGATCTGATGCCCTCTTCTGGTGTGTCTGAAGACAGCTACAGTGTATTCATATATACATAAAATAATTCTTTTAAAGAAAAAAATCCTCTAAATTAATGTCAAACAGCAAACTATAGATTGTGGGAGTTCAGATAACATCAAGCAGGATAAAACTATCATTACAAACTATAGGAAAATTAAAATTTCTGAGAAAGCCAAAAGGAAAATATCTGCCTCACAAGGAATGTTCACCAACACAGACCACATTCTATGCTAAAACTGTATCTTAGCAAATTTACACTAGGAACCATACCGTGTCTGCTCTTCTACTACAGTAAAATTAAATAAGGAATTGGAAGCAGAAAGATAACTGGGAAATCTATAAATGAGTGGAGCTTAAGACCCATACTTTTAAATAACACACAGCTTTTAAAGTAAAAGTCTTATTTTAAAAATAATTTGATCATGCCCTTAACCCCAGCTGTTGGGAGGCAGAGGCAGATGGATCTCTATGAGTTTGAGGCCAGCCTGGTCTACATAGTGAGTTCCAGGACAGACAGATCTATATAGACTGTCTGATCATACAGACAGATCTATATGAGACTCTGCCTCAAAAAGTTAAAATAAAATATAGATAAATAAAATAAAAATGTCTTGGTAAATATAAATGACAATTTGCTAGCATGTATAGGCTGCAGTAAAAGCAATGCTTTTTAAAATGATATTTGTAGCACTAAATGCATGCCTGAGAAAGGAAGATCTGTATCCAAGAATCAAGACTATACCTTCAAAAGCTATGGAACAAATTAGCCAATTAAATCCAAAGTCAAAGTAGTAGAAGAAAAGATATATGAATTAGCTTATAACTTAACTAAAATGAAAAAAAAAAATCAACAGAAAAATCAGTGAAAGCAAAAGCTCATTCTTTGAAAAGATAATGCTCTGGGCTGGAGAGATGGCTCAGCGGTCAAGAGCACTAACTGCTCTTCTGGAGGTCCTGAGTTCAAATCCCAGCAACCACAGGGTGGCTCACAACTATCTGTAATGGGATCTGATGCCCTCTTCTGGTGTGTCTGAAGGCAGCTACAGTGTACTCACATATAATAAATAAATAAATCTTTAAAAAGAAAGAAAGAAAGAAAGAAAGAAAGAAAGAAAGAAAGAAAGAAAGAAAGAAAGAACAAGAAAAGATAATGCTCTAATTATCAGAAGAAAGTGGGAATATTCTTACAGGTAATATTGACCAGGCTGACCTTGGCCACAGAATTTAACATTGTGACCTAGTGTGATCATTAGTGTGCTCAAGCTAGACAGCATCAAACTTCTTCCACAGGGGCTGAGACTTTAAAGGACAATGCTCTGAGCTTGGGGGCCAGCATACAAGAACATCCTGGCACCAAGCTTTGCTCTGTTGTACCACAGAGAACCAAACAAACAGGACAAAATGGTAAGGAGAGCCGAGGGCACCTCCTGGATGCCCAGGCCAGAGCAGGCCCAGATTACCTGCTGATGTTGGTTGTTGGTTTCAGCCAGGTCTCTGGAACCCGGTGCTTCGTTTCGCTTTCTGATGACCTCCTCTATCCGCTCGTCACACTGTTCCTTCACCTCGGTCATCTGGCTGATACACTGGTTCCTGGTGAAGGCGAATGGAAGGCTGTGTGGTGGATGCCCCAAGCACGCACTCCCTGATCCCATGCCCACAGTCCGTCCCCTGCAGCAGGAGACAGAACAGCCCTTTCCCACCCAGGATGAGGTCTGAAAGAGAACTACCAGGGCAAGTGTCCATCTGCAACCATTCAATGACAGAAGAAACCTGCTGGTACCATACTCTAGACTCGTTAATGTTCCGTTAAACAACCCCCTCCCCCCTTCTCTCTATATCAAAAACCGCTGCCTACCGATACAAGTTCCTGAAACCCTTGTGATTTCCTGGTGTTCAGAGCATCTTTATCCATGGGCTCCTTGGACCAGACATGTAGTGATGTTGATAAGATGGCTCATGGGGTGGGGTGCTGGGGTGCTGAACCTTTCAGGATAGGGATTGAAATACTCAGCTCCACCTCCTAGAGGAGGTGAAGGGGCCAGGAGATGGGGCTTGAGCACATGGCCAATGACGTCATCAATCATCGCCTGCATACCAACCTCAGCTACCACCTCTGGACCTTGAGCTTTGACAGCTTCTTGGCTGGTAAAAATACAGAATCTCGGATTCCTTGATTCCAATAGAAATATAAGTTCTGCCTCCTCAGACCTTGCCCTGTAACTATTGGTGGCTGTTTTCCCATGGCACCCTATGTAATGAAACTCTGAGAGTAAAGAGAGCTGTCCTCTGCTCTGTGAGTGGCTGTGGTGAATTACCAAGGCATACATCGGGTAGCCTTGAATTTGTAAACTCTCTAGTGTGTGGCTGGCTGGGGGACAGGACACTCAGGACTTGTGAGTGGCTTGTGGAACAGTCTTAGGAACTCTTAGTCCTTCAACCTGTGGCATGTGAATGAACTCTGGACAGCATCAAGACTGACTAGAGGACAGCTGGCTATCAAAGACCTTCAACTGAGGTGTGCACTGCAGGCTTGCACTGCCTTCCACCTGGAATGTGAGAACATCCCATCAAAGGGCAGAGGCAGAGCTGGAACCACTTGCTTAGAAAATGGGGAAGCTAAGAGGTGCTCTGTTGCCTGCTGTAGCCAGAGCCGAAAGACTCAAGTTTCCAGAAGACTGCAGGGGCCACACTGGGCAGCCTGCCTGAGTTAGAAGCACTCTGGAGCCTCAGTCCGTAACTTGGAGCATCTCCTCTGGCAATGCAAAGCATCATTGGATCATGACATCCCACACACAGAAGACAATCGTGTGATAGCTCGAAACTTGGACAGATAAGGAATAAGCAAAAAAAAAAAAAATGTCACTGAAAAACTTGCCAGGGTCAGTCAAAGCCACAGGTGGTAGACGAACATAAAGGGGCTAGGACTCAGCGAGTGAAGAAACTTAGCTATCTGAGGAACTAACCGCAGGCCATGCTCTACTCCTGAACCTTTATGCCTAGGAAGAGGAATTTCCACCTTCACTTGCTTTTGATTCTGCAGAAGTAAGCAGGGAGGGCCCCCCTCCACCTCTCAGGAATGCAGCAGTATCTGCCCACGCCCCCACATTCCATCTCAAAAGCAGCAGGGGAAATGAACAGACTGCTCAGCGTAAGGAAGGCCTAGATCCTGAGACAATGTACACTAGGTCAGCGCTAACTCCTGGGAGGTCCGGGGCTGGCTCTTTCATGTCTGTGCACAAAGCAGGTCCTCGGGGATTAACTGGCTAAACTCTAGTGATGCACAACCCTAGGCCATGAATGGCACTCAGGACAGTGCAGATTTTGGCCACGGTGACGGTGTCACACAGGACCAGGCATTTGCCAGCTGCTCCCTCATAGTGTGAAGATGAGCCAGAGTGCTCAGAGATCAAAAAGGCAAGGAAGGCTGCGTTGATGAGTGCAGTAATCACTCAGTTGTGTGTGCCAGGAAGAACAGTCACGTGGGATGCCTGCTGATTCCCAGAAAGACACTAACTTGTGCGAGTGGAGGGGAGAAAGCCTTCGCCTCCACTTGTGGCTACCTCAGCATTCCTGGAGACTGACAGAGGTCTGTGCAGGCATGCATGCCTGGAGGGGAGCAACATTTTATGCACGTTACAAATTTGCTAACAACATGCTTACATCTTGTCTCTAGATCACAGACATTTAAGGACAGCTATCCCTAGCTTCCATCAGTCTCTGGCCATTACCTCTGAGAGCTTCCTGCATCTGCAGAAGGGTCCTTAAGCACAACCTGTGAGGCAGACACTGTTAGCCAGAAAGACCTACTATCGAAGCTGCTCATGTCTTAGAAACAAGTGTCTCCAAGGAAGCCATTAGGAAGTACGGTAAGTGATCTGAGCACTTGGGTGGGAGAAAGGTCACAAGTTCCAGCTAGTCTGAGCTATACAAACTTGAGGCTAGTTTGGGCTACACAGGAAGACCGATTTCAAACTGCAACCCAGGGCAGCACCACTACCACTGCCTGTGCTCAAACACAGGCATCTCTCTTGGCCCATGGCTGACTTCCGATTTGTCAACACCAACCAAGTGAGACTACTGAACAGGGGGAAGTGCTGGCTGCAAGGGGCTTTTGGAGGCTGTAAGACTACGGCATTTGACACCGATCTGTATGCAATATTTCAACCTCACTAGCTCAGTTTCCGAGGCTCACTGTGAATGTTTGGGGCTAGACACAAATTGGTTGAGGGAAGCTGCCTTGGCAGTGTGAATATTTGACAGTGCCTTAGTCTCTATTCACCAAATTCCAGTAGCAGTCTCCCTCAAGTCTGAGTAAGCCATCTCTAGATACTGCCTCTCTCTGAAGGGATAGGCACGAGGTCAGCACAGTCTCACAGTCCAGTCAGTCATGACTCCTGATGCTGAATGTCTGCTCATGTCATCTGCAGTTATAGTCACAACAGCAATGGTCATGCATGTAAGATATGACAACGTCTTGCTTGGCCCAGAGAAAAGCCAGGAAAAGTGAGACTGCAGCCACCCCAGTGTTTATACAGAGTCCCTGCCCACTGGTGCAGTGCTCAGCGACACCCAGCTACTGTGCAACACATGAATGCGCTCCAGAAGTCACGCTTTCTGTAGTGTTGGGGTTTGAAGTAGCCAGGAAGAAATAAGGCAAGTCGCTGGTATTTCAAAAGATCATGGGGATGCTGCAAGGCTGGTATGCATGAGGCAACTATTCCCAGTCGATGGGGACTGCACAGCCTGCTTAACTTTTAGGAAGCCGTTAGGAAGTACTGTATAGTGATCCCAGCACTTGGGTAGGGGAAAGATGATGAGTTCCAGCCAGGCTGAGCTACCCAGGGAGACCCATTGCAAGATCAAACAGAAGAAATCAAGGAATTTAGCAATGTACATCTAGTGACAAGCTAAACCCATGCTGTCTTGTAGAAGGATAAAAGCCCAAGTACCTTTTAAATGATGAAACACCTCGTGGCTATACGAACTGCGTATGTATGAGGCAAGTACGTGAGAAAATACAAACCAGCAAGTGACTGCAGTCCTGCAGACAAGCATGGACTAGAAGTCAATGTGGGAAAGGGCAGCAGCTCCAGGGCTGGGCTGTGATTCCTTCCATAAGCTTCCCTGGATCACTGTCCTTTAAACTGGTGGAAAACTAAACAGACGGCGGCTGGAGGCTCCTCCCTGCAATCTGTCCTCTGCTGTTTTCCTGCTGGGCATGGCCTACCCTTTAAAGCTTCAGTGTTGATCAAACTCCTCCAATCTCACTGTAAAATGTGGAAAATCCTCAAGGCTGCCACACCACCATCCAGCAAGAGCCTATCAATATCTCACCACAGTGTTCTAGGCATTTATTTGGCTCATGCTTGACATTGAGAAAAATACTTATTTTTACATGTATGTGTACACCTGAGTGTACACACGCTCACCATGTGTGTGCAGGAGCCCACAGAAGTCTGAAGAGGGTATCAGGTCACTTGGAAATGGAGTTACAGACGTTCGTTAGCTACCACATGGGTGCTGAGAACTGAACCCGGGCACTCTGCTAGAGCAGCCAGTGCTCTCAACCTGAGCCACGCCTCCAGTTCACACCTGACATTTTTAACGTGTTCAGATTGCCAAAGCGGTACAACTGTGCTTTAGTTTATGATACATAAATGTTATGGTATAGTGACAATCCAGGCCCTGCTGAGGCCTGCTTGTGTGTGTGTGTGTGTGTGTGCGCACATGCACATTTGTGCTTCCATGTGAACATATGCATGCATGTACACAAATGTACCTTTACTACTTACTCTGTATAATGAGCCCTGCTGGCTTATACTTATATAAGGTGCAATCAAATAGGACACTGGTTTCTAAAGGACAGGAGTCCCTCCTCACATGCTCCATGTGACAAGGTATCAGCCACCTCCCCGCGGGGCCCCACTCACAGGTCATAGGAGAACTTCTTCTCCAGGCTGGTCTGGTTCTTCTGGAATTGGAAGATATCCTGCTGCAGGCTGCTGTAACTCCTCTGCAGTGCCTTCAACTGGTCTAAGCCAAAAGGACAAGTCACCTCACTGGCCTCTGTGTGACGATCATGTCACTCAGACACCCAAGAATTGAATCTGGTAGTGGCGCTGCATGCCTTTAATCCCAGCACTGGGGAGGCAGAGGCAGGCTCTGGGATGTTGAACCTAGTCCGGTCTACAGAGCGAGTTTCAGGACAGTTAAGGCTGCACAGAGAAACCCTGTCTCAAAAAAACAAAACGAGAAACACACACACACACACACACACACACACACACACACCAGAACCATGAGCCAGCACAACTGGCACAGAAGGAAGCAGAGAGGAAGGGGGCAGCCCCACCCTGCCAGCACACCACCAGTACCAGAAACTCTCCCACAGAAGCCTGCACCTTGACCCTATCAAAAATGTCTACTAGAACTCATTTTAATGACTCGTTTTTTTAATGTGTGTGTATGCGTGCACCACCATGTGTAGAGGTCAAAGGTCAACTTGTAGGAGTCAAGTCTCTTCTTGCACTGTGTGGATTCTGGGAGCAATCTCAGGTCACCGGGTTTAGCAGCAAGTGCCTTTTCCGGCTGTGATATCTCACCAGACCCAATGCATGCCTTACACACACAGCTTGAAGAAAACGCTATACAAAGTTTAAAATAAGTTTGTGCCTTCTGACCTTGGCCTGAGGTCAGGTGTGGGACTTTCCACATGTTGCTGCCCAGAGTCTCAGAGCACTGAGTACTCCTCCTCCAGTTCCATCACGTGCTTGCTGGTGGGAACTGAATCTTAGATCTTGCAAACACTACACAAGTGTCCCACCCTCAGCATACCCCATCCCAGCATTTCTTAAAGATCCATAAACTATGTCCATCATAACTCGCAGTGTACACAGTAATATTTTATATTACAGGTGGGTAAAGAATACATTAACGATGGCTCAATAACTTCTAACACAAGATGACCGTGACAGAGCCACCTGAGACCCTTGTGGGAGTCGGGCCAGGCTGGCTCTCCCTTGAGGCAGCTGCTGGGCTGGAGAGGAGTGGGGGCAGCGCTTACCTTGCAGGTCTCGAATGAGCTTCTCGCCTGTGGTGATGTTATTCACTAAAACCGCCTGCAAGGATACAAACTTAGAATCAGACATCTCAGCTGGGCAACTCAGCCTTCAGGGCGCGTGTCAGAGGAGGGGATGGGCACCTAGGCAGCAGCAGGGCTGCCGGGTATGGGAGCCATGCTCTGATCTGCTGTACTCTCCATCCGTATCCTGGAAGGACAATCCCAGTTCCCAGAAACCCTTCCCTGCCAGACGTAGCTTCTTCCTCTTCCAAGCCACGGACTCACTCAGCAGCAAGCTCCTGCCACGGTCCCTGTGCCTGCCCAACATGAGGTAGGGAAGAGGTAGCTAGCACACAATGAGGATTCTGGGTCTGACAATCTCGGCTACTTTGTGCCTGCAGCGACTCACTTGCCCTTTGTAATAGCATTAGGAGCTGGACAAGCCTTCATCCCTTGGCAAGAGACAGGCACCTGGGCCTAAGGGGCAGCTTGTTCCAGTGGTTCAATAGCAAAAGGCTAAAGAAGAAGAAACAGACAAATGCTACCTACCATACCAGACACACTCCAGAGAGCAGGCTCTCAGCGGCTGCCCTGCAAGTGGCTAGGAACCTGAACAAGCCACGTTTTATGAGCGTCACCTGAGAGTCTTAACTTTAGGCATGGGTGTGACAGGGTTAAAGAGTCCCAGAGACACGCTAGTGTGCTTCTGAATATTTATCCTGCATCCGGGCAGGATCTGTATCCTGAGTAAGACCCGCCCACTTTGAGGGTACCATCCAGGGAGGGCTGGGGAAAGGGGATAGGCACGGGGTAAGTGTCAAGCGGCCATGACAAAGAGGCCTACTACAAGCAAGGGGAACTGATGTCCCTCGCTGAGCACTGAGGGACATCACCCTCAGCTGCCTCGAGCCCTCTGATGGCCCGGGAACCGCAGCAGCCTGAGGACTTCGAAGGCAATTCTGCTTTCACACGTGTCTTCTCACCTTCCCTAAGAATACGAAGAGGGAGCCAGAAAATGCCAGGGAGGTTTCTGCATATAATTGCGAACTTATAGAAAATGTTGACTTGTGGTCAGGACTGAAAACGCTTCCTAGCTTTGTTGGTTTGTTGGGGGAGGGGGCAGTGTATTTATAAGGAAGGGAAGAAACTGCATCCAACAATTTCTTAAATTCATTCTTTATATTAGCATACTAGTATGTAGGACATGTAGGTCAGTCGGCTTCGTTGTGACGTTTTTTTTATACAACCATGTATTGTGCTTGGCTATATTCACCCCACAATTATTTTCAAATAGCATAATAGATTCTACTCTTAAAAATCAGTTTTTCCTCATATTTTGAGTTTGAGTAACTTTAGGGTGTCCCTGTGCAGTGTCATCCGAATGAACTGGAAATTAAACTGTTACTTATCCCGAATACAAATTTATCCCAGCCATTCTGGTCTGAAGACAAGTTATGTCTGCATTAGATTGTTGGAAAACCAGCTGTGTTTCATAGCTTTCAAACCGCGGCAAGGTGGAGGGCCTTGAAGCTCGAGGCTCAGAAGAGAGGCAGATACTAAAGGACATTGCACAGATCCACCAGGAACAGATCAGAGACACACAAGTCCACCAGTAACTCCTGGGGCTGGCGGGAGGGATGGGAGTGAGTGCTTCCCCAGAGTGTGACAGCTGCACAGTATTATAAAAATCATGACAACAGCATTGTCTGATATATTAAAACGTATCTATGTTTTATAGGTGGTTTGCCTACACATATGAATGTGTACCATGTGCACAGAGGTCAGCCGTGGGTAGGGATCACCTAGCCCAGATACTGACAGTTTAAGACCTTAACAGATGCTCGTGGCCCGGGACAGCAGAGCCTGAGGGAGGGAGAGCAGGAAGCTGAACCGCAAAGAGTAGACCTGACTCCCAGGGACCACATCCCGCTGGATTCACACTCACCCCCAAACACTTCACCTCCACAGCCCCTCAAAACCAAAGAGGGTCAGTCACTGAAAGCATGTTCCCATAGAAACAAGAATGCTGTCGTGGGATAGCTGGTCAGTGCTGACAAAACTCTGTGATTAAGCAAACTGGCAGAAAGGCGAGCAATGCTGAACTGTTTCCACAAAGAGGTTGCTGGGTTTTTTCAGTGTGACAGTGGCGGCTGTGCCTATAAAGCAACATTGTTGCCACCTGTCACTGAAGGAACAGATGCTGTCTGAGCAGCCTCTAGCGATGAAAGCAACATTGTTGCTGCCTGTCACTTAAGGAAGGAATGCTGTCTGAAGCCTCTAGAAGCCTCTAGTGATTTCACAGGGAGCCAACATCCTAGCAGTTATTTAACAAAGTAGACCGTAAACAGGTCAATGCTTGATGTAACCTCCTGCTACAATCGAGAGTCACAACACATAAGGTTTCCCAGGAAACCTGGAATCAAGCCTCCGCAGTTCACCTGGGCTCCCCGGCTTTGCTTCCAATGTCCTCAGTGTGCTTCTGTCTCATCAGCCTGTCTCTCCTGAGAGGAGAGTCATCTTTCATGATGAATTGTGTAGTGCTTTCTGTCACTGTGACCCTGGATCAGGTTTCAGAAGTTGCTGCCAGTTAATTATGGTAAGGAGCATGGAGGAGCAGTTCACGCATGGTGACCAGAACAGACACAAGGAGGAGGCAGGGACTAGGTGGTCCTGAGGACCTGCCTTGTCACATGACTTCTCTTGGGAAGACAAGAACAAGCTGTTCACCTCCAACAACAACACAAGCCTAGTTTGGCAACCTACTCACTTTTACTGGGGGGTGATAGCGACATGGGTGAGGGACTACTACAGGAGCATGGCTAACAGAGACCCTTGTGTCAGTAGAAGCCACCTCAGCATCAGGAAAGCAGCATCCCCGGAGCTCCCTGCTCACCTTGCAGGCAGCTCCATTAAAGACCCCGTCACAATTCCTTCTTGTGGTGGAGCCTTGGAAGCCTAAGTTCTGAGCGTCCTTGCTTAGTCCTCAGGGTTGAGTATTCCTTTCCCCTCTAGGAGGGAGTGGTTCCGTTGGAAACGGCGTTACAGATGCCCCCAGTGACCTGTCTCTACAACCAAAACAGCATGCCAGCTGGGGCCAATCCCACAGGGCAGGAGCCTGTGGAGACAGGCCACAGTCAAACCATGCCACGAGCAGGGAAGGCCTGCCTCTCCTCCATAGCTGTAGCCAAAGAGGTTCCTCACGGGGAATGTTGGCCTAAACCAGCTCTGCCTACAAACCCACCCTCCCCACATGCTCCTTAAACTGAAAACCTCTGGCCTTCATGACCACACCACCCCTTTACCTCTATCCAGCTACTGTTCTAAACACCAAGGTGCTGAACTCTGGCTCTGCTGAGAGGTGGGGAGACAGACAACTGGAAAAGCACGGTGATCCTCTGACAGGTGGCCCTGCACAGGTGTGCATGAGATGTCCAAGTGAACAAGCACTGAGGGGCGCGGCAACAATCTATCTACACTCCAGCTTCAGGCAGCAAATAAAGGCACTCGGCATTTGAGCTGTGGTTCGGTGGCTGAGTACTGCCTCCAACAAGTCAAGGGCAGAGGAAATGGCTGAAGCTCGACGCCATCTGTGGAGGAAATGCCTGATGCATACGGGCTGGCCACCCAACCAAAGCAGCTCCGGCCAGAGCACCCTGAACCTTTGATGGAGGAGAGCAATACCCTTCCACCTTCACAGCTAGGCTGAGCAGGAAGGCCCAGCTCAGCGGAAGGCCAGGGCACTCTTCATGCACCCTAGGATCTTTTTTGCAGACTAAGGGCTGCAAGGAGTCCCCATCCCCAAGGTAAGGGAGAACCCTGTGGAAAGTGAGCCATAAGCCAAACTGGCTGCTGGGAAACTAAGAATCTCCAGAAAAGGGACTGTGCAGGTGCTGGTGATAGGAGGGAGGGACGGAGGGAGGGACAGAGGGAGGGCAGGCAATGTGATGATGGCAGTTTTCTGGGGGTTGCAAAGTCCATTTCCTGGGAGAAGAGTTGAATGACTCCGAAAGAGACTAGGCCTCGGAGAAAGAGAAAGTAATAGTCCATACACTTGGTGTTTCATAAGGGGCCGCCCCTTTCCCTTACTGGTCCTGTTTATGTACCTGCCCTGGAGCCCTCCTGATGTTTCTCCTTGCAATGTCCTCTGCAAACAAGAAGCTACCATCTCGGGGAACCTGCCTGGGCTTTCCTGGTCCACCTGTGGACCTCTAAGGCCCTGTCAAAAGAAAGAGAACAGGGGATCACAAATGTCTCCCAGGCTCTTGGCCCACTGCATGCCTCTACAGGTAACTTGGGTTAAAGAGAATTCCCAGGGGGCCCCAAGCAAGCCAGGCATGGAGGACCCCAGAACACTCACTGATGCCTCACTTGTAAGTGAACTGAAATCAAACCACAGCCTCCTCTGTCCTCGCCCTTGACGCAATGCACACTCCTGTGGCACACCCAGCACCTCCTTGGCTCCTCTCCACATCCCCTTGCTAGACACTGTTCAAGACCATAGCTCTGGTGCTGAGGGTAGAGGCCGAGGGTCAGTTCTAGCACCACAGCTCCATCTACCACCACAGCAAGGAAGCCGCTAAGACAGGGAATCTCAGCTCTGTCTCTGAAAGAGAGCATGCTGGCACCAACAATTCTGAACTCTTTCTGGCTAGCTTTGGCCATCCAGGAGACAAGCCATCTGTGGGCTGGAGGCCTGTGGCCATAGGTTTTCAGCCTCAAGGGACTTCACGACTAGGACACAGATGATTAAAGAATCCCTGCACAGAGCCCCTGGCGTGGCCACATTGTATTGTACCCAAATGGGAATCTTGTCCATATATCTTGTCTCCTGTTCAGGAGGTGACACTTGCACCCAAGTGATCTGCTCCTGAGCTAGTTAGACAAGCTGGTGAACGTCCCCAAGGACATTTGCCCAAAACTGTCCATCCCAGATAGAATACCAGTGGCAGACTAACTTATTCCAAGTCTAGAGTAGTAAACCAGTGAGCTTAACTGAGTTACTTAGGAATCAGGGATAAGGGCTACGTGCAAGGGCACGGACAACTTAAGGCAGGTACACCACTACAGAAGAGGCTCCCCACCCGCCACAGTTAGCTGTTAACTAACCACTCACACAGCCGTGAGTGGCCCTCGTGCATTCAGTGCCTGCCTCGTGAGCTGCCTGTGAGCAGCCAAGGAGCCTTTGCGGCTGTCTATAAGTCAATGGGAGGGGTCAGTTCAATGTTAAGCAGGTGTGGGTTTCAAGATGGCAGTGGTCACGCCCTGCCTGGAGGTCAGAGTTTCATGGCAAGTTACCAGGGCCATGACCATCACTCCTAATGATCCCACTTGTGACGGCTAACCCTACCTGTCGAGTGCAGAGGATCTGAAATCACCTAAGAGACAAACCTCTGGGCACGCACGTCTAGGAGGAAGCATCTCCATGGGGTAAACTGAAACATCAAGGCCTGGCCACGTGACAGCCGCCATGATGGACTGGCCTTTAACCGTGAGCCAGATAAGCACTTTGTCACCTCTGCCACAGCCTGAGGAAGGCAATGGATCCACCATGGGTTCTAAACCCCAAGTAACTGTAGACACCAACGTGCCAAAACCAAAGGGAAAATAGCATCAAGAAGAGGGTTGCTGGGGTGCTTTCCCTCCACGCTTACTTTATGGTATTAGGTTAGAAAGTGTAAAGGGAACTTTGAGCATGTCACGTGGGACCCTGCACTCCTTTAGATAGGTACGGCCCCCATAGACTGGTGTGTGTGTGTGTGTGTGTGTGTGTGTGTGTGTGTGTGAATGCTTGGCCATTGGGAGTGGCACTGTTAGGAGGTGTGGCCTTGCTGAAGGAAGCGTGTCCCTAGAGTGTGGGCTCTGAGGTCTCTGAAGCTCACAGTTCATTTCCTGCTGCCTGCTGATCTGGACGTAGAACCCTGAGCTCCCTCTCCACACTCTGCAGCCTTCCTTCTTGCATACCACGTCTGGGAGGCTCAATTCCACGGTCCACAGTCATTCCGAGTAAGATGCACTAACCACGTGGGTTAGTGGTTTCCCCCCACAGAAGCAAATCTGTCTGGATCACTTCCTGTTCCTTTAAGCAACCCCAATAAAACTCACTGGTTCACCACGGTGGACTTGGGGGGTATCTGTTTGGGTTTCTTGCTGGTTCCCTATCTGGGGCAAGTAGACAAGCTTTCAGTCACCCCAGGAATAGTCACTCGGGGAGAAACCAGGAAGCTGACAGCACCTCAGTGCACCCTAGGGTAAGTGAGGATCACCCAGCCAGAGGCCCCGTCCTTCCTTCCACCTATCCACTGCTCCTGAATTTGCATGGCTGGAATCAAACCCAGGCTCCACCAGCAGGCAGCTGTTCATCTGGGAGCTCCTCTTGCACACAAAGCAAGGAACAGGCCTCTGTAGCTTCTTCTCCATCCCCCTCACATCTTCCGTTCAGTCCTTTCTGACCCGGGAACTTTATTTCCATCACAAAGGAAATGCACTCTAAGGATTTTCTTTGTGTCCCGCAAGGCAAATTAACTCACACAAAAAGTATAAAAGTCAAGGCAGACACACAGCTGCCAGGAACCAGCCAAGCAGAGGATGCCACAGACATTGACGGAAGCTATTTCTGACTAAGGTTTGGCAAGCAAACATGGGCAGGAAGCTCTGCATTTGTCCCAACAGTGCTACTGAGTAGCCAAGGATCTCCCCACCTCTTCCTCTAGGTGGGCCAAACAGTAAATACCCTGCCCCGACCCAGGACCCGCAGGACATCTCCAGACCTCAAATCAGCCTTCTGACAGAAACATAACAGAATGAACTCCAACCTTAGGAGATAATGCAGAGCCACACAAGTGAATATTTATGGGATTCTGTCAATAATTAAAACCCCCAAGTTTCAAACCTTTAGAAATGTGTTTTAAGCAGCGTACAGGCTCACACCTACAATTCTAACACTCCAGAGGCTGACTGGAGGACCACATCCCAAGTCTAAAGATAAGTAAATTAATGAATAAAACCAAATAAAGACAAATTTGTTTTATATGTACCCATATATGCACCTGTTAAAGGAAAATAAGGAGTTGGGAATAATGGCTTTTGCCGCTAATCTTCGTATTTGGGATTCTGAGGAAGGAGGATTGCTGTGAGTTTAGGACCAACCTGGGCCACATAGTAAGTTTCAGGTCAGACTACCTCCAAACCATGAGGCTGGAGAGATGGGTAGCAGTGGAGAGGACTTGCTGTGCAAGCTCAGGTCCCAACAGCCACATGACAGACAGGAGGACTGCAGCAACAGCCACAGCCACGTGGCAGACAGGAGGACTGCGGCAGCTGATTGATCTTCAGTCTAACTGACAAATCACAGGTCCAGGATAGGAGAGACCCTGCCTCTAAGGTATAAGCAGAGGACAGCAACAGAGGAGGTCTCCACAAGCACTCTTGTGGCATCTGCTCTGCACACACGTGCGCACTATACTCACAGAGACACATACACACATACACATAAATACATTTTTTAAGAAAAACAAAATTCCACTAACGAATGAGAGCCGCTGGCCTGGTGAGATGGGAAAGGGTGAACTCTCCGGGTTTAAGCTGTTTACACTGTGGTCATTTGTTACGGCGGACCTAGCAGACATGGGCCTAAAGTCTTCCTCTTGGCACCTGGCCAGTGAAAGGAAGTCAGGCAGGTGTGTGGGAAAGATGAAGAAGTTCTGCTGTCGCAGCCAAGTGAGCTCTCAGGTGACAAGTGCGGTTAATAGACACATGGCGGAGTCCTCAGATGACTGCCAGCAAAGCCTTTGGGAACTCCAGGCCACACGGGTATAGGAAAAACAAGCCACTTCCACAAAGCATGTTCTACGGGGATCTAACCACCACTTCCAAGTAACCTGAGATGTAGGGACCGAAACCAGGGTGTGTGTGCCTGTGTCCATTCACCTGAATTAGATGCAGAATAGTCCCCTGAGTGGGTGGCCACCACACAGGCTGGAGCCTGGACTGGAGCCTGGGCCTGAGACGTGGAGGGTGAATGAAAATCACTGTGTTTGTTGATGAGGTGTGTCCTCGTGAAGGCTGAGACAACAGAGTTTGATGTTTGAGAATAAAAGAGAGCCTTTGGAAAATTCCGTATTTTACAATGACATGAAACTGTAGATGCACTGAAAAATCTGGACCACATAGACACTGCTTGAAACATTTATACCCAGTCAGCTTGAAAGGTTTAAATGGACCAAGATGGTGACTCACTCTGGGGAATGGCCGCCCTCTGTGGGGAATGGCCGCCCTCTGTGGGGAATGGAGGCACTCTGTGGGGAATGGAGACCCTCTGTGGGGAATGGAGACCCTCTGTGGGGAGTGGAGGCCGTCTGTGAGGAATGGAGGTCCTCTGTGAGGAATGGAGGCCCTCTGTGAGGAATGGAGGCCCTCTGTGAGGAATGGAGACCCTCTGTGGGGAATGGAGGCCCTCTGTGAAGAATGGAGGTCCTCTGTGGGGAATGGAGGCCCTCTGTGGGGAATGGAGGCCCTCTGTGGGGAATGGAGACCCTCTGTGGGGAATGGAGACCCTCTGTGGGGAATGGAGTTCCTCTGTGAGGAATGGAGGCCCTCTGTGGGGAATGGAGGCTCTCTGTGGGGAATGGAGGCCCTCTGTGGGGAATGGAGACCCTCTGTGGGGAATAGAGGCCCTCTGTGAGGAATGGAGGCCCTCTGTGAGGAATGGAGGCCCTCTGTGGGGAGTGGAGGCCCTCTGTGGGGAATGGAGGCCCTCTGTGGGTAACTGAGAAAACAAATTAACACAAGAATGCTGTGATATTACACAAGCAGCATACGGTTCTTTTAATATGGGTTCTTCAAAATGAATGATTCTTATGCAACAAAAGCGTACTGTGGGATTTACTTTCTGAAGACTTGTCACTGAGCCTGGGACCCAGCAGACTCAGCAGTTGCTCTGCTACTGAGACATCCCTAGCTCCAGCTGAAGTCTTTTTCACCTGAATGTACTTACATGCCAGGCAGCTCTAATACAAAGAGCAATAATCTAAAACCTTAAAGAAGTGTTCTAAGATGGGATTACCAAGACTGGCTTCAAACTCCTGGGCTCAAGAGATCCTCAGGTGCCAGGGCAATAGGCAGGCATGGGCCTTCAAGCCAAATGCGGAACTCTCACCTTCCATAAACTCTGAGTTTGGAGGCTTTCGGTTTAGGGTGTTCAACCGGGAGAGGCTATTCTAATATAGATATATGTAATTTAAACATTCAAGACTGAACACGCTTCCAGTCTTGAGCATTTTAGAGAAGGGTGACTCAACCGGAACTATTCAAAG
Source organism: Mus musculus (assembly GCF_000001635.26). Taxonomy (NCBI): domain Eukaryota; kingdom Metazoa; phylum Chordata; class Mammalia; order Rodentia; family Muridae; genus Mus; species Mus musculus. The sequence goes on from NC_000079.6 coordinate 59,660,004, forward strand.
ATCAAAGAGTCTCTGGGATAGGGCTCAAATTCCCAAGACAGGGAAACCCAGGTTGGTCAGTGCCTGGACAAGGTCCAAATTTGCTCTCAGAACATGGCCACCTATGTATGTGAGTGGTGGCAATGTGGGAAAGATCATCCATGGAGGAAGGATTAGTCAAGGCGGACAGTGACACTAGCCATCATATACACAATCATCTCCCAACAAACTACCCAATCAGCCAGCTAGTATTTGTCCCGCCCACCCTTCACACTCCCTTATACCGTTCTGTGTGCAGACTTCTGCATTAACTCCACATCTCATTTGGGAAAAGACTTCTGCATCTAAAAATTATCATGCAAATATTTGAGAGAGTCTCATCTTCCTTCAAAGCTGAATGGAGGTTACCTAGCACATGGGGTCATGGGCATCCGCTCACTCCGTAACCAAGCCCTGGAGCTTCTCTTTAAGTGTCAGCTAGCACCATGAGACACTAAATGGTCTGACACTGTTTAGGGAACTGTCATGGTTTGAATATGCTTGGCCCAGGGAGTGGCACTATTTGGAGGTGTGGCCATGTTGGAGAAGGTGTGGCACTGTGGGCGTGGGCTTTAAGATCCTCATCCTAGCTGCTTGGAAGTCAGTATCCTGCTAGCAGCCTTCAGATGAAGATGTAGAATTCTTAGCTCTGTCTGCACTGTGCCTGCCTGGATGCTGCCATGCTCCCACCATGATGACAATGTACTGAACCTCTGAACCTGTGAGCCAGCCCCTACTAAATGTTGTCCTTTATAAGACTTGCCTTGGTCATGGTGTCTGTTCACAGCAGTAAAACCCTAACTAAGACAAGATCTAAATAGTTCTACTTAGACAGGAACAGTGAGGAGAGAACAAAATATCAACAGGAACTAAGGGCCAACTGATATGATGTTTGGGACTTTGGGACCAATACAACAGCTCATAAAAATGGGTTTCATGGGGCTGGAGAGCAGGCCCCAAGGTTAGGAGCAGTCAGTGCTCTCGAACAAGACCTAGAGTTCTATTCCCAGCAGTCCATGGTGGCTCACAGCCACCTGAACCCCAATTCCAGTAGACCTGACAACTTCTTTAACCTCTATAGACACCAGACTTGCAAGAGGCACACGTAGATATGTGCAGGCAAGACGCTCATACAAACAGAACAAAATAAAACTTAGAAAAATAGGTTTCTGACAATCCAACAGGTCAGCATGTGATTTCTCCCTGAATCTTCCGGGCTCCTTTAGCCATAATTTACAAGGACAAAGTTTACCTTGGGAGTCAGTGCAAACATTTACATATACACCATTCTTCTTCTTCTTTTTTAAATAAACTGAAACAATGGATTCAAAAAACAAATTTAACACATATAACACCCGATTATTTTTCATTTCCTGAATGTGGGCATTATGTAATAAATTCCTGTCACAACGTGGACCTAGACCATACTTGGGGAAACTGCACAAGCCCCGAAAACTCCCAGAGCCCAGAGATCGGGGCAGAGCAGCTCATCAGCCATCTGTCCCATCTGTCAACAGAGGGAAACTGGGAACAAGGAAGGTCACCTCAGTGAGGAGTGCCTGATCAAACTTCAGTTTAAGGAGGGCGTGGCTGTCTCAAGGAATGAACCAGACATGCCCTTGGCAAGGACCTCAAAGGAAAACTGACCACCAGAAGAGTGACAGAGGCCAACACCTGAAACATGAATGTAAACGTGGACTGCTTTTGGATGTGGGAAAGTTCAACAATATTCAAGTTCACGGCGCCCGCTTTAGAGGCAGGAGAGAAAGGCAGGAGACTAAGAAAGAACAGGCACAAGCCCAGCTTTATAAATTATCACGACCCTTGTACAGTATCTGGGTGCCAGGCATGGTACTTTGTGCACACCTTGTAGTTGCTAAAGTTATGTTTTCAGTTGTCATTACTGTGCTTTAAAAGATCTATAAAACAAAAATGCCTCTAATGCCTCTAGTAAGCCCCACTTGCCCAAGGACAGATCATTCCTGGAGTGCTGGGGGCTGTTGTTCACATAACAAGCCACGTGTTTTCACTTCTGTAAACAAGGTTGGCTGCTCCAACTGCATAGGATATGCTCGATCACGCGGGGGCAGGAGGTACATCAGGACGCATGCTCAGTCCAACTACATAGGATATGCTCGCATCACGCATGCTCAGTCCAACTGCATAGGATATGCTCGATCACGCGGTGGCAGGAGGTACATCAGGACGCATGCTCAGTCCCCACCCCTCCCACCCCCTGTTGGATGAAGTCCGGAAGTACTTAGCTTTGTGGGTTTTGCCTTTATAAGCACCAGACTAATGTGACTGGCAGCCATTCCCTGGGAATCCTAGGTATAAGCCTGGGTGGTGTCCATTGCCCTGGTCAGTATTTAATAAAGCTTGGTTCAAATTTGGCTTAAAAATTGTGGTAGTGGTCTCATTCTTGCCCAGGGAGATTAACAACCTGTAATCCCACCATTTGAGAAGCAGGGGCAGTAGGACACAGATTCTCAGGTGTCCTGAAATACAAAGACCCTGTCTGAATGTATATATAACATTTGGGTGGAGCACACACGTGTGAGATGACTGCTGGGTCCTCCAGAGCTTCTCAAGTGGTACCTCGTATCTTCTCAATGCCCTGGTCCATGTCACAGAATCCTGAGCAAGCCGGTTTCAGGGCTAAGGACCCCAAGACCCAACCTTATTCAAATTCTGGGCAGGGCAGCAATCTGGGAGAAAGGCACAAGGTGGACAGAAAGGCTCTAAGCTGTCATGGCCTCCACCAATTCCAGCAAGTGTGAATAAATATAGCTTAGTTCAGGGGCTCGAAAGATGGTTCGGCAATTAAGATCGGGGTGGCTGCTCCTACAGAGGACCTGAGTTCAGTTTCCAATACAGACCTGGCAGCTCACAACCATCTCTAACTCCAGTTCCAGGGCATTTAGTGCCCTCTTTTGGCCTCTGGGGATACCGGGCACATAGCTGGAGCACTTACATGCAGGAAAAACAGTCAAACACATAAAATAAAATATGAAAATCTTTAAAAAATAGTTTAGTTCAACATTTTTTTCCCCAAATCATTTAAAGGAATCTTTAACCATACTGGCTTTTACTTTTAAATCATTCTCTCAGTGCTGAGAAGTGGTGAGTTTGAAGGCAGCCTGATCTACGAAGCTAGTTCCAGGACACCTAGGGCTACACAGAGAAACCCAGCCTTGAAAAACAAACAGATGAACAAAGAAAACTTTACTTGGTTAGGAAAAGGCAAAACGCCGAGAACACAGAGCCCGGTTCTCTCCTTAGCTGCAATGCCACGCACACTTGATCTCACACTGCAACCTCTGGGTCAGCTGATAGGGCTCCATGGTATGATTTGCGAGTCTAGACAAAATGTGGGGACACAGGAACGTGTGGCCAATCTTCTAGAACTTAGTCTTTGAGCCCTGACTCCCAAAGAGTCTGGGGCAGGGCTTGTATTGCTTTGTTTCCCCATGAGCTCTCAGGGGACCCCACCATGGCATGAACAGCAGAGAATCTGACAGACGGACTGATAACCCAGCAGCTGACCAGCAAGCTGGGAGACTCTCGGGGGCTCACCTTTCGCTACCCACTCCGCTAGGGCCGCTTGTATTACAGGATCAAGGTTTTCCAGATTTTAGCATATTTACACGAACTTGACTCATTCATACCTCACCAAAAAATACGGCATCCAAAGTGTCCCTAAATCCACACCTGCGTGAGTCAGGTGCTTAAAAAGTTTCAGAATGTGGCACACCTCAGATATCAGATATCAGATGGGGTACTCAACCATACCTGTGACTCTCACTGAGAAAGGAAGGAAAGCAAGCAGCTCCCAGGACCTACGCAGGGGTCTGCTTGACCCTGGAACACAACTCCCAAAACTTCAGCCCAAGATAGCTCCCCTACCAACTCACACCAGTAAATTCTGCAGTCACTGAACATATTTGACAACTTAATTTCAGTTAGTTAAAATTAAATTAAATTGAGTCACGGTTCAAGCCTTCAATAGCCTCACATGGCTGGTGGCTACTGAGCCATAGAGAGCAGACCAACAACTAGCCACCGCAGTAGCCTGCTCACACCTCCATGCAATGACACAAGGCTTACACCCAGATGAATACAGAGAGGTAGGAGGTGTCACTCGGGAGAGGGCGATGGGGAAGCGGTCGGCCTTACCTTCTCATCCTGGTGTAGCTTGTTGACATTCTCCAGCTGGAAGCTGTGGCTAGACTGGATCCTGTCAAGTTGCTCTCTCTGCTTCTGCAGCTCGCCCTGGAACTCATTCTTCTTGAGCTCTACAGCACCTCTCTCTGCAGCCGCCCTGCGGACCCGGCCTTCCAGCTCTACAATGCGCGTCTAGAAGGAAGACACGGCCACAGCCATGAAGATCCAAGCCGCCAGCTGAGACGCTGCCAGCTCCCTCAACCAAGGCGTCATGGGACCAAAGCTTACGGCCCAGTGGAGAGCAGGACAAGGGAAGGGGTGGTGGATGGAAGATTACCCGGAGGACACAGGGGCAGGGGGACTTGCTAAAGTACTTGCGGTGGACACTTGCCAGAGGCAGCCAATGACCTAGCCATCAAGGGGAGGGGTGAACATGTTCTCTGCAGGGTGAGGCTGGGCAGATCAAAGACAACAATCACAACCTAAGGAACAGGAGGCCTCAGAGGAGACCAATGAGAGACTGTCATCGTTCCATGTCTTAGATAGGGTTCCCTCCCATTGCTATGATAAACATCACCACCGAAAGCCACCTGGGGAGGAAAGGGTTGATTTGGCTGAACCGTCCTGGTCACAGCCCATCTTTGAGGGAAGCTAAGGCAGGAACTCAGACTGGCAGGAGCCTCGTGACAGGAGCTGAAGCAGAAACCACAGAGGAGTGCTGCCTACTGACTTGTTCCTGCTGGCTTGCTCAGCCGGCTTTCCTTCTGTACAACTGCCCAGGGGTGGCACGAACTGCCTTGTCAATATCTGCACCCCACACTGGGATAGGCTCACTCACATCAGTCGCTAACAAAGGCCCACAGGTTTGCCCACAGGCCCGTATTATGGAAGCATTTTCTCAACCGTGGTCCCCTCTTCATGGACGACGTTTTAAAACCAAACCAAACCAAGCAGTGATAACAAACCCAACCATGGCCTCATTTACGATTGGCCATAATATGTGGGAAACCTAAAATTACCACCCATGTGGCCCTTGGTTTCTCCAGTGGACTGACAGACAGGAATGGGCAGTGTCCAGTTCACCTCTGCCAGCCAACATTCCCGTCTGCCCTAAACGCTCAATGGAAAGCAAAGCGCAACTCAGTAGTCACAGAGGAAGTGGTGCTGGGCTGGAGGGAGGGACCTGCTTCGGGGAGGGGGCTGGTGTGGAGAGCTAAAACACCGCTAGCACACGGTGTTGGAACCCAGGGTACCGGCTGACAATACACAGGGGACCCATGGCATGGTGCCTCAGCTGGTTTGAACACTCAGTGGTTCGTACACTCTAAAGACACAACATACCTGGAGTTCCACGCTTCTCGAGCTAGCAATCCAGTAGTTGAAGCCTAGCACAATAACACAGGCCACCAGGGCAGCCAGGATAAGGGGCGGAGACTTCATGCTGCGACGCCCATTCCCCAATCCCATCATCTTAGAACCAGGGCCGAGAACCTGCCAAATAAAAAACGCATGAGTTTCCACACTAAGCCTAGCATCCCCGAAGCAGACCACATCCATCTTCAGTATCCACAGGAAGGCAACCATGTGAGCTCTCTCTCTCTCTCTCTCTCTCTCTCTCTCTCTCTCTCTCACACACACACACACACACACACACACACACACACACACACACAACCATTCATGAAGAGGATATACCACAGTGCTCAAAGCCAAAGGTCTAGGTGCCTGAATGGTGAGCCAGCACTCCAGGGTGAGGTTTGTAGATTGGCACCACACAGGGACCCAGACACAATAAACTGGAGTCCTCATCATAGAACCATATCTCTTCAACCCAACTTGCTCTCTGTGTAGTGGGCATAGCTTAGCATTCCTATCTCCAGTATAACTTGAGATTGTTCATGCTTGCAAGCAGGAATAGGGAACCTTGTTTCCATATCACGTGAGACCTTCCGACATTTTTCAAGGTTTCCAGAGAGCGCTTTAAGTTGGCCTAGGAAAGGGAGGCTTTGGCCATCTGCCCTCACAGAATAGCTGCCATCCCAGGACAGCCTTTGGAAGCAGAGCAAGAATGCCATGCTGGAAATGAGTGTGAGCTGCTCCGTGTACATCACAAGAGAGAGGGACAGGGATGGGAGGCAGATGTCAGTCAGGCGAAGATGGGGTAGGACCCATGAGAGCCCGAAAAAAATCCTAGGAAACCAGGAGTCAAAATGAGCCTCTTCCTAAGTCAATTCCATCCAGAGCTTTGGTTACAGGGACAGAAAGGGACTCATTTCAAGGGACCGGTCGGTGACAAACCCCAAGTCTTCTCTACTGCAGTGTCCTGCTGGCTGTTCTCTTTTGAGTCCAATGGAGCTGACAGACATCACTAGAGCGTGGTTGTGAGTGTGACCTCAGAAAAAGGAACTGCTCAGTGTGGCTCAGAGCGTGACCGCCTGGGAAGGTTTGCACACTGTAAAGCCAGGGATGACCAGCCTGCTGACGGGAGCAAGGACCTCAGGTAGGAAAACAGCCGTGCGGGAGAGCCAACGTGGGCTGGCAAGGCCACATAGCTGGGTGACTGAGGGACAGAAATGGAGAGAAGTGGCCAAGATGGATGAGGGCTGCAGCTTTTCTTCCCCCACCCTTAGACTTGACAAAATCTAAACCATCTAAACCTTGCAAACCTCCCTGCCCCAGGCTCTCCTGAGGAAAACGCAATAACCATTAGTGTTAAAAGTCTCTGACTTTGGTGGTGGGAGTGGGAGAATGGGTCCACTGTGTAGACCAGGCTGGCCTCAAGCTCCCAAGCCTCCAGTCCCAGCCTGCACAACTGGATAAAAAGTCTCTACAAAACAGAAAGACCATGAAAAACCACTCTGGATTTTCAGCTACCAACTAACTGTGTTTTAAAATGATAACCGGCTGGTTAAAGCCAATACTTGCTTAAAAGGTAATTTTGCTTGTTTTTAAAGATAGGGTCGCACTCTGTAGCTCAAGCTGGCTTTGAATCCCCTGTCATCCTCCTGCTGCAGCCTCCTCAGTGCTGAGATTACAGACATCAGTAGCCACTATGCTATGCCGAAATTTTTTCTCCCTTGTTTTAGAAAATAGAAAGGCTCCTGAGAGTGTAGGTCAATGGTAGTCTGGGTTTAGCACAACCAAGGCCCTGCCCTGGGTTAGGGGCTCAGCTCACTGGGTGGTAAACAGATATCTTCCATGGTAACTTTTGTTGTGGTGGTTTTGTTTGTTTTGTTTATTATTGTTGCTTGACAGGGTCTTTCTATGTAGTGCAGACTGTCCTCGAACTTGATCCGTAGACCAGGCTGGCCTCAAACTCAGCGAGATCTGCCTCCTCTTGTCTCCCAAGTAGTAGCCTTAAAGGTGTATGACCCCTGGCCAGGTATAATGAGACAGAGAGAGACAAACAGAGACAGACAAAGAGAGATAGAGAAAAAGAGGGGGGGATGACAGTAAATGACCTATCAAATTCATTGGCACTTTATAAAGCTTTTCCTTTTTTAAGCCAAGTGGTAGTGGTATACATCTTTATTCACAGTCCTTGGAAGGCAGAGGCAGGTGGAACTCTGGGAGCTCAAGGCCAGCCTGGTCTACAGAGCAGAGCAAATTCCAGGACATTCAAGTTTACACAGAGAAACCCTGTCTCAAAAATAATATTTTTTCCTTTTGCACAGAATTTTTAATCACATAGCCAAATACATGTGAGCGATCAGATAGGAAGAGTCTGGATAGCCATGCTTGCCCGGCAGTGTTTTGTCTGCTTGCACAAGCTCTGGCCATCTGGGAAGAGGAACCAATTAAGAGCAATGCCTCCTTCAGATTGGCCCGAGCCAGGCTCTGGTACATTTTCTCCATTACTGATTCGCTGGTGCTTTATAGATTATATTATTCTTTCATTTACTCGTTTAAGTATATTCCTAAGTGTTTTTTTTAAACTTTGATACTATTATAAAAGATGGTATATTTAAATAGTTTTTCTTGGAATTTCATTCTTATTTTATGTAAAAACAACTAATTGTACTTTATAAGCTGATTTTATATCTTGCAACCTCACTGAATTATTATTTCCACAGATTCTGGGGTAGAGTCTTCAGGGTATTCTGTGTATAATAAAATAATGTCATCCTGGGGGGGGGGGCGATGGATGTGGGAGCTCAGCCCAGCCCTGTGGGTGGTACTACTGTTAGGCAAGTGGTCCTGGCTTGTATCAAAAAGCAAACCGAGCAAGTCATGGAAAGCAAGCCAGTAAGCAGTGTTCCGATCCGCAATACAATGCGGTCTCTGCTTGAGTTCCTGCTCTGGCCTCCTTCAGGGATTGACTGTAACCTGTAAGTCAAATAAAACCTCTCCTCTGCAAGCTGCTCTTGGCTGTGGTGCTATCACATGGCAGACACCCAGCCTAGGGAACAAAGTTACCAAACAGGCCACACCTCTGTCCTACCCACAGGATGGGCTCCACCTAAACCCAGCCAGCAGGCTGGAGAGCTGCTAGTTCAAAAGCCACTGTGATAAGCAACCCTGCACAGCACCCAGGTCTGCGAGGACCGAGGCCACCGCTTTGCTTTTGAGTTTAAAAACATTGTGCCCGGTCTCAAGCTGCCCCTGAGTCAGAGATCAGCAAACTGCGGTCCACAGCCCACAGTTGGCCTTTCCTGTAAACACAGTTTTACTGATATGGCTATCTTCCATAACTGCTTTCCAGATAGAAGACGGAAGTGAACACTTAAATCAGACACCTTTGAGTCGGTGTTTAAACATTAACGATCTTTAAACGCAGTCACAAACTTCCTCTAACAGAGGCTTAAGGTCAAGTCCACGAAGTCTGGTTCACTTCCTTAATAAACTCACCAGGAAGTACAGAGGCTACCTTCCTCTCACTTACTTCCTCGTCCCCCAACTGTAAAGACTGTGCTTCCCTGAATTCTGAATGTTTATAGCTTCTATAAAAGCCAAGAAAAAAAGAAAAAGATTATGCAACTGGACATGGTGGGACATGCCAGGACGAGGTAGGATTGGGAATTCTAGGCTAGCCTGGGCTACCCAGGAGTCTCTTTCACAAAACAAAACAGCCCCCACCCTGTATCCATAAGAAAGTTCTAGTAAACACAGTACTGACCTGTACTGACACACTAATCCCTTCATGCCAGGAGCCCTGGTGGATCCCCCTTTCTAGGGATAGTTCAATCCAATCCCTATCATGAATGGCTTAGTGTCTGCAAACAGCCTATGTTGCTCACAACACCCGGGGTGCTAATGCTAAGTCCTCCAAGGAGCCTGTGCTGTTCACAACACCCATGGTGCTAATGCTGAGTCCTCCAAGGAGCCTGTGCTGTTCACAACACCCATGGTGCTAATGCTGAGTCCTCCAAGGAGCCTATGCTGCTCATAACACCCACAAGTGCTACTGCTGAGTCCTCCAAGGAGCCTGTGCTATTTAGAAAAAGACAAAAAACAAAAACAAAAACCTGTGTGCATGCCTGGTACCCTCAGAGGTCAGAGAGGGCATCAGATCCCCTGGAACTGGAGTTAAGGGTGGTTGTAAGCCAACACACAGTGCTGGGAACCAAACCCAGGCCCTCTGCAAAAACAACAAATACTCTTAACCACTGAGCCATCTCTCCCCACCCAGGTTAACCGTTCTTCAGTGTGGTCACTGGGCCAGCATTAGAATTGTTGAAAATGTAAATTTTCTGACTCAAGGCAAAATATGAGATTCCAGGACTCTGGCCATGACAAGCAGACATGGAACCCAGAGACGTTAAGGAAGGCTGGAGGCCACACCTGTTCCTGTTAGCTCCCTCTAGACAGGATCAGCGTGGAATCTGGTTAGCCACCAGAGAAAGTGGCCCATTTAGCTTTGGGGGATATTTCTATTTCCCTGCCATTTGGGAATTAAGGTCTGGTTCATTTTCCTAGCTCTTTTGTGGGCGTCTGGCTTTCTTCCCGAGTTACCACCACAGCTCCTCTGAACAGAACGGATCGTCCTCCCAACCCTAGCTACGACTGTCTGTCCTGCGTGTGCCAGCTTTCTGTTCACTACTTGAAGAAGAGACGAAAAACGTGACATGGCTCTGTTTAAAGCAGCTGTGTACTCTAAGGCTCGTCTCTGTCCTGATCAAACTCTGTACATATGTAGGCAAGGCTAATAGGTTCATCAGAATGAATCCTGAGCAGCCCTGTCTCTGCAGGACCTGCAGGAAGGTGACTTGGGGGGGGGGGGGGGTTGGGGGTGAGGAGGTGAGGGTAGGGAATAACCTAGTAACCTAGTAACCTAGTAACCTGTCTGCTGTCTCAATACCAGCATCAGGAGGAGGAGACAGGAGACACCAGATCCCCAGTTCTGCTGCTGTCAGGAAAACCAGACAAATCAATTATTTGACTAGTAATAAAATCCTGTCCCTGCAAGAAATCAGCAAGGCAACAATTTTAAAAACTGGTAACAGCCAATGAGGCATCTTGAAGCCTCTGGCTCCCAAGTCAAATTCCTCAGGGACTCCAGCCCTGGCCAGTACTGCATGGACCAGAATCATCCGGTCGAGTTTACCAATTACTAGCAAGAGTAAGTCAGTGTTAACCTAGGGGGAAAATCATCCGTGTATGAACTATAGGGTGAAAAGTTATAGAGTAGCCAATAGAGAATGTTTCTGGTTTTGCTGGAAAAAAACAAAACAAAACAAAACAACAAAAAACAAAACAACAACTTTAAAACATCCAGTGCATGAATATATTTTCCTATATTATAAATGGAAAATGCATGAAAGCAAGGTCACAGATAAGTTATATGATGTAGTATGGTCCCCCGCCCCAATTCTCTAAGTCATTTTCCCTTGATTACATACATGTTTTTAATATAAAAGCAAAATGGTGACAACATATACAATGTAAGAGAGAAAGTCTGCAACTCCAGCAGCCTGGAAGCCGCATCCCACAGCATCGTATAGCTTCCGTGTTTCCTACGGCCGTCGTACTACGTGTGCATCATGAGGTAGAAAAGCTGGTCCCCTTCACACCAAGGCTGCCTCTGCTAGACACTGCCACCCAAAGAACCAGGTAGTTGAGAAAGGTCTCCACCCCAGAGAGACAGAGAAATTGTGCCATCACTGTTCAGTAACTGAGAGGGTCCATTTTTGTTCTGATTTTTTGAGACAGGGTTTCTCTGTATAGCCCTGGCTGTCCTGGAACTCACTTTGTAGACCAGGCTGGCCTCGAACTCAGAAATCCACCTGCCTCTGCCCCCCAAGTGCTGGGATTAAAGGCGTGCTCCACCACGCCCGTCCGAGAGGGTCCATTTCTAATTCAAACCTCCAAGCTGATTAGGAAGGATAACCCTAGGGTCCTGGTTTGCTGTAATAAACACCATGACCAAAAGCAAGTTGGGGAAGAAAGGACTTATGTGACTTCTAAGTCCATCACTGAGAGAAGTCAGGGTGAGAACTCAGGGCAGGAACTGATGCAGAGGCTGCTTTCTGGTTTGCTCTCCATGGCTTATTCGGCCTGCTTTCTTATACCACACAGGACCACCAGGGTCCAGGGATGGCCCCGCCCATAGTGGGTGGGGCCTTCCCACATCAATCTTTAATAAAGAAAATGTACCACAGACCTACAGACCAATCAAATGAAAGTGTTTTCTCAATGGAGCACCCCTCTTCCCAGATGATCCTATCTTGTATCCAGTTGACCAAAACTAACCAGCACCTCTGGGGTCTGTTGTCTGAGGCAGCTAGTGTGAAGCCTAAGGAGACTATCAGGGAAAACGTTCATCTTCAAGGGAGGATTTAACAACAGATCTAATGGAGAATGCTCCCACCCGGCCTTGTGATCAGCTGTAAAAAAAAAAAAAAAAAAAAAAAAAAAAAAAAAGCAGAGGACCAGCTGTCTCTTTTGGGCACCTGCATCCCAGAGGGTATGGGAGATGCTGCGCTGAGCCAGGCAAGAAAAACACTGTCATCCAGCCTCAGGGAGCCAGGCCCTTCATGAGCATGATGTTAAATTTACATACAGTGCACGAGAAGCATCCAGACTTCATTTGCTTGCCACTAAGTGTATTATAAAGCCATAAAATCCGGACAGTATTAATACAAATGGAAGCTAAAGTCCGAATGGCCTCTCTCAGGAAGTCACTGGTGTGCCTGAGGGGGTGGGAGATTGGCCAGTATCACTGGTCCCACTATCTGGTTGGCCCACTCACAGTGCAGTACACAGACAGATGTACAGGAAACCTTATGAGGAACAGCAAGCCTTCCAGACGTTTGTGGAGGGCCCACATGAAACCTGCACAAGCAACACAAAAAATAGGATGGGCAAGGCACAAGCCGCACTAAGCAAAAACCACATGTGATACAAGCAGACCAGACAGGAAATGCGCCCCAAATTAAGAGAAAGATCTGAGGAGGCTGGAGAGATGGTGCAGCCGTTAAGAGCACTGACTGCTCTTCCAGAGGTCCTGAGTTCAATTCCCAGCAACCACATGGTGGCTCACAACCATCTATACTGGAATTAATGCCCTTTTCTGGTACTCATATACATAAAATAAATAAATCTTTAAAAAAAATAAAAAGAAAGAAAGAAAGAAAGAAAGGAAGGAAGGAAGAAAGAAAGAAAGAAAGAAAGAAAGAAAGAAAGAAAGAAAGAAAGAAAGAAAGAAAGAAAGAAAGAAAAGAGAGAGAGAAAGGTCTGAGGCATATCCTTCCCTTCTCTGACTCCAGCAACCACAGCTAATATAAAAAGTCCTCAGAAGTACCATGCATGTTATCCGAATTGTCTTAGGGTTTCTATTCCTGCACAAACATCATGACCAAGAAGCAAGTTGGGGAGGAAAGGGTTTATTCGTCTCACACTTCCATACTGCTGTTCATCACCAAGGAAGTCAGGACTGGAACTCAAACAGGTCAGGAAGCAGGAGCTGATGCAGAGGCCATGGAGGGATGTTCCTTACTGGCTTGCTTCTCCTGGCTTGCTCAGCCTGCTCTCTTATAGAACCCAAGACTACCAGCCCAGAGATGGTCCCACCCACAAGGGGCCTTTCCCCCTTGATCACTAATTGAGAAAATGCCTCACAGCTGGATCTTGTGGAGGCATCTCCCCAACTGAAGCTCCTTTCTCTGTGATAACTCCAGCCTGTGTCAAGTTGACACCCAAAACCAGCCCGTACACGCATAGAGGGTACTAACACGCAGAGGGGGACGCAGGCTTTGGGAATGAAAGGAATGACCAAAAAAAGGATGGAAAGAGCAGACTGCAGCTACGCCACTGTGTCTGTGACTGACCAGTCTCTCAGAGGCCAGCACCTCACAAAGCACAAGAAGGGATCAGGAAACACCCTAAAACTTCAAGCCCAGTCTCCCCCTAGTAATTCCACCAATAACTTCAAAAACTTGGAAAGCAAAACTGCCTAGGATCCCTTGAGAATGTTCAGAGGTGTGAAACTGTCAATGGATCTTTAAAGTGTTCAATTCCTCTTGCAGTTTCTAAGGTTAAAGCTAAAGCCTGTGTGTGTGTGTGTGTGTGTGTATGTGTGTGTGTGTGTGTATACACGTACTATGCATGTACATGCTGACATGCAAACACGTGATGCCTCCGTGACCAGCATCTTCCCCTAGGGCTTTCTGTCTTGCAGTGAACCTGGGCATCACTGGTTCAGCTGGCCAGACACTCCGGGGCTTCTGTCCCCTCTCCCCTGGGGTCACAGTTTCACAGGTCAGAGCATCTCACCTGGCTCCTTCAGAGTGCAGGGGAGTGAACGCCCCCGCACGTAGGCCCCAGGAGTAAAGAGCAGGTTAGAACCATTCTGCCTGTCTCTATTGTTTTCTTTTCCCAACCTAGAAATGCTTTAAAAATGAAATTATGGGATGGCATTTTTCATGCCAGGTCTTAAACGAACCTTTAAAAAAATTTTTTTTAAAGAAAAAGAAAGAAAGAAAGAAAGAAAGAAAGAAAGAGAAAGAAAGAAAGAAAGAAAGAAAGAAAGAAAGAAAGAAAGAAAGGAAGGAAGGAAGGAAGGAAGAAAGAGGCAAACATGAAAAGACCAAAGCCCTGCTCCCTTCCCCTCACCATCCCAGGACTTCCAGGGCTGCTCTGCAGGCCCAGGCTTCCTGCAAGCTCCCTCCCTCTGTCCTCCAACTGACTCACAGAGGCCAATTCCTAGGTTCCATCTCTACTACTTCGGGTTCTTTCACAGGACACTGGCAGGCCCTCCCTGCTGGAAGTGGCGGGGAAACACAAAGAGCTCACTGCTCTTTGTGCCCTAACCCTGAAAGCAAACAAATGCGAATCCTTCCCAACCCCCACCAGTAACTAGGCTTGTCACCAGTAATTAAAAAGCAGATGGATTTCAAGGTTTAACAGCCAAAAAAAAAAAAGTCACAGTGTATCATACCCCAACCCTCCACCTGCCCCCACTCCCACCCCAGGATCCCATGCAAACAACATTTCTTTCATTTTATATTGTACAAAACTCATTCATTTCAATGTGTAAAATTGTACAAATGTGCAAAAAAAATGTGCAGAATGTAATAATTGTTCCTTAAGAGACAGAACTGGTGCCTAAAACCCCAACATATTTTCTTAACATTTCCTAAGAATTCCATTTACTGTCCAGTAACACTTTCAGGAGCGTGTGCCTGACGAGTCTTCACACTGACTACGGTTTTCTCTTTGCAAAGGAAAAGGACTCTTGCCAGTAGCTGGGACTTGGTTGAATGCTTCTCTAAGATGACTAACGATAGCTGGGACGCCCAGTGACAAGGCTTGTGGCTTCCCAGGCCTCCAGCCCTCACCTTCGGAAATACAACTAACTGTCCAAGCGACCCAAGAGATGGCCATTCATACACGCTCAGCCATTGCACTGCGCTAAGCGGCTCAGCAAACTGGTGTGCACGTCACTCCACTCCCGCTCCTGAAGAACGAATGTTCCTAGGTATGTGAAAAAAAAAATGTAAGGCCCTGAGACCCCCTAACCAGACAAAGAAAGCCTCAAGTCTTGAAAGTCAAAACAGAAAAAAAGTTATTAGCACACGTTGAGATGATAGCGGAAAACGGCTAGCCCACACACAGACTTTCCCGACCTCACTATTCGTAAATTGCTAGGAAGAACTCCTCAAAACTGGGACTGTTTCCCGATCTTGTTTTACATTCTTAAAGTAACCTCTAACGGTTTTAAATACAGTGCAGAAAAGAGTATCAAAATCCCAGCGACTGCTCCCAGAACAGAGCAAAAGTTGTTAGGGTGTTCCACCCAGGCAAGAAGCATCCTAGAAAGCCGGCTGCAGCTGCCGGTGGCTGGCGACCGACCCTGCACCCGGGGGACTCAGGGGCCACTTTGCAGGGTCTGCCGGGGCGGGACGAGGGCAGGAGGAGGAGAAAAGAAAGGGAGGAGAGGACGAGAGGGAAGACAGTCGGAGGAGAGGGAAAGAGAGATGACGAGGAAGGGAGGGACGGAGAAGCGGGGGAGGCGAGGGGAGGAGGCGGCGGCCGAGAAGAGAAGCGAGGAGCGGGAGCAGAGGCGCGGGCGGTGGCCGCGCTGCATCCCACGGGAGAGCTCACCTGCGGGGCAGCGAGGCGCTCCGTCCGCTCGTCCGCGCGGTCTCTGCCGAGGACGTCTCAGGCGAGCGGGCGGGCGGGCACTTCCGGCGGAGCCGCAGCCCTGGCCCCGGCCCCTCGGCGCCGCCCTCCTCCTCCAGCTCTCCGCCCCGCAGTCTTCCCTGTCCGCCACACTGCCAATGGTGACCCCTGAGGTTACTTGCGGAGAAGCAGGATTTTGTCTTTCCGGACAGCTCTCTCTATAAAACCCAGGCAGGTCTGGAGCTCGCTGTATGGAACAGGCTGGTCTCGAACTCACGGAGCCTTTCCGACCTCTGCCTCCGAATTCTTAACTCTGACGATATTTACCAATCATTGGTTATTGCCATGCACGGTCCTAAATTCTGACCCTGAACACTGGTGTCAATCACACGTTTTAAGCCTCCCCGCCCCCCCCCCCTTTTTTTCTTTCTCACTCCGGCCCCCACTTGCTCAGGCCCTTCTAAGTCTCCCTTTCTTAATGCATGGCTAGGGTTGTAGAAGAATCTCTCTTTCAAGGCGTCCCAATTTTCCTCTCTAGGTAAGGAAACCTGTTCTACCCTGAGCATTTCTTGAATAAACAATAAACACTTGAGCAGTGACTGGAATCATGCATGTAATCCCAACGCTGAGATGGAAAATGTTCTCTATTTTGTTTTCCCAAGAGACAACTTGTGGTTGTTTGGCTTAGAATGCCCCACCCCCACCCCATTACCTGATACATTTGAACGTCTGCTTCCTGGTTAATGAACTGCTTAAGAAGGACTAGGAGGCGTGGCCTTGTTGGGGTAGGTGTGTGTGTGTGTGTGTGTGTGTGTGTGTGTGTGTGTGTGTCACTGGGAGCGGGCTTTGAGGTTTCACAAACCCAAGCCAAGCCAGGTCTAGTCTCCCCAGCCTTCTGGCTTGTGGTTGTGGATAAGATGTAAGATCTACAGCTCCAACAAATGCCTGCCTACTGACACGGTCCCCACCATGATGGTCATGAACTGACTCTCTGAAACTAATGAGCCCCCAATTACATCCTTTCTTCTATAAGTTGCCTTGGTCATGGTATCTCCTCACAACAAAAGATCGGTGACAGTGGGGCATGGTGGCACACGCCTTTAATCCCAGCACTTGGGAGGCAGAGACAGGCAGATTTCTGAGTTCGAGGCCAGTCTGGTCTACAGAGTGAGTTCCAAGACAGCCAGGGCTATACAGAGAAACCCTGCCTCGAGAAAAAAAAAAAAAAAAAAAAAAAA
Source organism: Mus musculus (assembly GCF_000001635.26). Lineage (NCBI taxonomy): Eukaryota > Metazoa > Chordata > Mammalia > Rodentia > Muridae > Mus > Mus musculus. The sequence goes on from NC_000079.6 coordinate 59,676,983, forward strand.
AGATCGGTGACTAAGACAAGCTTTTCTAGACAGGACTCTCAGAGCAGAGGGAAGTTGTTAAGGACACTCCTACCCAGTGGTTTATAATTAGAAAACACCCAGACCTGCACCGGTGGAGGAAGTGCCTGAAACCTTGAGGTTATTAATCCAGAATCAGCTTCCCAGAGTGTTCTCCTGAGGGGTTCTTGGCCACGAAACCATATGGATAAATATCAGTGCTGTTGACTGCATGCCAGAACCAAACTTTAAGACCCTGTTATAGAGCACTGCACAGTATGGTTACGGGACATGGAGAAATCGAATGGAAGTCCCCCAAGTGGTTTTTGTACTGCTAGAAGGCACAATGAAGGCTGCCGAAGGAGGATTGTCACCTCGGGGTAGGCTGGGGACTCTGTGTGCCATGCCATCAGTATTTCAGGCAAGACCTCGTCCAATAGTGCACAAATTGTCCTGGGTGCCTCCAGCAACTTTCCCACTGGCTAGAAGTTACAAGAAGGAGTCTGGTGCTTCATTTTCAAAGCTGCCTTGAGGCAGCTTAAGTCCAGAGACAATTGAACAGAAAATAGATCCCTGCTAAGCTTGCAATGCCATACCTCTGAAAGGTTTATTTATTTTGAAAAGATCTAAGTACACTGTAGCTGTCTTCAGACAGCACCAGAAGAGGGCATCAGATCTCATTACGAATGTTGTGAGCCACCATGTGGTTGCTGGGAATTGAACTCAGGACCTTTGGAAGGGCAGTCAGTGCTCTTAACCACTGAGCTAGCTCTCCAGCCCCTCTGAAAGGTTTAAAATGGGGTGAAAGGGACTGTTGAGATAGCTCGGTGGTTAAGAGAGCACTAACTGCTCTTCCAGAGGTCCTGAGTTCAATTCCCAGCAACCACATGGTGGCTCACAACCATCTGTAATGGGATCTGATGCCTGTTCTGGTTGTGTCTGAAGACAGCGACAGTGTACTCATATACATAAAATAAATAAATGAGTAAATCTTAAATAAAATAAAATAAAATGGGGTGGAAGGGTAGAGATGAATCCCTGTGGGGTTTGTTGAGTAAAAGACACAGGATAGGAAACCAGGATGATCTGTAAGATTGTGCCTTTATTATTATTCACAGAGCAGGGTGCCTTGCTTGTTAGTTTGTAAGGTAGTTCTGCACTCAATCAGTGGGCCTGCCACTCAAGGCTGACTTCCAACTGCAAATCAGCAAAATAAACTGCTTGGATTTCAATTATCTTCATATCCACACTCTTTTTTTTAAAGACTTATTTATTATTATACATAAGTACACTGTAGCTGTCTTCAGATGCACCAGAAGAGAGAGTCAGATCTCATTACGGATGGTTGTGAGTCACCATGTGGTTGCTAGGATTTGAACTCAGGACCTTCGGAAGAGCAGTCAGTGCTCTTAACCACTGAGCCATCTCTCCAGCCCCATCTCCACACTCTTATGATGAAGTGAGAATCATTGTTCCTCACACACACACACAACACACACACACACACACACACACAAACATAGCCCTGGTGAGAAAGCTACTGCTATTGTTAAACACATACATTGCACCTATCAAATGGCCTCGTGATGACACCTGCTCACACAAAAGTAGCTGCCATCAGCCACCCCCTTCAGGGATTGCCACCGCAGATGTTTATATTTGGTGAAGATGCTGGCTCTACTGGTGCTGTGCCACAATGGTCCAATCATCAGGAAGAACTCACCATCTATCTGTATCAGCCCAACTGAGGTTCAAGGGATGCTGTGGAGGGGTGGGTGGAAAGACTGTAGGAGCTGGAGGAAGGAGCAGACAGAACACCATCCTCAGAGCAGAGAGGCCATTACATCTTCACGAGGGCAGCTGTGAGCACTTGACAGTGCCGACTGATTAACTCATAGAGAGGGAGGCCCTCAGCCCTCATCTGAGATAGCAACCATGCCTTCCTATATGCCCCTTACTTTGGTTGTAACTCTGCCCAAGCTGAACTTGGCCTCAGAAGATGCTAGAACATATAGGCTGAAAAAAGTCAGCGGAGAGGGGCACTCCATTCTTGTGCAGCTATGGGAATGTCATAGTCCACACTAGGGTAAGACTTTCAGTGCTGAACTATGTTGGCGGCACCCATCTACCTGTGAGGGAGCTTGCTAACATTGTTTCTCCAAGTAAGAGTTTGAAAGAAAACTGACTTTTCCTCCCCCACCAGCCATCAAGCTATTCAACCGAGGGCGAGGGCGTTGGGGAAGAGTATGGCCCAGCCTTCTCACCTTGTAATGGCTGTACACATTCCATATTGGGTCTGCAACATAGTATCGTCTAAGCCTGCTTCCACAGTCTGCCTTTTGTGGAGAGGAGGGTGTTGTCATCATTAGGACTCCTGTGCTTCTGTTAGCCTCCCTGGATACTCCAGAATTACTCCCTGCCACTGACTAGTGAAGAGGTCAGCTCAGGGCATTTAGAAAACTCCACCAGACCCCTCCCCTCCTGGAAGAGAAAGGTCATGGAGCACTTAGGCACCCCTCCCCTCCGGAAGGGAGGGGCTTAATTACATTCCTCAGACCTGAGCGAGTGGGTGGACTGACCATCGGCCACATTCTGCGACCATTGGTCACCTACAGACAAGGTAAGTCCTTGCCACCTCATTCCCTAAAGACCAATCAGTTTAAAAGTTACACTGCTCTGCCAACCACATTGTGCCTAGTGGCTGCTGCTCTGAAAACTGTATAAATACTCTCCAAATGTCCTGCACGGGGTCGTTCTCTCTCACGTTCATGTGTAGGACAACCCCAACGCATTGGAACAATAAATTCCTCTTGCTTTTTGCATCAGTTCCTGACTCCGCATCGTTCACACAGGAAGACCCCAGTAAGCTAAGGATTGCCTGAGTCTTACACTATGACTCTCCAACCTAAGACTTGCAAAGTCCCTTCAGGCAGGCAAGGAAGCAGTAGCAGGTTCAAGGACATAAACAGCTCCGAGAGTGCATTTTCTGCCTACCACAGACCCATAACTTCTAACAGTAACGGTCCTTTACTCTGTTCCTAGAACATTCACAATGATGTGTTAGGACTGACAGATAAGGCTGTGTGCTCACCAAAAGGACCACATTCCCTCTCTTATCTCCATGTGACATCTGTGGGTCTGGCACCTATTACTCCAAACAAAGCCTGGGCTCTTCAATTTTGGCCTCAAAGCCAGAGCTGAGAATATGCTAGAACCATACTTAACGCACAGTAGAGAAACAAATGAGCAGCTCTAATCGGGAAGAGGACCCTCCAACAGGCCCCAGGGCTTGCTTAGACTCTAAATGAAGATTCCAATGGGAAGAATCTGAGTTACGTGCCCATCCCCCAGCCTAGCTCAGGAAATTTCTCTGTCTCTGCAGAGAAAATTGGCCACTAATCCTCATTAAGACTCCACACTGAGACCTTTGCAATGAGACCAGGATGCCCTTAAAACAGCAAGGACACGCGGGCAGACAACAACAACAACAACAAATCAGCAAATATGCTCCATTTTGTCACGAGAGATTCTGAGAAATCAAGAAGATTCAAAGGATCAAGTAGCACAGAGCTGTCCTATGAAGGGAGACAGCACACAGCATGGGTTACTCTGCTTAGATCTACAAACCTACCTGAAGGAGAAGTCTGAACAACAGGAGTTTGAATATGGGGGGTGGGGGGACGCTGGAGAGATGGCTCAGTGGTTAAGAGCTTTGACTGCTCTTCCAGAGGTCCTGAGTTCCAGCAATCACAAGGTGACTCACAACTATCTGTAATGGGATCAGATGCCCTCTTCTGGTGTGTCCAGCAATCACAAGGTGACTCACAACTATCTGTAATGGGATCAGATGCCCTCTTCTGGTGTGTCTGAAGATAGCTACAGTGTACTTAAGATATAATAAATAAATCTTTTTTAAAAAAGAAAAAGAGTTTGAATGTGGACACTTGTAAACTTGGCCCTAAAGAACCATCTGAAAGACTGGTGTGTTGAAGGCTGTTTTCATGCAACAGTGTGCAGAGGTGGGGGGGGGGGGTTCTCACCAAGTGATCCATCATGAAGGGTCTGACTTGGTCAGTGAGCTAATACACTGGGGGCTCTTTGATTAGTGTTATCGGGAGGTGATGGAAGGGGTATGCCTTTAAAGGTTCTCTCTGGTCCCTAGTCCCATATTTCTGTCTTCTGTCAGCATGAGGTGGGCAACTCCTCTCTACCATCCCCTCTTCCCATAATGTTTGTTGGCATTCCTTCTATGCTCTGCCCTACAGTTACCTAGCAACCGCCAGGTAGGCCTGGCTTGCTATAAAAGGGACTGTTTGGCCTCTTCCCCCTCTCTCTGACTCTCTAACTCTGACTCTTTGCCCCTTTTCTCTCTCTGATCCCCTTCTTCTCTCCCCTTCCCCTTCCCCCTCTCTCTCCAAGGCCTTCTCTCTCTCCCTCTTCTTCTCTGTTCCCTCTCTTTCTCTGTCTCTATTCCCTTCTCAACAACCCCTTCACATGCCCCCACATAAACTCTATTCTATAGTACACCTTTTATATGACTGGTATCTTGGAGTCAGGGGAGGTAGGGATGCCTCAGCATGAGCCCACTGAGGTACCGCCTTCCCTCTGCACCATACCACATTCTATAAAACATATCCTTGGTTTTATAAAATACATCATTTAGTGCTGTGACTCAGATTTACAAACTCAGAGGTTCACATTTCCCGCTGCCACCATGTGGACTTTCTAGCTATCTGATCCCTAGACCTATCCATCCAAACACTGGAAAATTGGTAAGCTCCCCCCACCCCTCACCCCCACCCTCACAATGGTCAGTAAGAAGGTCCCCTGGTCCCAAGCGAGGGCTGTTGAACTTGCAGCCATCCTCAGGGATGGAGGTATTCACAGTCGTGATTGGTCCTCCTTGCTCCATCCCTTGTCTTGGGACCTCTTCCCTTGGGTGAGCTCTCTTTCTCTCCTCGAGAAGGTTTTTCACTCACTGCTGGAAAATTCTAGGCCAGGTAATCTGTTCTCCTGCCTCTTGGGCGCTGGGCAGTTCGACCCCTAGGTTACCTCATGATGACCTGGTATATCTAGCCCGGCTGCTTGTTATTAGTTATTAGTTTATCATTATTAATTTACCTTGGGATGCAGAGATAAGATTAATAACTTCTACTCTCACCCAAAAAGAATGTCTTCACAGCTAATCCCAGGCTCCCTACTAGGACATATCCTGGTCTTAAAGGCTTCCAAAGTTACACGCTAAATTTGGACATAATATCCACTAGATGACAACTCTAAATGTCCGCTTAAAGGCTCTTTGGGAAAGCAAAAACCAAAACCCTTTTACAACTATTGCCAGCGATCCAAAAATAGAAGATTTTTATGTAGGCTTTCCCTCACCTTCGCTCCCAACTATTTTCTTCCTCCACTCTCTGTTCCTGCTCCTTTTGGCTTTAATGGCACTCTGCAGATTTGGTTTTGGACTTAACTCACTCCCTCGATCCTTATCTGACCCAGCAGCGGGCTGAAGCCCCGGAGGCAGGACAGGCACACAGCTTGCCCCGAAGAAGCAAAGTTGGTTGGCAGGAGGCAGGCGGAGAACCCTCCCGGGAGCGTTCTCTTGCCCCGCACTTTCGTGGCTTTCCTGCTCTCCTCCCTGCTCAGTATCCTACTCTACTGAACCACCGTGGCCAGCTGCTTGCAACAACAGGCTATGTGCCGCTCAGACCCACTGTGCCACTCTGACCTGCAAGGCAGAGGGTGCCTACGGTGACAGGGAGAGATCTCACGTGTCTATTTGTCTCTACTGATACATAACCACACTTCTATAGATAAATGCTGCTCCATTTGAAGGTCTAACAAACACGTGACTTTACACCACAGGAGGAGCTATCACTTCAGCACCATTTTACCCTCAGTGTCGGCTTGGTTAAAGGCAGGCTCATGACTATCTTTGTTATGGGCGGTCCCCACTTCACTGCCATCTTTAGGAGAATGGCCTGACTTAAAAGGCCTCCAAAGACACTTTTCAATTAAGATAAAGTTTTCATATGGTTCTATCCTGCCTTGATAAATAGTGATTTTTATATAAAAGATTTACAACATTAAAAAGGTTAAAGACCACTGCTTTTGAAAAGGTCAACTCAGGAACTTTGGGAAGGTCTCCAGATGGGAGAGGCTAATTAACATTTCGCAGACCACAGGGTAGGAACCAACTTGCGGGTGAGGACACTTTCCGCAGGGCAGGATGGACCATTGCCCACCTTCAGACAAGGGAAGTCCTTGTCACCTCATTCCCTAAAGACCAATCAGTTTAAAGAGTGCACTGTTCCACCAATCATATTGTGCCTAGTTGCTGATGCTCTATTCTGCCTCTGGAAACCATATACAGGCACCGTGGATGGCCACCTCTCCTTCAGGTCTGGGACGACCCCCAGTGCACTGGAACAATAAATTCCTCTTGCTTTTTGCATCGATCACAGCTCCACATGGTTCACTCAGGGGGTCCCCAGTAAGCTAAGGCTCCTGGGAGTCTTACACCTTAAAGATATATTTAGCCTTGTTTTTGCTACTGTCATTAAGGTATAATGTAACCTCTTTGTTTGCTAATACATTGAAGAACAAGTAATTAAAAACAAACACAGATATCTAACTCAGATATGCTTAATAGACACTAGCTCTCCATCTTGTCAGAAATCTGTTAAATATAACGTTAAATGCTTAAGCTTATTGTGACAAGCAGAGACTCCCAAATTCTAACAGTGACCCCTCCACCAAGGTCTCTGAGATGATATGGACACAGTGACAGGACTCAACCTAGATTGTGGTATGGAAACCACTGGGAATCACTGCTTCATAGTCTTGCCCATTGCCAGGGCTCTGCCTAAACTCTGGACAAATAGAGGATACCTGGCTGATTACATGTCTCCTATTGCCTAAGACGAGGTGAATCATTTCTGCCACATTCCTCCCCCACAGGAAAAAGACTCTCATCTTCTGGGCCTGAAGGTCAGACTGACTCTGCCTGAGTTGTGATGGAGACCACAGGGACCTGGGAGAATTGTCTAGGCAGTGGACTATTGACCAATCTCTGTCATTTTAATTAATATATGGCATCTAGATTATAATTTATTCTTCCAAGATTTCTGACTACATTGACAGCTAAGCTAGCTGCAGCTTTACAGCTAGAAAACCGACCACTAGCTTCTTACCCCAAGGTAATGTACCACTATATTAGCTCATTTGGCCAATTCATTAACTAGTTAAGACTATTAGATCTCTTATCAAAGACAGACAGGTTTGTCTTGCCCACAGGCTTCACGATAAAGGAGACACAAGTTCAGATGTGACCTTTCGAACACACGGCCTTCTGCTACTTCCTTAACTAAGCTCAGTTTCCAGTGACTAAATGCTTCCCATTTCTTCCCCTTGTTATGCCACTGTCCTAACATTAATCAATAGAGGTCTTATAAATCAGCCTAGCCTAATAAAACATTTCGCGATACGATCCGCTTTTATAATCACAAGTTCAAATGTTAAGTTTCCTTCGGTTATCTTCTAACCATAGACTTAAGGAGTTTCTCATACGAAACCATATGCTCAGCTATCATATGCACATGGTCATCAGAATTTTCGAGTTTCCTTTGATTGTCTTTTAAATGTAAACTTTAAAATGTTTCTCATTTTGCTAAATGTATATTTATTCAGTTTCCTCGACTGAAGAAAAACAACCCCTCTTGCTCCTTCTGCTCCATTAAAGGGTTTTTTTCCTTCCTTAATCTCACCTTTAAGACTGTTCATGCCGTTAGCAAGCTTATCACTGCTATAAATTTATAAGCTCCAGGAAACGCACCGAGATCTACATCTCATGGACCAAACAGACTCCATCCGGATAAGTACGCCTGCCTAATTTCACACTTGCTATTTATTCCAGAGGGTGGGATTCCTCCCCTCTCCCTGGTTTGGGGACTCTCCTCACCCCACCCACCAAGACCTAACAGTTTCAAATGTACATTTAAGAAAAGTTTTTCTCTCAAACCTACATAACTTTATTTTCCTGTGTGTGTGTGTGTGTGTGTGTGTGTGTGTGTGTGTGTGTGTTTCAGCACCTTGCCAAGTCCAGGCATTTACTCAAAATCTACATCCAGGACAGCTCCAGAGAAGCAACAGATGTTCCAGTTTATTCTCACAAACACAGACACCTCTTCTTGACCTGCTCTGTCCTGCCGACAGATGGTCCCACAGACCCAGGACAGCAAGGAGACAATCAACTCTCCTAAGACTGGACCAACACCCACATACCCATCCCCATATTCTTAGTTTTCCCAAAGACACTTCATCCCAAAGTCAGAAGGAAGCAACTAAAGATCGCAATGACCCTATTTCTGTGGCACTACCACCTGTTTCTAGTTTCTCCTTTTTTTGAATTAAACCAAAATGGAGGAACTGTTGGCAGTCCTTCTATGCTCCGCCCAACAGTTACCTAGCAACAGTCAAGTAGGCCTGGCTTGCTCTAAAAGGGACTGTTTAGCCTCTCCCTCTCTGACTTTCTCTAACTCCCTGACTCTCTGCCCCTTTTCTCTCTCTGACCCCTTTCTCCCTCTCTCCCCTTCTTCCTCCTCCCCTTCTCTCTCCATGTGTTCCTGGCCGGTTTCTTTCTTTCTCTCTTACTTTCTGCCTCTACTCCCTTCTGAATTTTCCTTCCCATGCCCTCAAATAAACTCTATTCTAGGCTAGACCCTTTGTATGGCTGGTATCTCAGGGGCAGGGATGCCTCAGCACGGGCTGGCTAAAGTACCCCCTCTCACTGCACCATACCGCACTCTATAATACATAGACTTGGTTTTATAAAACACATCAGTATTCTTCCATGCCACAGCCCATGCAATAAAGCCACCGGACCAACGCAGAATGAAGATTGTAAAACTATGTGCCAATAAGTTCTTCCTCCTTTAGATGTTTGCTCTTAGGTTTTTGTCACAGTAACAGAAGTCCAACACGGATACAAAGATGGGGCCGAAGAATCATTATCACTTTTTCTTGGTGAATAATTTTATTGTGATTATAAAAGAATGTGCCCATGTTTATCTGAGATGCAAATACATATGTATAATATTCTAAGATATAAGGGGCAAAATTACATTAAAATATGTCAGCAGACACAGCAAAATATAGATGAAATTATGGACTTTAAAAAAATTATTTTTTTCGACACAGGGTTTCTAAGTAGCCTTGGCTGTCCTGGAACTGCTCTGTAGATCAGGATGGCCTTGAAAACTCACAGAGATCCACCTGTCTCTGCCTCCTGAGTGCTAAGATTAAAGGCAAGCATCACCACTAACTGGCCACAATGGGCTAAAACTTTAATAACTTGAAATTGATGTTGCTTTTATATCATACATTTTTTTGTCATTTTTATGAATATTTGCACTATACAATTTTGTTGACTGTCTTAGGGTTTTACTGCTGTGAACAAACACCATGACCAAGGCAAGTCTTATAAAGGACAACATTTAATTGGGCCTGGCTTACAGATTCAGAGGTTCAGTCCATTATCATCAAGGTGGGAACATGACAGCATCCAAGCAGGCATGGTGCAGGAGGAGCTGAGAGTTCTACATCTTTTTCTGAAGGCTGCTAGTGGAAGACTGACTTCCAGACAGCTAGGACAAGGGTATTAAAGCCCATGGCCACAGTAACAAAACTACTCCAACAAGGCCACACCTCCACTCCCTGGGCCAAGCATATATAAACCGTCACATTGACTTTTATGTATCTTTAATATTTTGATAATAAAATAGCAAGAAGTGAGGCTGCAGGCGTGGCCCAGTCAGTAAGTGATTCCCATGCAAACACGAGTACTTGAACTCAATCCATAGCACCTATGTTAAAAAAGGAAGGGAGGGAGGGAAGGAGGAAGGGAGGGAGGGAGGAAGGGAGGGAGGGAGGGAGGGAGGGAGGAAGGAGAGGATTGTGGGAATAGTAATCACACTTATGTAGAGCCCTTTGTGCTGTCATTGGTACTGCTGACACAGGGTCTCACTGTGTTGCTCTGGCTGGCCTAGAACTCAAGAAATCTGGCAGCCTCTGCCTCCCAAGTTTTGGTATTACAGCCATATGCTGCCATTCTCTCTTTTAAAAATGCAGTCCTACTCTGCATCTTAATCGGTCCCCATGCTTATTTTCTTCCTGTGGTCTTGAACACTGGGTATGCAGGCGTGTGCTACCATTCTTAGCTTAATCACAGTCTAAAATTAAATACTAGGTTATGTCCTAATGTGTGGTGATACTACGTACAAAAGTCATGTAGATCTATCAGATCGCTCCTTAATCTGTTCTGCTGTGTTGCTGGCATTTCTCCTGGGTTCTTCTCATTGACCTCGCTTTTCTAGAACTTGTTTTGTTTGATTGAAGACAGTAAGCACTGTAAGGTTCTCATATATTTAAATGCATTTATTTGACCTCTAGCTCTTTGAAGAGAGTTTGACTGTTTGAAAATTGGCTTCCCTCCGTCTTTGTAGTGTGAGGCCTTTGCCTTCCAGTGTTTCATGCTTATTAAACTCCACTGTCCACTGATTTGCTTGAGTGAAACTTGCCCTTCTTTGGAAGATCCTGTTTCCTTTACTGTTGAATGCTCTGCAGTTTTGCTACACTGTTGCCAGGGGTGGTATTAATTTCTAAATTCTTGCTAGTAACATGATAAGAGTCCTCGTGTGTTTCATCATTTCTGTACAATTGTGCAACTTTGTTATTTTCTCTTTTTCACTCCTGGGGATTGAACCAGGTGCCTTGTCCTGTATAGATAAGTTCTCTGCCACTAAGCCCTCTCTTCCATCTCTTTCCTTCATATTATATAACAAAATGTTTGATGCTGAGTTAAATCACCTCCTTTCCATTTTGCTGTCTTGTGCTTTATCCATTTGCTCTACCAGCCAGATCTTTCATAGCTTCCTTTATTATGTATCAACAGCTAGAAGCTTGCCAGTACAGCCATCTCAGTCATTAGCAGGTCTCTTCAGAATGACCCAGATTTGGGGGGCTTAAAGTGGGGATTATTATTACTATTTTAATTATTTAACTTTTGCTTTTAAGATATTCAATTTGTTCTTTTTTCAGGTCATCCTGTTCTCATTTTATGGTTGCTCTGTCCTTCCTAACTTTGAGTAACTGATAGTTTTCACATTGATCTCTATATTCATTTTTAATTCTTCTATTTGTGTGTCATTCAATTCTTTTTTATGGTGATGGAATTACCATGTATTTAACTGTGGGAGGTGTAGAATACTGGGGCTTCAGCTTGAAAACTTGGGTAGGCAAGAAAATTTTATAGTGTTCACAGCCGTCGCCACTCTCTAACATCAGCGCTGCCTCTCGGTTGCCGCTCTCCAGATAAGGAGAAGGGGGCTAAATAAGGAGGTGGCCATACCATGGCTCACACAAAGAGAACTGCATGCAAACCCACCAGAAATAACTGGCTACAAAAGCCGCTCGAGCAAGAGTGAACCCTCTACTGGGGGATGGTGTGCGGTGTGAAGAAACCTCATCGGTTCAGAGCTGGTAGGGTGCATTCCGTGAAATCAGAGGCTGTCAGAAGTCCACTGAACTTCGGATTCGCAAGGTCCCCTTTCAGCGCCTGGTGCGAGAAATTGCTCAGGAATTCAAAACAGATCTGTGCTTCCAGAATGCAGCTACTGGTGCTTTGTAGGAGGCAAATGAGTCCTATCTGGTTGGCCGTTTTGAAGATACTAGCTTGAGTGCTATCCGTGCCAAACATGTAACAGTTATGCCAAAAGATATCCAGCTAGCACGCCGCATACACAGAGAACGTGCTTAAGAGTCCACTATGAGGGGAAACATTTCATTCTCAAAAGGATTTTTTTTTCTCTCTTCTTCCTGTTATCAGTGGTTCGGAATGTTAGATATTTTTCCATGGGGTCAAAGGTATCTAAGTATATGATTGTGAGTGGAAACATAGGGGACAGAATCAGGTATTGGCAGCTTCTTCACACTCCTTTGTGCGTGAATTTTAATATATATGCACGATGTAAAGCATTAGTGCAAGCAAAATGTTTCAGTGAACACATTTCGACAGTTCAACTTTATGACCTGCTGACATTTTCTGGACAATGCCAGCATTTGGATTTTTTTTTTCTTAAATAAGTAAATTTCTTATTGATGGCAAAAAGAAACAATGAAAGAAAGATAAAAGGAAACAAACAAACAAAGGAAGAAAGAAACCATTGTAAAGATCCATTTTTTGATTGAGAGCTATTTTTGTGTATCCACCAAAAGGTCCCTTCACCCACTGTTCAGATGAGCATCGCACATGTGAACCAGGCTAACATTAGCAGATCCACTGGAAATTTTCCTTCACACAATCATTTTAATGTAGTCTTTGCACAGATATTGCATAGGAAAGTGGATCGCATGCTTTTCTGCCTCTTGTATCGACTCCGGGTTCCCAAGTGCAGCTATCCACATCTAGAAACGTTCAGTAGATTAGGCTTTCCACTTAACAGAATAGTGGCCCAAATCATCGTACTCCACCTGGGGGTAAACCACCAGTGTCTTACGAACCAGAGGCGGGAAGATAAAGCCAGGCATGCCTTGGCTGCCTACAAATCTCTTCTCACTGTTGAACTCTATGTCCATGAATGAAAACATCCTGGGCACTTTCCCCCACGTCGCAAGCCCCTTGAAATACCTCCACTGAAGGTCTGCCAGGTCCAGGAACTGCTTTCCTACAAAGAATCATGTTTTGAAAGAGTCACACAACAGCACACTCCACAGGCAGAATGCATTTCCAGTGAGCTGAGGCTCATTCAGTCCTGTTGTGTTTTTCTGTTGTTTTGTTTATTTGTTTGTTTGTTTTTAACTAGAGTTTCTGTGGAATACCAGAGACCACACAAGGAACACAACAGTGTGTACAACAGGTGCCGTTCAAGTCCAGGGCCCTGAGGAGCCGCTCTCAGAATGGTCCACAGTCACCTCTCAGATAATGGATGTGAGTCTTGGCCCTGGATTCTCATATTTTATTCTTTTGTGGTTTTCAGGGTTGAACTCAAGACCATGAACATGCTAGATAAGTGTTCTATCATGACTAACTCCCTCCTGCTCATCTCTGTGTCTCGTGTCTCTCTGTCTCTCTGTGTCTCTCTGAATCTCTCTGTCTCTGTCTCCCTCCCTTCTTCCCTCCCTCTCTCAGGTTTGGTCTAGATAAATTGCACAGGCTAAATTGCCCATGTTAGCTTTGAACTAATGGCCATCCTACCTCAGCCCCTGGAATAGGTATATACCATTCACAGGATGGGAATTTAAAAACGCTTTCTTTGATTTCATTGCCACCATAGGCAGCAACAGCATTAGCTGCAAACCCTAGACCGTGCTTCACACAGTCTTCTCTGGAAATCTGCCTACATTCTCAGTGAGGTTTGTACCCCCCACCCCCACCCCACCCCACCCCCCACCAGGTGAGCTTCTTTTATTACCTGGTTCTGAGGAGACATGGCTTACTGATTTTTCTTCGTAGAACAGCCTGCCTGGGGTAACGGAAGACAAGAGAAGTTTTCGGAATGTCATGCTTTGAATCCTTTTCCTGAAGTGTTGTGTTGGAGCAACTAAGGGCACTTCGTCTCTTAAACCATAAGGAAAGTCGAGTATAGGAGGAGGGATACCGGCCTGGGCCAGTCTCTGCTGGGAGCTGTATACCTGATCCAATGGAGCAATGTAACCCATTAACAGACTTTGGTGAAGTAGATCTGACATGGACGGTGACCTCTGCTCCTTTTTCTTAACCTCAGTCTGTATGACCACAGGGAGGCGCTCATTGCCACTCACAGTCTCAGAGCTGTCCAATGGTGAGACATTCAGGGTTTTCTCAAGGGTCTCCTGAGCTTCCTTAAATGATGTGCCACAGACTTTTTGGAGATTAGATTTCTTGTTCTCATTGTTAAAATTCTGAAGAGATGTATATAAATCTGACAGCTGTGCGGGGGGAGGAGGGGGCGGGGAGAGAAGGAATGGAAGTCATGAGATCAATGAACACACGGTAATCTATCTCAACAGAAGCATTCCTCTTTGCAAGGTGTCATTCTCTCAGTAAACTGCACCAGTAGCGGAGCATAGAGAGCAGGAAGCAGAATGGCGGGTTCATCATCCAAAAGCCAGATTTAAGACACATCCTTTAAGGCCATTGCTAAAGAAATAAGTTGTTGGGCTGGAGAGGTGGCTCAGTGGTTAAGAGCACTGGCTGCTCTTAACAGAAGGCCTGGGTTTGATTCCTAGCACCCACTTGGTGGCTCACAACCATCTGTAACTCCAGTTCCAGGGCATCTGACGCCCTCTTCTGGCCTCTGTAGGCACCAAGCACACACTTGGCGCCCATAAGGCAGGGCACCCACACACATAAAAGGTGTTCCTGCTTTTGTGTGTGTGTGTGTGTGTGTGTGTGTGTTCCTGCTTTTAAATGAAGTCACTGAAATGAAACTCCGGTGCCCCAGGCAATGCCCGGCACAACTGTGTGCATTCATGATTTGATCTCATGTGGTCCTTTAATGTAAGTCGCCTGCATGTGGTATCATAGCTTCTAAATTCATACCAAACATCGGTGGGGAGTCAGCGATCCCCTGCTGTCCCGTGCCGACCCAGTGTTCCGTCTGGAGGAGGACATTGTGCTAAGATCTGATTCCCCACGCCCCTGAAAATGGAACAAAGGAGAAGGTCAAAACCAAAGGTCAAAGGTCAAAGGTCAGGCAGAGTGACAGGAGAAGTTGTGCTGCAGTGTCTGTCGCTTAGCAACATATTCTGGATGTGGTAGATGTGACACTTTAAAGTTACATGATTTTATGCTTCGTTTGTTTTCTTACTGGTCTATGTTAGTCGAGTCAATCATGTTTCAAGTAGCTATCTTTGTCTTAGCACTCCAAATACTCATACAAAATATACGCTAGGCTTTAATCCTAGGCCAAAGTATACTGCATGGTATGCTTTATTTTCTTGCCTAATGTTTTGATTGATTATACTTCACCTAAGGAAAAGACTCATTTGCCTCCTTACCCACAGAAAGTATTCATTTAGGAGAAAAAAAAGCTCATAACAACAATAACAAGAAAAGAAGAAGAAGAAGAAGAAGAAGAAGAAGAAGAAGAAGAAGAAGAAGAAGAAGAAGAAGAAGAAGAAGAAGAAGAAGAAGAAGCAGCTCTGACCATTTCATTGGTGAAATTGAAACAGCCCCAGAATTCACACAGTTCCTGCATCAATAAGTATACGTCCACATCTGACTCCAGTGGGCCTTCTGTGTGGCATCCACTGCTAACCAGTGGCCAGTTTGAGTGACATAATGTAAATGGTGTTGTCTGGGCCCTGTAGGGCTTTCTGGGCTTTTCTCCACATTTTCAAAAGCCTGTGCCTCCGTGCAGAGATGGTTTTTCTTCATGAGAGTCCAGGTGGGACGGGAAGCCTGCACCAACCAGTAAACACATAAGAAGTTGATTTGGTTAACTTAGCCTCAGACCTGCCTCCAGATGACTAGAACCATCCAAGCTGAGTCCAAACAGAAGAAATATCACCCTGCCAAACCCTATATTTGGGGAGATTATCACATAGTGATAAATACAGACAGACTTGACAGTAAAGAGTCAGTAGACACAAGGAGCATGGAAAGGCTTGTGGTACTGGCTGTCTGGAGTTGGGGAGCCTGCAGGTTCTGAGATAGGCTCTAACTCCATGCTGAAGGAACACTCTGACATAGAGAGAAACATGCTGATGAAATTTAGAGACTAAACCCTAATGTTAATTGCACAGTATGAGTTCATCTGCATAGGAGATAAAGCCAGTGATGTAGTTTCTATAGGAGAGAAAATGTGTGCAGTGAAGAAGGACTGGTAAGTGGCTAAAGGGCTAAAAGCCTAGAATCACGGGCTAGGGTGCAGGCTTGGGCCTGTGTGCCATCTACAATCATGTGGTGTGCCTATGAAAGTTTCTGACGTTCTGAAACATGAGGCAGGGCATGGAGAAGAAAAGGAAGAGAAGATGTTGTCTGGGGCAGGCAGTCAGGGTAGGAGAGAACAGGGTGAATCAGAGATGGTCAAATCTCATGCTGTAGGATTTGCATAGATCTGGGGGTCTGGTTCCATGATAAAGCACATGCCTGTGCCTAGCATGCACGAGGTCTTAGATTCAATCTCTGTGATGCAAATAAGTAAGTTAGCTAAATAAATCTGTCATGGGTAGTTGGGCATTGGAAAGCACAGACAGAAAGGTACAGGCTACCCTGGGGTACATAGTAAACCCATTTCAAGAAAAGTAGGAGGATGGAGAGAGGAGAAGGTGGAAGAAGAGGAAGAGGAGGAGAGAAGGTGAATATGGAATCAATCTGCTTAATATTGGGAAGCCAAGCTTCATGGGTGGTCCCCAGGGATTGTACCTGCTTAGGGACTTCTTGGTTGGATGGATGGTGTCCTTAATATTGCCAGGCCTGCCGTGGCAGGGAGAGTTCGTTCCTGCAGCGTAGGTTGGAATCCAGTTTGACCTTACACTTCTTTTCATCGGTCACAAATCGTATTCCATCATGGTTCAAAGGAGGTAGCTTGCTCACGAACTCTAGCTCTGGAAAACACAAGAGGAAGCTCTACTGTGTCACTCTCTTCCCTTTGCAGCCTCTCTGGTCGTTAGGCTAGACAACCTGCATGATGGATATGGGGCAAGGAGGACCCCAGGCAATGGGAGTGGACCAAAGTCATGCCTAAGTATCTGTAGGAACAGGTATGGAAAAGATGGAGGAGGCCCAGGGAGCTGAGGAGCTAAGGCAGGGCTGGTGGTGGTAACAAAGTAAAGCCTAAGTCATGGCTGCTGGATTCTGCTTTCTTCAAGCAGCCTCAGAAGAGGCAGTGTGTCCTCATCCCTATGGAGGGAATGACCCAAACATCGCCATGTGTCACCATGTAGCTTTGAGCTCTTGCCTCTTTCTCATGCCTCCGACAAGTGCAGCCTGTCTGGTTTACCACTGTCACCCTTCTATCACAATGCCCCATGACAATGTCTATCCCTGCACTACCGCTTGGATTCCCACAGTTCACCTTTGTCAATAGTCTCTGAAGTCCCAGGCTGAGTGTCATTCCCCTGGTAGGCCCCAGGCCCAACTGAAGTATGATAGTGCTTTAGTGGAGGGCAAGTAACGAAGTCACTGTTCATTGTGACATTTGGAAATCCTTCAGGTCACAGAAGTGACTGTTTGACAGTAAGGGCGGGGTTGGGCTTGGTAGAGAGTGAAAGGTGGAAAAGCACTTCTATAGCATTTAATTGCAAAAGTGAGACTGAGACATTACACTTCCTCACTTTAGACTTTACCCCAGCTCTTGCTGTCAACATGCAAAGGAGACACTGGAGCTTTGAAGTGCTTTTGCAGTGTGAGCAATTGGGGGAGTGAGTTGTATAGCCCTGTTCTGGTCTCTCCATTGGCAGCATCACTGTAATAACTCGCTATGATCTGAGTGTATTGTGAGTCCCTGTGCTATGTGCCAGTATAAACTCCTCTCCTAAGCTGTGTCAATGAAATCCTCCCCAGGGAACCACTGGCCTGCATGACAAGTGTTCTTCTGTCAGTTTCCCTTGCTTCTGCAGAGGACAGAGTGCAGTATGTGCTGTGGTTGCACTTTGGTTTTACTCTGATAATTCAGTCTGAAGATCTTCCAGGTCATTCTCTAAAGGTCTCCCTCCTTCATGGCTGCACATATCCCTGAGAAGGTTTGATGTGTTCACCTAACCTTGTGTATGAGAGGTATCTGGGTTTTCATGTCTGCCACAGACATCATTTACCGGCTGTTGGTGAAGTGAGCCAGGCCCAGTGTTCTGGACCTGGATGCAGGACTAAGTTCATAGAGGATCCGTCTCTGCATGTAGGGTGTTGGGTTTCTTATAGTGCCTATTGTTCTGATAAAGTACCATGACCAAACAGCTGGGGGAAAAAGGTGTCTTAGGGTTTTACTGCTGTGAACAGACACCATGACCAAGACAAGTCTTATAAGAACAACATTTAATTGGGGCTGGCTTACAAGTTCAGAGGTTCAGTCCATTATTATCAAGATGGGGAACAGGGAAGTGTCCAGGCAGGCATGGTGCAGGCAGAGCTGTGTGTTCTACATCTTCATCTGAAGGCTGCTAGTGGAAAACTCACTTCCAGGTGGCTAAGATGAGAAAATTAAAGCCCACACCCACTCCAACAAAGCCACACCTCCTAATAGTACCATGCCCTGGGCGGAGAGCATATACAAACCATCACAAAAGGGTTTATTCCATCTTATAAGTTTTAGTCCATTACTGAGTGAAGTCAGGCCAGCAACTCAATGTAGAAGTGAATCAGAGGCCATAGAGAAGTACCACATACTGGTTTGCTTCCCAGAGCTCGTAGCACGTATTCATATACCATCCAGGAGCACCTGCCCAGGACTGGCCATCCACACTGAGCTAGGCCCTTCCACATCCATATACAAGCCCTTCTCATGGAGGCGTATTATCAGTTAAAATTCTCTCTTTTAGGATATGTTCATTTTGACAAAATGATTGACAAAAACCAACCAGCCCAGAGGTCAGTGGGTCATCTTAAGGAACATCTTGTCCATCGTTACTTACCTGACTGTAGAATGCTTATCCTCTGTGTTCTTCTGTACAAGATGCAGTAAAAACGTACTGGGAAAACCTGCTTTGCTCCTGTGTCTGCACGAGATGATGTGAGTTCTCGGCTTTCTGTTCCTCCCACTTCCCCAGCCAGAGTCGTTCAAGTGCTGGATGGACCAGAGAGGGTCAAACCTGCAGAGAGGTTGTAGATTTCAATAAACATTCTGATTCTAAAACTCTGGCTGGGGAAGTGGGTTATCATTTGTGGGTACAGGACCTGACCGTCCCTTTGGCTCTGAGGTATAGACAGCCTTAGGGTTGGGAGATGACTCTCGGTCAGGCTCTCTCCACTCCTGCAGCTCCTCCTCATCCTGACTTCACCCAGGTGAACCGGCTTCCTGCCCATACGCCATATCCTCTGGTCTGTCAGAGGTTACAGTAAGATCAAAGGCAACACGAGGCACGCAACCCAGAAAGCTCCCCCTTCTTCGTAGATCTCTGGCCTTTGTTGTTTTATTTTTCTGTAGAACATGATTTTAATATTTTCAACTGTTAATATTCAACAGACTGAACAATTATTTTAAGATATATTTTGTTGTTATGTCTCCCTTTTCATTTCTGATTTTATTAATTAGGATACTGTCTCTGTGCCCTCTGGTTAGTCTGGCTAAGTGCTTATCTATCTTGTTGGCTTTCTTAAAGAACCAGCTCCTGGTTTTGTTGATTCTTTGTATAGTTCTTTTTGTGTTCTTTGTTGTTTTGTTTTGTTTTGTTTTTTAGAACTTAAAGACTTTTTTCATTATATATTTTCTTTATTTTCATTCCAAATGTTTTCCCCTTTCCCGGTTTCCTCTCTGAAAACCCCCTATCCCATCTCCCCTCCCTCTGCTAACCAACCCACCCACTCCCACTTCCCTGTCTGGCATTCCCCTACACTGGGACATCAAGACTTCTCAGGACCAAGGGCTTCTCCTCCCACTGTTGTCAAAAAGGCCATCCTCAGCCGGGTGTGGTGGCACATGCCTTTAATCCCAGCACTCAGGAGACAGAGGAAGGCAGATTTCTGAGTTTGAGGCCAGCCTGGTCTACAAAGTGAGTTCCAGGACAGCCCGGGCTATACAGAGAAACTCTGTCTTGAAAAATCCAAAAACAAAACAAACAAACAAACAAACAAAAAAAGGCCATCCTCTGCTACATATGCAACTAGAACCATGGGTCCCTCCATGTGTACTCTTTGGCTGGTAGTTTAGACCCTGGGATCTCTGGGGAGTACTGGTTGGTTCATATTGTTGTTCCTCCTATGGGGCTGCAAGCTCCTTCAGCTCCTTCAGTCCTTTCTTTAGCTCCTCCATTGGGGATCCTGTGCTCAGTCCAATGGTTGGCTGAGAGCATCCACCTCTGTATTTGTCAGGCAGAGCCTCTCAGGAGACAGCTATATCAAGCCCTGTCAGCAAGCATTTCTTGGCATCCACAATAGTGTCTGGGTTTGGTGATTGTATATGGGATGGATCCCCAGGTGGGGCAGTCTCTGAATGATGTATGTGTATGTGAGTACACAGCTGCTGTCCTCAGACACACCAGAAGAGGGCATTGGCTCCCATTACAGATGGTTGTGAGCCACCATGTGGTTGCTGGGGATTGAACTCAGGACCTCTGGAAGAGCAGGTCGTGCTCTTAACCACTGAGCCATCTCTCCACCAGCTCTGGCCTTTGGAGTAAGCAGGCATTTTACCACACACAAAAAGCACCAATAACCCTGCCCTGTGTCTTTTCTGAAGGAAGTACCAGACTTCAGGGGGTTCTTCCCTTATGGACAATTAGAAGCTTGTTCTAGTTTTCCATCAGAATGATTTCCTTACGTCTCTGGGTGACACCAAAGCCTGAGGTTTTACTTGCCTTCCTCCAAAAGGAACAGAGGCTGCTGGGTGAATGTTCCCTGCCTGAAATCTCTTGAGCCCTTCCTTAAGGGGAAGGAAATGGGGCTGAAATCCTGGTGGTTAGAACAGGAAGTAGAAATATCACTGAAGTGGATTTGAAAGGATTTAACCCCGTGTGAGAATGTGCAGGAAATACAGGGAGAAGTCAAAAGCCGGGATCTCCAGAAGAGGGACACAGGTTCTGGTGATGTCCCAGGACTGGACCATGACTGATGGCAGCACAGGTGACAGGCTGGGTGACAGATGTGAGAGGAGTGGCAGGCAAATCATTGGCTCAACTGGCTCCGTGGATAACTGGGTCTTATGTGTATCCTGCAGTTCTGTCCCCTCTGGAGCCTCTGCCCACTCAGCGATCTCTCTGATGTCCTGTGACTCTGTCCCTGCAATGGCAGGTGACATACCCTGGAAGGAGGTCATGAAGAGACAGTAGACTGGAGCAGCAGTGGAAATATTTGTTTTAAGACCCACAAGACATCTCTACCGTGGAAATACACACAAATCCTAGCATCTTGCCTGGCATTTTG
Organism: Mus musculus; assembly: GCF_000001635.26. NCBI lineage: Eukaryota > Metazoa > Chordata > Mammalia > Rodentia > Muridae > Mus > Mus musculus. Next base: position 59,698,035 of record NC_000079.6, read on the forward strand.
TCTCCTTTCCTTGAGACCTGCATGTAAAAAGGCAGAGTTTTGGTGAGAAGAACATGTTAACCCATGGAGTCTGTGCTCGCTTCACTAGAGATACTTGAACTGCAGGTGAGAGAGAGTTCTGTTGTCCCATGCAGATGGAGGTGTCATCACGTGCAGCGCACACACTGTCTTAGACAGGGTTTCTTTTCTTTTCTTTTTTTTTTAAAGATTTATTTATTTATTAAATGTAAATACACTGTAGTTGTCTTTAGACACCCCAGAAAAGGGCATCAGATCTCATTATGGATGGTTGTGAGCCACCATGTGATTTTTGGGATCTGAACTCAGGATCTTCAGAATAGTCAGTTCTCTTAACCATTAAGCCAGCTCTCCATCACTAGGACACGAGTCTTAGTCAGGGTTTCTATTCCTGTACAAATATCATGACCAAGAAACAAGTTGGGAAAGAAAGGGTTTATTTAGCTTACACTTCCACACTGCTGTTCATCACCAAAGGAAGTCAGAACTGGAACTCAAGCAGGTCAGGAAGCAGGAGCTGATGCAGAGGCCATGGAGGGATGTTACTTACTGGCTTGCTTCTACTGGTTTGCTCAGCTTGCTTTCTTATAGAAGCCAAGACTACCAGCCCAGAGATGACACCACCCACCACAACTTGATCACTAATTGAGAAAATGCCTTACAGCTGGATCTCACGGAGGCATTTCCCCAACTGAAGCTCCTTTCTCTGTGATAACTCCAGCCCGTGCCAAGTTGACACACAAAACCAGCCGGTACACTAAGTATGCATCCTCATTGAGCATGGATGGCAGCCATTGTATCACCTTCCCTGAAATAAGGACTGAGGCCTGGCGCAGGCTGACCTAGTTAGTGATGCTCATACTTTGACAACAGAAAGCTCTGTGATATCGTTAGCGGCCTCGAGAAAATGCCAACCGGATGGATCAGTCGGTGCAGTGAAAGTATTGTGTTGGGATCTTGGGATGAGATCTGAGTGCTTGCACAGCAAGCTCATTTACCTCTTTACATTATGCTCAGATGGACACCCACTCATGCAGTCCCTTGCTTGGGTACTTTGTCAGTGTGAAAATGACCTGGCTGCCTGGCGGACATTTCACCCGCTGAAGGCAGGGTCACAGTTTGACTTAAAGAACGATCTTATATACAGGCTGAAGAAATAAGTAGGGAAGGGACGTCATTCCCACGGGTGGCATATTCCGGTAAGCGTGTCTCACCAGTGAGTGTGCATAGCAGGAGGGAGATGCTGCCTCCTGTTCATTATACATAGCTCGACTCAGGACCAGAAGGAACACCCACAAGGTACATCTTAGATCACTAACAGCTGTTCCAAAACTGTGGACTGAGTCACTGTATGTCCTGGTCAGGCAAGGATAACCTCATACAAAAATATGGAACAACCTCATACAAAACCTGTCCATTTCCAAGAATATGGGACAATAGAGGGAAGGTGTGGTCAGTCACATTGTTATTGAGGTTACAGAAAGATGAAGGAAGTGGATCATGCTTTCAATAAGAGCCATGGGAGGCTCTAGTGTCTCCTTCCTTCCTTCTTTTCTTTCAGATTTATTTTATGTATATGAGTACCAGAAGAGGGCATCAATTCCAGTACAGAAGGTTGTGAGCCACTATGTGTTTGCTGGGATTTGAACTCAGGACCTTTGGAAGAGCAGTCAGTGCTCTTAACCACTGAGTCGTCTCTCCAGCCCCTTGAGTCCTGTTTCTTTCTTTTTTTTTTAAAGATTTATTTATTTATATTTATTTATGTATATGAGTACACTGTAGCTGTCTTCAGACACACCAGAAGAGGGCATCAGATCCCATTACGGATGGTTGTGAGCCACCATGTGGGTGCTGGGATTTGAACTCAGGACCTCTGGAAGAGCAGTCAGTGCTCTTAACCACTGAGCCATCTCTCCAGCCCCTTGAGTCCTGTTTCTTAAGCATAAGACTTGTTATCTAAATCCTCTGCCACCCATGGGCTTACACACACACACACACACACACACACACACACACACTCACACACAGACAAATTTACAGAAAATTTATTAGCAAAGGAATAAGAGACTATTGTAAGTAAAAACATATGCCAGAGAAAATCTTTTTTTCTTTTTTTCTTTTGTTAATGGAAACAAACCTCCCAACAGTGCCTTCCACACAAAGAAGGGCAGCCGGAAACTCCTAGCTAGCTTCATGTCTACAGAGAGGACTTTGGTGGGGAAGAAAGCACAGGGGAGGTCTCCACCCTCTTAGCTTTTTCCTGTAGGGCCACACCTCTCAGGGGCTGTCTGTCCCTGTCCTGGGCTGCAGGACTCAGCCCTTGGCACTGGAGAGCAGGAACCTCTGCAGCACAAGTGGGGCAGCCTCTGGACAGGCTCTGCCTGAGCCTGCAGGGGCACCTCCTGCTGAGCTCCTTCAGACCCCATGAGGGGAGACACAGGGACCTGGGGGCAGGGGGTGACTGTCCCATGCCTGTGCCCCAGCTGCTTCCTCAGGACCATCCCAGGCTCCCTCACACAGTTCTGAGCTTCAGGGTTCCCACAAAACTCACTTCTCCCTTTGATGGGGCTTGTGCCCTTCCCAGATGCTAATGGAGAGCAGCCCTTGGCCAGGGACTTTTCCTGTCCTTTGTGTTTCTTCCCAGGGGACAGCCTCTGCCAGAAGCCCTTCACCTGGCTGGTGAACTGATTTTCCTGAGGCTGACTCTTAGGTGTCAGTGCTGGGGAGGCTGTGAGTCCTTGTGTCTCCTCTGGTGCCCTGGCCTGAACACAGTGTCCCTTCCCTGTGGTCTGGGATGTCCCTAAGCCTGCATCCCCTCCCCCAAACTTTCCTGCCTCAGTTGCCAGCTGTGGCAATCCCCTGGCAGCAGGGAGACAGTCCTTGTTCTTGCTCTTGCCTGAGACATATGCAGGGACCCAGGGACCCTGCCTCGACTCCATGCTGATGCCCACAGTGGGCATGTGCACACGCAGTACCTGAGAAACTGCCATGTCCCCACCGGAGGGGCCCTGGGGTTTGGAAGTCATTTCTTGTGGGGCAAAGGGCGTGGCAGGCAGGTCTGGCACTTGGTTGTGTGTCCCGCCCTCTGAGTTCAGCTGAACTTCTGTGGACACCTGACTTTTAGAGTCAGGGCTCTCAGAGTTGTGGAGAAATGACATTCCCTGTGGGGACTGACATGCAGTCACAGGGCTCCCTGGGGAGCACAGGCCTTGGGTGCCTTTCAAGCTCTTAGTGGACTGTGGGTGAAGACCCGGGAGTTGCTCTCCCTTGTGTAGCTCTGTGGAGCCCTCGGCCTCGGAGCCGTCTTCCCGGCTCCTCCTTTCTTCCTGAGACCCTTGTGTGTTGGTGCTGGAAGCCAATCTCTCATGTGTTGGCCCACCTGGGCTCATGGGCAGCTCTGGGCCAGGTCTGTTGTGTGATCCAGACTGCTGCACGTCACCTTTGTCTGCCCTCCTGGGTGTCCAGTGCTGGGTTGGCTCTCTGTCCCTTGGGGCTATGCTAAGGTCTCTATCTACACCCACCTTCTTGTTCTCAGAGGCTGGCTGGCTGTGGCCCACCAGTGAGGCAGCAGGGAGAGGGCTCTGTTGGGTGGGGACTGAAGTCATTGTCCCCATTCTATCTCCAGTAGTGTTTCTCCGAAGGGACCTGGAGGACTTGGCAGGGTCTGCTCTAGAAACGTTGTGGGCTTGAATGTGGAGCTGAGGGAAAGGCTGAGAAGGCTCTGCTTTTGTAAGGTCTGATTCTAAGGACTCCTCAACCCTTTTTGGGAGGCCAAATGCCATCCTTCTGCGGAAGGCTGTGATGTGTTCTTCCAGCGTCTTCTCTTTGCTAGGACCAATCGCTAAGCTGTGGGGGTGCCTCGTCAGTGCATCCTCCTCACATGCCAATGGTTCCATCTGTCTGGGGCAGGTCTCAGGTGGAGGCTGTGTCATGTTCCGAGAATGCCTTGAGCTGTCCACAGCACTAGGCCTCTCACTCCCACTAATTTCTTTAGTGTCCTTGCCCAGATGTTTTTGCAGGTAAGCTTCACATTCTTTCTGGCACTGTCTGACCCATGAAGCCTTTGAAATGTTTCCAGACATATTCCCTAGCTGAAGTTCTGGGTCTGTCTCAGAATTAGAATGTACAGTGCTCTTTGTAGCTCCACAGGACTTACATTGTATGGGATCTCTTTGGTTTATCCCTGGACGGTGTCTCTGAACGTTGATGTCTTTTTCCTGTGGAGGGTGACTCTCTAAGGGCTTCTTACAGGATCTTTCCGATTGGCTTACCCCAGAGCTTGGTAGGTTTGTGTTGGCATTAAACTTATAGAGAGAGACCCGTGAGAGTCCATGGGTGTCCCTTGGCTTGGGGGCCTCAGGAATTTCTGAATGAGGACTCAAGAATGACAGAGATTCAAGGATCCTGTGGGGCAAGCCCCAGTGTCGCTGGATGAGTCTCTTTCGAAGATGGTGTTCGAGTTTCCTCTTGAGTGTATGGCTGAGAGGGAAGTCTCCAGGAAGGATTGTCTTGGGAGCATGGACCTTGGATGAATTTCTGGTTGAGGAGATTTTAGGAGGTGGGGGACAGAAGCTTTCTTGGAATGTTTCAGTTAGAGTGGGTAAACCCAAGAAACTTTGCAGCGCTTTTTGCAATAGGTTGTATTCCAGCTGTTGAATTTCACATGGGGTGAGAGGCTGTGCCTCATTCTTCAGGCTATGAAAACGCACCCCACATATCCCAAGCTGGGACTGAGGAGAAGGTGACAGGAGTTGGGCTAGGGATTGAGGCTGGGCCTTAGAGTTGGCAAGGGAGTCAGGCATGATCTGAGACTGAGGTACAATCTGCCCTTGTTGGTCACTCTCAGGCAAGGGCAGAGGTGTGGAGTAAGTAAGATTGGAAGAATGACTGCCTGTGGAGGCCTGAGCCACTTTGTTGAAATAGTCCCTTCCTGGGTAACTGTTACCTGTGTTGGCAGCCTCATGTTTCAGGGACTCACTGTGGAGAGAAGGGAGACCCCAGAAGAGCTGGATGTCCTTTATCTCTGACTGGTCCTCAGAGTTCTTCAGATGAGAGGGCTGTTGGAGTAGGTGAGGGTCCTCTGGCTTTCCCTTTTCATTACCTAAGAGGTGGGAGACTTCCAAGTTCTCTAGACCAGCAGTTGATGCTGAGATTTCCCCTGAAGTATTTGATGGCATTATATAAGATACTGCTTTCTCCCTTTTAAGTTTATACACAGTGCCATCAGCATCCCCTTCCTCTTGCTTCGTGAAGAGTGCTAAGACATCGGGGCTGGGAGACAAATGATCCCCAGGCTCCACAGCATAGGCCTTTGTGAGTCCCTGGTATGAGCCCTGAGAAGCATAGGAGTCTGATGGAGGAGGCTGATGGTTAATAACATGTGTCGAATTTGTCAGGGACTGGTCTTCAGCAGTGAACTGTGGCCGGGAGGATGCTGGCTCATAGACAGTGCTTTTGGCAGTTGAGACACTGGGGGACCGCTCCCTAGGGCTTTCCACGGGAGGCTGGGGAACTTCTGCTTGGAGAGCTAACTGTGCTTCCTGAGTGGCGTTTGGATGTAGGTGTGGAAAAGAGGCAAGTGTTCTGCGTGGGGTGTGGGCCGGTAACACTGCAGGGTTTAAGGAGGCAGCAGCTTGTGGTGACAGAGAGGCGCTGAGCGATATGGGGGGAGAAGATACACCATCCAAAGGAGTGATTTGGTTCTGCAAGTGGATGGAGCGAGAAGTGTGGGGAGGAGTTTCTGGAGCTGGGTGTCCTGGTCGGTTGGCAGGAAAGTGAGGGGGCAGAGCAAGCGAAGCCTCTATCAGGGGAGCGGTAGATGGCAAAGAGGACACCGAGGCAGCACCATCTTCCAGGGGAGCCTGAGAGAGCAGGTGTCTGACCTGAGTGCTTGCTTTGTTACATACGCGACAACGGGGATCTGGGCATAGCGCTTGCCGAAAGCCCGTGGGATCATATGGCTTGTCTGGGCTGTAAGGAGAGAGAAAGGTCAGAGAGCTTTAGTCAAGTCGGGCATGTGAAAAAGCAAGCCTGCTGGCCAGGGTAGAGAGCTGAGGAGAGGGGCCAGGACAGGAGGGGAATGGGTCACCTTTGTAGGACTGTCTGCAGCCTCCTTCCTTCCTCAGGGTCTCTCGGGCCAACTTTCCTCCCTGGAAAATGGAGAACACGTGTACTCCAGGAGGAGGGTAGAAACGAAGGCTCACAAGGTGGGCCTTTCAGAAAAAACATTCAAGGGGGCTGGAGAGATGGCTCAGTGGTTCAAAGCACTTGAGATTCTTCTAGAGGACTCGGGTTCAGTCCTCCGAACCCACATGGTGGCTCACAACGACCTTTGGGTCCAATGATAGGACAGCGGATGCCCTCTTACGACCTCTAAGGGCTGTGGTACACAGATGGACGTGCAAGGAAAACACCCATCACATGTACTAAATATCTAGATCGTTTAAAATGGAAGAAAAGTGTGTAGGAGAACCTGCAGATGGTGACAAGTGCTCTGTGGGAACACTCAGGACATTCACACGTGTGTGTGTGTGTGTGTGTGTTTGCGTGTGTGCGCACATGCGGCTCATTTGCTAATCTCCCCTCCCCCACCCCCTGTGTTGTTTCAAGTGCCTCTCAAAACCACTGCAGGAAACGCTGCTCAATGATTTCCTCATAGCTGTCAGCTCCCGGGGAAGGAAACGGGGGACACAGTGTCAGGAGACTTAAGCTGTGCTTCAAAGCAGCCAGTACCCGCCTGCGCATCCCACAAGATTCCTGAAGGGCCATGCCTGTCTCCCTGCTCATTCCACAGCCAGGGGGCAGAACTCCATGTTCTGAGATGCTGTGCCCACTGCTTCAGGCGTGGGGGAGTAGAGGGGACTCAGCTCTATCTCGGGTTGATCTTGTGAATCGGAGTCTCAGGAGCAACATCTTCAAATCATGGACCTGAAACTTCATAGAAAGGACATCAGGGGGACGCTGGGATGGTGACGTTAATAGGTGGACACCTACGTTTAAATGCTTTCCTTTGTTTGCGCCTGATGCTGTTCTGCCGCTGTAAGGAAAAGAGAAACACAGTGAGCACGTGAGACTTCTTTGTACTGCTTCTCTTTGTTATATATTCAGAACTCCTAACCACATTATCCTGAGGTCTATTGAATAAATGAGATTTATGCATTCATTTTACTAACTTTAGAAGTAATCACTTATGTTCACTGCTTTTCTCTCTGGGAAAGTAGAGGAGACCACGACAATGTCCACACTTGGGGATCTCAACAAAAAGTCTTCTTGATAGCATGGAGTCTGGAGGCAGCATTGACATCTCTGCTCTCTCCAAGGGCTGTGTGTGAGGCTAAAGACCACGAACCAGGCTCTAAACAGAGGCCTTCAACACGCAGCACTGTGATCCTGACCAGTTCATTGTGGAGGAGGGTAGGGGAAGGGACAGGTGATGCGGGAGTGGATCATAGGATCACTGTCAGGAGAGACTGGTCCCATCCCCAGAACCCAAAGACTGGAGCCAAGCCACTAGGACCAGTTTCCTACTTTGTCCTGGAAAATTCAGGCACACAGATAGGAAGGTGAATGTGGGCTCCAAATGGGAACCTTAGTCCTCCCTCTCATACCTCTCTTCTTCTCCCCTCTCCATCTCCCCTCCTCTCCTTTCCCCTTCCCTCTTTTTTTCCCTTCCCCTCTCCTCTCCTTTCCCCTCCTCTCCCCTCTTCTCTCTCCTCCCCCCTTCCTCCTCCCCTTTCCTCTCCTCTCCTCCCCTCTCCCCTCCCCTCCTCTCACCTTCCCTCCCCTCCCCTCCCCTCCTCTCCTCACTCATTCATCCCAGACATCCCTCTGACAGCCAAGCTCACCCCACAGCCAGGACAGAACTACAGCCTAGCAGTGAAGTCTCTCTTGGGAACTCACCATCCTTCCTTACCTTTGGGGTGTATTTCTTTCTCCCCAGCAAATGTATAAGCAGTTTCAATATCAGGTAGGAGATGTACAGAAGCAGTAGCCCCAGTCCACTCAGAAGAGTGTAGTTGAGGTCTATGTGGTAGGAAGCTGAGCCTAGGGTCAGCCATGTCTCACTGAGGCCATTCAGAGCTGAGAGAATCTTCTCCATGGCAGCAACAGCATGGCTGCCTGAGGTGTCTGAGGCTGAGGGTTCCTGAGCTTGACTAGAGTCCCAGGCCTACCTCACAGAGCAGGGAGAGTCACAAGGGTTTCTGAGGGTGGAGAGGAGGGTGTGTCTCCAGCCCTTCCCCCACCCCCAGGAGCTCCTCAGAGCCCTCTGCCCAACCCTGCTGCTCCCTGTTTCTCTTGCTGTTTGGAGAACTTGATTTGGACCTCAGCTGTGTTGGGACCACGTGGTGCCTGGGATTTTGCTTTGCTGAGATATTCACAGCCTTGGCAACTAGGCCCTTCTCACATATGCGCTATCTGCAGAATGGTTATTCCCTCTGCCTATTATATTTATTTATCTTCTCGAATATCTAGAAGTAAATGTCTCTGAGTCGAGCTTGAGTGTCTTTTAGTCATAGCAACACAGTTAAGTCATAAAACTGATACAAATACTAAATCATGTTAGAGCATATATTTTTGGTCAGCTCATGTATTCTTGGATATAACTGTATACCGTGTATTTTTTTTTCTGCAGTTAGTAAAAATTTAATTGCATTAAGGCTTTTGATTATGCTCCAGGTGCACAGAGCTGCAGTGACCAGTCAGAGTACCAGTTTCATGTCTAGGAAGAGTTGGTCTTTCCTCTTTTCATTTCCTTGCTGTGTCGGCGGATGATAGGAGTTTTGCCATTCTTTTAGATGGGGCTGGCTGTTGGTAAGCTCTGAGGGTGGTGCCCGGGATCCTTGAGGAGAGAGTCGGTGTCAGTGCCTTAAAGAAGAACCTGGTTGAGGCCCGTCCCTGACTGCCTGTCGTCCGCTCTAGGTAACCACATAATCCCAAACCTAGGAACCTCTCACATGTTATCCAAGCAGCAGCGTCAGGGTTAAATAACCCGGAGGTTGCTGCGCATCCTCATCTACACCTGCTTTAAAGAAGAATTGATGCTTTGTTCAATTTGGGGTTGGTTTGTGGCCTTGTTTCCCACTGAACGCTGCACGCCTCTGGGCCTTGGTGAGTTCCTTTAAGAATTTGGGGTGAGGCTCTGGTTCACCATTCTCCTGATGATTGGATATTCAAAATGACTTCACTTCCCACCCCACCCCGCAGCATCACATGATGGTTTAGACATGGTTCATCATCGTATGTCAGTCTTCATCCTGTGATAAAATGCCGAGGATGAAGAGAAGAAAAGCTTTGGAGGGTCATGGTTTCACACCGTTTATTTCCAGTCACTTAGCATGTCCCTTAGTATGACGCATGTAATTGTGCGACTGTATTATAAAAGAAGTGGCTGTCCTGGGACAAACAGAAAGGGAAGTCAGAAAATCAGGGGCCAAGGGCCTTGTCTTCCCTTCAAGGTACATCCCAATCACCTAGCTTTTTTCTCCTGGGCCTCTTTCCCAACAGTGTCATAACTTTTCCATGGAGCCACATACTGGTAACCAAGACACACACACACACACACACACACACACACACACACACACACACACAGACATGTGGTATGCTGGATAAGATTCATGAAGTATTTTAGGAGGTATGCCATGAATACTCAGAACTCTCTCTCTATCTCTCTCTCTCTCAAAGATTTCTTTATTCCATATATGTGAGTATACCATCTCTGACTTCAGACACACCAGAAGAGGGCATCGGATCCCCATTATAGATGGTTGTGAGCTACCACATGGTTGCTGGGAATTGAACTCAGGACCTCTGGAAGATCAGTCAGTGCTCTTGACTGCTGAGCCATCTCTACAGCCCCAGTTTCTCTTTTTCCTTATGCCACTAAATCTTCTTGATCCCTGTATGCGAATTTCAGGATACTCCCCGATGCTTTTTTCTCACAAAAGAAGTGGTGGCTTTGAGCTGGGCAGTGGTGGTGCACGCCTTTGATCCCAGCACTTGGGAGGCAGAGGCAGGCGGATTTCTGATTTTGAGGCCAGCCTGGTCTACAGAGTGAGTTCCAGGATAGCCAGGGCTATACAGAGAAACCCTGTCTCAAAAAACAAAAAACAAAAAACAAAGAAAAGACAAATAAACAAACAAAAAAAAAGAAAAGAAAAGAAAAGAAAAGAAAAGAAAAGAAAAGAAAAAGAAATGGTGGCTTTGTAAGGACCTTTTGTTCAAGATGGTCCCAGAGGGCTCTATCGAGGAAACAAATGTCTTCCTGTTCTTGCAACACTTCTCAGTAAGTTTGACTCAAGGAGACACTGGTGATGGGTAGAGTAAGAAGACGGATGGTCATTCTATGGGAAAGACAGCAGGCACTCTGTTGTACCCTGGAGTGCCCTGTGTTTCCACTCATGAGGATCCTGATGTGGCCCAGCCACCACCCCAGCTTTGTCTGGGAAGCCACTCCTGGTCCTTGTACCTCACTCTAGTACACTTAGCCTCTCTTTCTCTGCAAGTCAGCACAGGTTTCTGGGGGGGCGGGGGTAGGGGAGGTAGCGGCAGCCTTCCCTGTAAACCCACTGGCCCTTGTCTGCCTCTGGCCAGCCCACAAATTGCACTGTTCAAAAACTTGCCCTAGTAGGACCTTTGCCTGTAAGCTTGTCCCATTGCCAGTTTGTGGGGATTTCTGAAGCCACCATAGCCAGCAGAGTAACAGTTCACAGGGGGCAAGAAAACAGTTTGTTTCACACAACCGAGTAGCTGGTGTTGGTTCAGACTGCTGGAGTCTGACCCCAGGTGGTTTATTTTAGGCATGTTTAAGCAAAGCTCAATTTGGTAAAAACTTCTCCCTGTGATAATTAACTCAGTTCCGTGTAAATAACAGATCACAAAGTGAGCATATGTGACTACATCAAAACTCTCTGTGAAGTTACGTGGAACATAAGCCAGGCATAGTGTTAAGGAAGCAGAGCTCTGAGTTTGAAGCCAGCCTGATCTACAGAGCAACTTTCAAGATAACCAACGCTACATAGAGAAACCCTGTCCCGGAAAACCAACAAGTACATGTGACACGGTCCATAAAGACAGGTTCTTCTATAGATTGGCTGAGGAAAAACTAGCTTATGATGAGGCTCTGGGGGAGGGGCTGGTGGTCTTCTGCCACACAGACAGTCAAAGGTCACCAGGCTAGAAAGTGCACCTGCTCTCAGCCTTCTTGGTGGGTCACAGGTTTTCCATTTCTTCCCTTGAAGGAACAACCCTGTATGCTAACATTCTAGATGCCCCCTAATACATAGGAACACAAGGGCCTCTGTGCCTCCTATACCAATTTAATCTAGCCTCTCTTGACTACTGTACTGGCTGATTTTGTGTGTCAACTTAACACAAGCTAGAGTTATATCAGAGAAAGGGGCTTCAGTTGGGGAAGTGCGTCCATGAGATCCAGCTGTAAGGCATTTTTTTCATTTTTGATCAAGGGTAGGAGGGACCATTGTGGGTGGTGCCATCCCTGGGCTGGTAGTCTTGGGTTCTATAAGAGAGCAAGCCAAGCAAGCCAGGGGAAGCAAGCTAGTAAATAACATCCCTCCATGGCCTCTGCATCAGCTCCTGCTTCCTGACCTGTTTGAGTTCCAGTCCTGACTTCCTTGGTGATGAACAGCAGTATGGAAGTGTGAGACGAATAAACCCTTTCCTCCCCAACTTGTTTCTTGGTCATGATGTTTGTGCAGGAATGAAACCCTGACTGAGGCAGCTACCATCTTGCCTGTCCCACGGGTTCTCTCTGACTTCCCATCTCTTGCTTACTAGCTTGCTCATCCCCACTACGGTCCATTAAATATACCCCGTTCCCCAACCCACTCCATTTCACCCAGTACATTTCAGGTCCTTGTTTCTTCCTGCCTGTCCACCCCATGTCCCCTAAATCTGCTGCTCCCTGGATTTTAGTCTGCACTGTATCTGTGCCCTAGTCTAGTCTGCCTTTCTTGGCATGCCAGACTGACACTGACCACAGGGACCTTATTCAACCGGCACGCCCTGCTTCCCAACACAACCTAAAGGGTGGCTGCAGGAAACACAGCCCATCCTGCTCCCCAGGCCATCCCAGTCCACCTTCTTTCCAGCCACCCTCCTCCCTGGTAACTCCCACTGCCCCTTGCCCATGTCCCCTGTCCTAAAACCTTCCCATCCCCCAGGCCACACCAGAGTACTTACTTCTTCAACCCAACCTAGTCCTCAGGGTCTATGGCAGCTGACATCATCACTGTCTTCCGTGAGCTCTCTTGCCAGCCCTGCAGTGTTCCAAAACTCACGTTACCCATGATTCTACCCGGTATAACCCGTACACGCCCACCACCCCTGCCCTCCAGGTTGCGTGCGCCTCTCCAGCTCATTCTGGATCATGCCCCTGGATGCCTGCACACCCTGGCCCGACTTACCCTTGACTCTGTTGTCCTGCAGCTCAAATAGTTCCGCCATTGCCATCGCATTACCTTGACTCCCTCGGTGTGCTCTGTCCCTCGTCTCACAGACCCGCGGCCTCCTTTTCCTACTGCCGCTGTCTGTTCTACCAACACACATCTTTCCTCCACTCGCCCCGCTTCTTCTCCTCCATTGTTCCTAGAGCACCCCACTCTACAGGCGCTGCTTGTGCACCCAGACCTTACTGTTTGTCCAGCTCACCTTCGTGACCCTGTGTACCACATTCCCCTCCTGACCCCACTCTACCCAGCATGCTGTTCTCCAGCTCAGAGTCTACCCACTGAGTTCCGTTTTCCGGCTCCCCCTACCGGACCCAGCATTTTCCTCTTCCCACTTCATACCATTGTGGTGGTATCTCCTGGCCTATTGCCCACTCTGGTCCAGCCCTTCTAGTGAGCGTCCATCTTCCTGTGCTCAGTGTTCTCCACCTGGCCATAGTCTACCTACTGGGCAACGACCTCCAGTGGACCCTATGGTGCCAATTATCCAGTTCCCACTATGCCTTATTCTATCCAAGACATCTTGTTTGACAAGTCAGTCTAGTCCACTCCAGTCTGGCCTAGGATCAACTCTGTTTTCTCAGCTGCTCCAGCTTTCCCTCACTCCTGAAGCTTAGCGTTCTCTGCCCAAATCTCTCTCTCCTCCTGGTCACACTCACTTTAGTCCGCCTCCTGAATATCTCAGATCTGACTTTCTCGTGAGTCCTTCCGTGTGAAGCCAAATTTAAATCACAAACATAAACATAAAATGATTAGAACTAAAATTTCTTGGTATTATTGGAGTAAGTTAATGTCGTGGGTTGACCTGAATGCTGTTTGTATTCTGATGTTAATTCTGCTTCCTCAAGAGGGGCTACCCCCCACCCACTAGCCAGTCAATCATATATTCAGGGTGATCTCATGTGAACCTTCTCCCTATTCTAACTGGTCAATAAAAGCTAGAGCCTGTGATTGGGCAGTGGAGAAGAAAGGAGGGACTGAGGGTTTTGGGAGAGGGGAGAGAGGAGAATGAGAAAGGAGAGAGGATGGGGGGGGGGGGGGGAATGGAGCAGAACCACATGGTCTGGGGAATCTGCAAACACCAAAGGGTCTCATAGCTGGGGAGTAAGTCAGTAAGCACTAGATCTGCCCGATCTAGGCACATAGCTTATAAATATAACTGGATTGTGTGGTTTTTATACAGGCTTATCGGGGTTGCAAATTCCTGCAACCAGTTTACTTTTTTTTTTCTGATTGATGAAGCTTTATGAGTGTTGAGTATCCATTCTGTGCGACATGCACAGGCATGTGCACATATCATTTGGCCAATTGGGGATAATTTGTGAAAAGTCAGTTTTGTGATTTGATTCTGCCCCTCTAATTAAAGACATTATAAGCTGATTCATACACCAAACTTACTAACTGACATTTGGAAAAAAGATGTGTAAAAGAACCTCGAGTTACAGACCCATGTTAAGGGAAGGGACAGCCATTGTGTATGGGACATCTGTATGATGACGCTACTATCCTGGGACAGTAAATGTCACGGCAAAGTAAAGTCCCAGGCATCACGTGGTCCCAGCACAGCTGAGGTCCAAATCAAGTTCTCCAAACAGCAAGAGAAACAGGGAGCAGCAGGGTTGGGCAGAGGGCTCTGAGGAGCTCCTGGGGGTGGGGGAAGGGCTGGAGACACACCCTCCTCCCCACCCTCAGAAACCCTTGTGACTCTCCCTGCTCTGTGAGGTAGGCCTGGGACTCTAGTCAAGCTCAGGAACCCTCAGCCTCAGACACCTCAGGCAGCCATGCTGTTGCTGCCATGGAGAAGATTCTCTCAGCTCTGAATGGCCTCAGTGAGACATGGCTGACCCTAGGCTCAGCTTCCTACCACATAGACCTCAACTACACTCTTCTGAGTGGACTGGGGCTACTGCTTCTGTACATCTCCTACCTGATATTAAAACTGCTTATACACTTGCTGTGGAGAGAGAAATACACCCCAAAGGTAAGGAAGGATGGTGAGTTCCCAAGAGAGACTTCACTGCTGGGCTGTAGTTCTGTCCTCTGGCTGTGGGGTGAGCTTGGCTGTCAGAGGGATGTCTGGGATAAATGAGTGAGGAGAGGAGAGGAGGAAAGAGGAGAGGAGGGGAGGGGAGAGGGGAGGGGAGGAGAGAGGAGAGGAGAGGAGAGGAGAGGAAAGGGGAGGGGATGGGGGTGGGGTAGAGAGGGGAGGAAAGGGGATGGGAAGAAGGGAGGAAAGGAGGGGAGAGGAGAGGAGAGCGATGGAGGAGAGAAGAGAGGAGAGGGGAGGAGAAGGGAGATGGGGGAGGATATAAGAGGGAGATGGGGGATGGGAGGAGAGAAGAGAGGAGGGGAAGGAAGAGGAGGAGGGACAGGACAGGAGAGGACAGGAGAGGAGAGGAGAGGGGAGGGGAAGAGAAGGGGGAGAGCAGAGGGGAAGAGAGGAGGGTGAGGAAAGGAAAAGGGAGGAGAAGAGAGGAGAGGAGAGGGGAGGGGAGGGGAGGAGAAGAGAGGAGAGGGGAGGGAAGGGGAGGAGAGGGGAGGGGAAGAGAAGAGAGGAGAGGGGAGGGGAGAGGAGGATAGATATGAGAGGGATCAGGGAGGACTAAGGTTCCCTTCTGGAGCCCACATTCACCTTCCTATCTGTGTGTGCCTGAATTTTCCAGGACAAAGTAGGAAACTGGTCCTAGTGGCTTGGCTCCAGTCTTTGGGTTCTGGGGATGGGACCAGTCTCTCCTGACAGTGATCCTATGATCCACTCCCGCATCACCTGTCCCTTCCCCTACCCTCCTCCACGGTGAACTGGTTAGGATCCAGGATCACAGTGCTGACTGTTGAAGGCCTCTCTGAAGAAAGCATGGAGCCCAGTCCTCCACTCTGGGACTGGCCATCCCCAGGAGCAGCACAGTGGTAAAGTCCTCGGAAAGGACACCACCCTGTCCTTTAGCTTCCCAAGGCGAGTGTGAATAAGCTGCCACCTCCACAGTTAATAAAGCACACAGGTCTCGCCCGCTACTCAGTGGGTCCTGAGATGTGCCTGGTCAGTGGGATTCTGAGTCTCTTAGGAAGACAGACATAACCAGTGAGTTCCGGAGCTCATTCTCTTCTCTCGTTGGCAGCTATGGGAGAAAGGGAAGAAGAGAAGGCAAACCCTCAAAGGTAGGTGTCTGCCTCTGCCTCTCTTCTCAGGGATCCCTACCCTGTCCTTTCCATAGGATCCCAGGTTTATGATCTGAGCATGTCAGTTGCTACACATAGTCCCTTAATCACAAGAGAGAGGAGCCCTGTGAGGAAAGACTCATAGGAAGACAGGCAGACCCATGTGGGGACAGCCCCTGGGGATCTTCTGAGTGACAGTCTTTGACGACTGGGACAGCCCCTTGGGGGATCTTCTGAGACTGTGTCCCCTGTTCCCTTCCGGGGAGCTGGCAGCTATGAGGAAATCACTCTTGCTGCTCAGATAGAGCTCTGGACATTCTGAGTGTTCTCACAGAGCACTTGTTGATGCTACTCCGTGCTTTCAGGAATCATGACCCTAAGTGTTTTCCCTAAGTCTAGTCCCATGCAGTGCTACTGTCTGCCTCTGTTCCCCATAACCCATTATCTTGCTTATTTAAGGTGGGCGAGCTTGCCAGAGAGAAGCGGCGCAGAGGAGGGAGCTGCAGACAACCCAGCCAAGGTGATTGGCTTCCCTTCCTCCCTGGTCCCTTTCCCCACATACCTCATTCTTTCCCAGGGACCCAGCGCCTCCCTCCTCCTTTCCGGGGAGGGGTCACATAGCAACAGGACATGGTAGGAGGCCTCAGAGGACAGCCTTGGATATGGCAGTGTGAATGGGCTAGACCAGCAGGCCCTTATTTCCACAGGCTGGCCCCAGTAATAGCTTGGTGTTGGGCAGTGGGTATGGGAGAAAGAGGGAGTGGGAGAAAACCCGTGTCCTGCCAGAGTTCCGGTGCTCTGGGCGGGCAGACATGGGAGAATGCGGCACGCTTTCCACGAGGCCCCGGGTGGGTGTCTGTCTGTGGGAAGCCACTGGACCCCAGCTTGGTGGGAGGGTGAGCCAGGGGCAGTACGACATAACAGGTTCTCAACCTCGGGTATCCCACACACTGCTGGACACCGCAGAAGAGCTGAGAACAAGTGGGGGCCTGAAGGGAGGAGAGGGTAGGGGGAAGAGGGAAGAGGGAGGCGCTGGGTGGTTCTCACACAAGCAAGAGTCCTTGGTCCAGCCCATGGCTGGAGCACAGGAAGACCTTCCAGCGAGAGGTTAGATGTGGCTGGTTAGGGGAAAGCTTATCCCATTGTTCAAGCATGGTCGGTCTTGATGAGCAGAGACAGTCTGTGGTTTTAGAGCTTTATTGTAGAAAGGTAGGGGGAAGAAAAGAAGGTAGAAAGAGGGAAAGAGGCTGGCCATGGCCACGTGGAGAGAGTGGGGAAGGGAGAGAGAGAAGGAGGGCTAGAGACTAAGAAGGTGAGAGCTTAAAGAGCAAGGAGGAACCAAGCAGCCCCTTTTATAGTGGGCTGGGCTATCTTGCTGTTGCCAGGTAACTGTGGGGAGCATACTTGGCTATAGTCAGGTAACTGTGGAGGTGTAGCCAGAATGCCAGGAGCTTGGGATATTGTCTGCATGACTGATAGTCACAGAATTATGGAGTTGAGGGCTCTGTAGTGTCAGGCACCTGTCTCTGGGAACGTGGCTCGCTGTTCTGTCCCTTGTAGAGTTTTCTACTGGGTCTCGGGAGTAAGCCTCATTCAACCAAAATAGGCTGCCTTTCATGGCCCCACAGCTTGATGTTCATATCTCTCACAGCTCTCTGGAAGAGCCCTCTGAGGCCTCCTGCAATGAACTACCACTCCACAGAGATCCCCTCTTGCCTGTGTGTGATAGATCTGGCAATATCAGTCATCAGCTCTCCCAGGACCACCTCAAAGATGGTAAAGCCTCTTACTTGTGCGTGGCTTCCACAGTTCCTGGGACGGAGGCCTCGTTTGTTCTGTCCTCTCTGCTCACAGGAAACCAGGCAGGGCATTCGGCTCCAGCCCTTCTACCGGAGCCTTTACCGCTGGCTCCGTCCATCCTTTCACCTAACTGCTTTGCCCCCCTAGAAGGCTTCTACTCAGCCACACTGCTGCACGACTCTCTGACACCAGAGTCCACACTTCCCTTGAACCCTTCACTTCTCCCGGACCCCACCCCACCCTATCCACTTGCCTCTTTTCCTCTTCCAACAAGAGAAGTGCAGAAGTCAGAAGTGGTCTTCCAACTGGAAACCATGAGATCTCTGGTGGACAGACTCAATGAGATGCCCACTAATGTCCCACCAGCCCAAGGCACTGGCTGTGTAAGACAAACAATGCCAGAGGCCCCCCAACAGCAGCCTGCTGCTGACAACCAATTATCTTCAGACTCAAAAAACCAGTATCTCCCAGCTCCTCATGTTCCTCAAGTCCCTTTGCAGGGAGACACAAGGGCCTGCCATGTAGAGCCTGGATACCTCTTTTTTCCCAACTCTAATGCCGTGAAACTGTTCCAAAGGCTAGACAAGAAAGTGAGTGATTTCCTGATGGTGAAGGGGGAGCAGGAGGAGTGGGAGGAGGAAGAGGACAAAGGATGTTTTATAAAGTCACCCAGTTCTTCGGAGAAGCTGCTATCAGGAGAGACATCGGGTGAGCCACAGGATTTTGTGGCTTCTCATTCGTCAAGCAGCAAAGGCAAGCTCACGCACCAGCCGCTCCCTCACTCCAAGACTTTTGAAGACCATGAGGAGCTTCAGTCTTCCCTGCTCTTCTGGGGGCCCCCCTCTCTACACAGTGAGGCCCTGAGCCCTACTACCACTAACGCCTATGACCGTTCCTCAGCATTGGTCTGCTTCAACAGCATGGCTGAGGCCTCCATTGCTGACTACTCTCATGGCTGTATGCTTCCCACACCTTTGCATGCATATCAACCACAGACATGGCTACAGACCGAACCCCAGTCCCATCCCCAACGTGACCCTCCTGCCGAGTTGCAGCCTCAGCCTCAACCCCAATCCCGGGTCTCAATCTTGACATTTTCTCATCAATCCGAGCCTCGAGACTGTGGGGTGCATTTTCACAGACCCCAGGGAGACGAGCAGCTTCTCAGTTCTTCTGAGATGCAGTGCTTGGAATACAACATCTTGAAAAAGGAACAGGAGAGGGTCTGGGGTTTACCCCTCATGGTCAAAAAGTCCAAGTATACTTTTTGTCCCTCACCTCCCAAGGTCTTGTTGGGAAGTCGCTCCTCCAAGGCCTGTACTCCCAGGCCCATCCTTCCTGGAGACTTCCCCCTCACCAGTGAGCTCCAGAAGAAACTTGAACACCATCTCCGAAAGAGACTCATCCAACACCGCTGGGGCCTGCCCGACAGGATCGACAAGTCCCTGTCACTCATGAGTCCCCAGTCAGAACTGATCGACTTCTCTGAGTCAAAAAAGAACCGGGGACTCTCTTGGATCACTTTCTTTAAGTACCAAGGCAACAAAGACTCTCAGGTCTTATCTGGAGGTAGCTCTCGAAATCGGATGCCTAGAAGGCATTCTCTACGGGAGACTAGGGTCAAAGAACGAACATATAGTCAAGATAGGGGCCACAATGACCAATCCTGGGGTAACAACTTTCAGGAGGCTTCACAAAACAGTGTGCAGTCTCACTTGAAGACACACCGGAAGAGTCGTATGGGCAGGCAGCCTCCCAGGTTTTCAAGCCCCTCACAGGTGAAACAGTACCAGAGAGGAATTGAAAAAGCCCTGGAAAAACACCTGAACAAGAAAATTAGGGAAATCAGCAGGGGTGAGATCCCTACCACAGTGGATAGGTCGAGGCATTCTGTGAACATGGCAAACATAGCGCAGCCTCCACCAGAGACCTCGCCCAAACGAATGAAAGATCTGGCACCAATGGCATGTAAGGAGCACATGCTGACGAGGCACCCCCACAGCTTAGCGCTTAGTCCTAGCAAAGAGAAGATGCTGGAAGAACACATCACCACCTTCCGCAGAAGGATGGCATTTGGCCTCCCACAAAGGGTTGAGGAGTCCTTAGAGTCTTACTCGACAAAAGCAGAGCCTTCTCAGCCTTTCCCTCAGCTCCACGTTCAAGCCCACAACGTTTCTAGAGCAGACCCTGCCAAGTCCTCCAGGTCCCTCCGGAGAACAACTACTGGAGATAGAATGGGGACAATGACTTCAGTCCCCACCCAACAGAGGCCTCTTCCTGCTGCCTCGCTGGTGGGCCACAGCCAGCCAGCCTCTGAGAACAAGAAGGTGGGTGTAGATAGAGACCTTAGCGTAACCCCAAGGGGCAGAGAGCCAACCCAGCACTGGACACCCAGGAGGGCAGACAAAGGTGACGTGCAGCAGTCTGGATCACACAACAGACCTGGCCCAGAGCTGCCCATGAGCCCAGGTGGGCCAACATATGAGAGACTGGCTTCCAGCACCAACACACAGGAGTCTCAGGAAGAAAGGAGGAGCCGGGAAGACGGCTCCGAGGCTGAGGGCTCCACAGAGCTACACAAGGGAGAGCAACTCCCGGGTCTTCACCCACAGTCCACTAAGAGCTTGAAAGGCACCCAAGGCCTGTGCTCCCCAGGGAGCCCTGTGACTGCATGTCAGTCCCCGCAGGGAATGTCATTTCTCCACAACTCTGAGAGCCCTGACTCTAAAAGTCAGGTGTCCACAGAAGTTCAGCTGAACTCAGAGGGCGGGACACACAACCAAGTGCCAGACCTGCCTGCCACGCCCTTTGCCCCACAAGAAATGACTTCCAAACCCCAGGGCCCCTCCGGTGGGGACATGGCAGTTTCTCAGGTGCTGCGTGTGCACATGCCCACTGTGGGCATCAGCATGGAGTCGAGGCAGGGTCCCTGGGTCCCTGCATATGTCTCAGGCAAGAGCAAGAACAAGGACTGTCTCCCTGCTGCCAGGGGATTGCCACAGCTGGCAACTGAGGCAGGAAAGTTTGGGGGAGGGGATGCAGGCTTAGGGACATCCCAGACCACAGGGAAGGGACACTGTGTTCAGGCCAGGGCACCAGAGGAGACACAAGGACTCACAGCCTCCCCAGCACTGACACCTAAGAGTCAGCCTCAGGAAAATCAGTTCACCAGCCAGGTGAAGGGCTTCTGGCAGAGGCTGTCCCCTGGGAAGAAACACAAAGGACAGGAAAAGTCCCTGGCCAAGGGCTGCTCTCCATTAGCATCTGGGAAGGGCACAAGCCCCATCAAAGGGAGAAGTGAGTTTTGTGGGAACCCTGAAGCTCAGAACTGTGTGAGGGAGCCTGGGATGGTCCTGAGGAAGCAGCTGGGGCACAGGCATGGGACAGTCACCCCCTGCCCCCAGGTCCCTGTGTCTCCCCTCATGGGGTCTGAAGGAGCTCAGCAGGAGGTGCCCCTGCAGGCTCAGGCAGAGCCTGTCCAGAGGCTGCCCCACTTGTGCTGCAGAGGTTCCTGCTCTCCAGTGCCAAGGGCTGAGTCCTGCAGCCCAGGACAGGGGCAGACAGCCCCTGAGAGGTGTGGCCCTACAGGAAAAGCTAAGAGGGTGGAGACCTCCCCTGTGCTTGCTTCTCCACCAAAGTCCTCTCTGTAGGCATGAAGCTAGCATGCGTTTCCTGCTGCCCTTCTCTGTGTGGAAGGCGCGGTTTGTTTCCATTAGCCAAACAAAATGCGTAGCCAGAATCTCTGGGGAATGTTTTCTACCCACCAGTAAAATTTCCCTTGCTGACAGTATTGATTTCACCAGTAAATTTTCTGAAAACACGTTTTCTTGTGCACTTTGTGTGTGGCTTAGGTTATTTCCAGAACTTGGATCAGGGAAAGGAGCCAATCGCTCCAGATTTTACTGTCTGCTTCTTTGTGCTTCTAGAAGAGCCATTGTCCCCTGAGGTTTCTTTTAAAGGACTGAGGTGACCGCAGAGTTGCTTTCCCTCAGCCCGTAGGTCATAATTTCCCTCTCTGACCTTTTCCTTATTCTTGAGTGCCAATAACCAGCTTTGGCATCCTTGTGGTGGGTAACCTGAGGCAGACAGCCATTGGGGGGGGGGGTCAGTGGTTAGAGCTGCTGCTGAGGGTAGATCTTGATATCTACAGAGGCTGCTGCCAATGGCAGTCATTGGCTAGAGAAGAGTTAGTTACTCAGTAGACTTCCCTCTGAGGGAACACAGCTTAATTTACTGGGGCTGGTACTCCCTGTGGCCAGCAGATAAACTATTAACTCTTTTAATTCCTTGGGGCTGATGAGAAAGAGAAGGAAAGAAAATTTACACACACACAGAGTGAATAGAACAAAGGAAAGAGTCCGGTAACTTCATACATACATACAAAACTACAGACAGACACATTCTCCCATAGAATATTCAGAGCAAAGCTCCAGCAATCAGGCTCCAAACATTTCACACACACACACACACACACACACACACACACACACACACACACACACACATGAGCTCCAACATGCCCAGACAAGCTTTACACAAATGCATACATACACATAGTTGATGGGTGGAAGGAACAGTGTTCTAACCCCTATACAAACCTTACACATGTGCATACAGACACATAGTTGATAGATAAAAGGACTGATGTTCCAACCCTCTGCATTCTTTATTTTTTTCTTCCATAGCTTGTATATCACAGCAAAATCTTTCAAGCAGTATAAAATTACAATGTGACTAAATTTTAGCTTTCTTCTAGTGAATGATTCTGAAAAAATAATGTTCCCCAATACCCTTATGAGAAATGGCATTATGCAATGCAGATAAAGAAAACAAATTATTCAAAAAAACTCCACCAATGTTTGTAACTAAGCAACTTGCTATAGATTAGCATTGCTGCTAAAAAAAAAAGGAGTAATTATTTTATTAATTATCTTTAAAAGGAATCTTGTAAGAATCTTGTAAGGACTGGAGAGATGACTCAGTGGGTAAAAGCACTGACTGCTCTTCTGAAGGTCCTGAGTTCAAATCCCAGCAACCACATGGTAGCTCACGACCATCCTTAATGAGATCTGATGCCCTCTTATGGTGTGTCTGAAGACAGCTACAGTGTACTTAGATATAATAATAAGTAAATGTTTTTTAAAAAAAGAATCTTAAAAGAATCACAAATCTAAACCTTTATATAAAAATCAGCCATATCTACCTTAAATCCTCAGAATACATATCTACTCATCAGCAATTCTTTTTGAGTTGAGGCTGGCCTCAAACTCAGAAATTAGCCTCCCACTGCCTCCTACGTGCTGGGATTAAAGGCATGCGCCATCACTGCCCGTCATCAGCAATTCTTAATAAATCATAAGAAACCAATCATCGCCAGTGCTGCCATTTTTTTTTTTTTTTTTTTTGTTCCCTGGCCATAAAAGGTCCCTGGCTTAACTAATAAAAGTGTGTCTTTCTGAAAGTTAAATTGCTTCCTAAGGTTTTTCTACATCAGAGCCAGTAGTGAAAACATCTCCACTTTGCTTCAGTAAAGTTCTAAGTTCTTTCCTAGGGTGGTGACTGAATCATTAATCTGCTCCTGCAGCAATGCCTGAAAGAGATCAAGCACTATTATTGTGAGTGCTAGAGATGCTGCCCGGTGAGGGGCTGGAGGGCCCTTTAGCATTTTCATACAATTCTTAGATTCAGAGGGAGGTGAGGGTAGCAAGCAGAGCAGAACTCTACAACAGCATGAAGTCCTCAGGACATGTGGTCCTCAAGGCCCTGCCACACCGAGACCCACCCAGGTGGCTGTGATAACCAGTGGGCAGCATTCCTTGAAGTTCTAAAGCCATTTGTCGTTCCTCCTGCATGTTCCTTGGCACTTGAGACCAGTGGTCCCCCTAACAAGAAGTCATCCTTATTTGACAGGGTAGGTCATTTTCTTAGACTAGAGTGACTTAGTCAAGTCTAGGAACCAGTTGTTGGTGATCAGATGTTAGATGTGACCCTTACTTCAGTGTTTGCCTCTGTTGCTGCAGAGGATTCTGTACAATTGAGGTGGAATCTAGGAGGAGGATCTAGGTGTGCTTAAACTAAGTCCTGGAGCAGCTTGCTGAGGTTGTTGGATTGCTGGTGGTCTGAGGAAAGACTCGGCTGTAGGGAATGAAGTGCTCCGTAGAAATGAAACGAAGGACAGGATGTTGGGGTGGAATGGATCCGGTAAAATACATGGACTGAAGGACTGCAGGACTGGGGTGCACTGGGAAACAGGACAGGCAGTATACTGAAGAGAAGTGAATTGGTCACACTGCATGAACTATGGTAAGTTGGAGAATGGTGTGGACTGACACGCCACTTGGCAGTATCCTGTGGTGGGAAGAGAAGTGTGGCTTGCTGGCAGTCTAGGGCGAGTTAGGGAATAATTTGGGCTGGACAGTCCAGTAGTAACTGACTAGCAATGGCTTGAAAAACACAGTAGATTGGGTGGACTGAGCTGGGAGATTCCAGGCACTAGGACATGAGTCTTAGTCAGGGTTTGTATTCCTGCACAAACACCATGACCAAGAAGCAAGTTGGGGAGGAAAGGGTTTATTCAGCTTACACTTCCACATTGCTGTTCATCACCAAAGGAAGTCAGGACTGGAACTCAAGCAGGTCAGGAAGCAGAAGCTGATGCAGAGGCCATGGAGGGGTGCTGCTTACTGGCTTGCTTCCCCTGGCTTGCTCAGCTTACTCTCTTATAGAACCCAAGACTACCAGCCCAGAGATGGCACCACCCACAATGGGCCCAGCCCCCTTAATCACTAGTTGAGAAAATGCCTTACTGCTGTATCTCATAGAGGCATTTCCTCAAGGGAGGCTCCTTTCTCTGTGATAACTCCAGCTTGTGTCAAGTTGATGCACACAGCCAGCCAGTACAATGTCCTACTCTTCAAGATGGTAGGATTTCTAAACTGATTAACTGAAAGTAGAAAATCTGAAGAGATGCCAACAGGGAAAAAGAAAATTAGACCAGGCACGAGGGGCAATGAGTTAAACTTGGTGAAGGTGGGCTCTTCCTCAGACTCCATGTCTTGTGAACCATCAACACACACTGCCCTCAATGTAGGGTGACTCCAAGGCTTGTGGGAGTGCAGAAACTGCAGGCAGAAGCAAGACAGGATTTGAGGAGGCCGATGGAGAAATGGAAGGGCCCCAGACAAGCAGTAAGGGGCCACCTTGGCCGTGGAAGCTGGAAGACAGACTTGCTGTCCTCGCCTGGACTCTGCCTCAGGCCCAGCAGTCTCTTAAGCCCATATCCCGAGGCCAGCCTAGCCTGAGGTCTCACAGAGGCCTTTCTGGCCCTTGCTCTGGGTAAACCCTTCGCCACACCCACAGCCCTCACCTTCTCACTAGTCTTAAGAATACATTGAAGGGAAGGTCACTGCGGTGCTATTTGTTCAGCTGGGTGGGCTCAAGGTAAGCCCTGTCTACTAGGTGGGTAGCCTCTCTCTGGAAGGGGACCAGGTCGGAGCCTTGCCTCTCCAGCACAGCATTGAGTCCAGATCTTAGCCCTCTCCCCAGAAGAGAGCCATCTGACAACCACGTTGATTTTGAAAATCATTTTAAGCTCAATTCTTACTGTCTCTGAGGATGTTTTCTACGGAGAGCTTCATGGGCCCATTTCCTTTTTCTTTTTTGAGATAGAGTCTCCCAATGTAGCCCTGGCTTTCCTGGAACCGGTTTTGTAGCACAGGCTGGCCTTGAATTCATTCACCTGCCTCTGCCTCCCAAGTGCTGGGATTAAAGGTGTGTCTGAGTCAGGGTTTCTATTCCCGCACAAACATCATGACCAAGAAGCAAGTTGGGGAGGAAAGGGTTTATTCAGCTTACACTTCCATACTGCTGTTCATCACCAAAGGAAGTCAGGACTGGAACTCAAACAGGTCAGGAAGCAGGAGCTGATGCAGAGGCCATGGAGGGATGTTCTTTACTGGCTTGCTTCCCCTGGCTTGCTCAGCCTGCTCTCTTATAGAACCCAAGACTACCAGCCCAGAGATGGTCCCACCCACAAGGGACGTTTCCCCCTTGATCACTAATTGAGAAAATGCCTTACAGCTGGATCTCATGGAGGCATTTCCTCAACTGAAGCTCCTTTTTCTGTGATAACTCCAGCTGTGTCAAGTTGACACAAAACTAGCCAGTACAAGGTGTATACCTTCAACCTCTCACCCCCCACCCCAGCCCTGATGAGTCAATTTTTAGGGAAAGGATTTTGACCCAAATCTGACAATTCTTTGCTCTTTCTAGCATACTAAGTGGTGTTTGGGGACCTAAAAAGAAAAGTTAATTTTGTGTGTGTGTGTGAAAGTTAGTTAGGCAACCAGTCTGGGTGTCATGTCAGTGTACACTGTGGTCAGACAGGCTGTAGACTAGGGTAAGGTGATAACCAGCCACCAATGGGAAATCAGAGACTAGACAGACTGACAGGTCAGTGGCCACAAGTTGAAAACACGAGATTGGTTGAGCAGGCTGCCATAGACCAGGGTAAGGTAGGGAATGGATACGGGAGGAATGGCATTAGAGAGCAGGCCACATGGCCGTGGACTGAGATGTCTGGAAGGGAGGACCTCAGGAAGGCAAGGCAGTCATGTACAAGAATCAAGAGGCAACAAAGCAGGCTACATTAGGGTGAGACAGGCAGCCACACCAACGCATGCTATGGTATGGGACATGCTTGGTGGAATAGGGTCAGGTAGGCTAAGCGGCAGACTGCTGGTAGGCCAAAGGTAATCTGATGAATAGAGGGCTCACAGTCCAGGTAACAGCCTGGGCGTCCATGTGGATGGACTAGGGTAAGCTATGGAGCAGAGTGGGCTTGCAGGCAGATGGGTGACTTGGAGAAACTGGTCTGCTGTGTGGAGCAATGGCGGCCAGAAACATGATCTGCTGACAGCTTGGTAGATGCAGGCTAGGAAGGGGGGCTGCTAGAAATGCTTATTGGCAAACCAGGAGGCGGGGCTGGCCTGAGGAGGAGACACAGGAAACAGGATAAGCAGGTGTGGGAGACAAGCGGGGTGTTACTGCAGCACGCTGGGTAGACCGGGGGTGCGGGGGGGGGGGGAAGCAGCATGCGGCAGGCCAGGTCATGGGGGGGGGCTAGAGGACCACAGCGTACCCGACAGAATGGAGCGAGGAAGGCAGTGCCCCCTGGGGAAAGTTGCACTCGTTGGAATGGGGTGGAGGGCAGCGGCACAGGATGGCAGAAAGCTCGTGAACTAGGCAGGTTGCAGGCCAAGAGGCTCCGAATCAGGACGGGTTACAGTGATATGGCTGGATGAATTGGGCAAACGGGCAGCCTAGCACAGAGGACCATGCCAAGGGAATCTGGGGAAAGGCCCTGGCAGGCAGGTTAGTTGGCCATACAAGAGAGTACGTTGGGAAATGGCACTGGGAAGTGGGTAGTGGGAGTAAAGTGAGACGTGGAGGCACGCTGGGATTGCTTAGGGGCCTCTGGGATCAGCCTCAGAGGCAGCTCAGGACTTAGCTTACTAGTGTGTGTTGGTTAACACTAACTAGCCAGGCTGGTGGGGCAAGACAACATGAGTTAGGATAAATGTAGGCTGATGGGTGGGGCAGACCTATGGGTTGCCAAGGTTCCTTAGTAGCCTAGGAGAATATTAGGTAGTTGTGCTGGCTAGTTTTCTATCAACTTGACACAGACTTGAGTCATCTGCGGGGAGGGAACCCCAGTTGATAAAATGCCTCATTTTAAGATTGGGCTTCAGGCAAGCTTGTAGGACATTTTCTTAATTAATGATTGATGGAGGGTCCAGTCCCTCCAACTGATAGGAGGGAGCAGGTGGTCCTGGGTTCTATAAGAAAGCAGGCCGAGCAAGCCAGCAAGCAGCAGCAGCAGCAGCAGCTCTTGAGTTTGCTTCCTTCCCTCAGTGGACGTTAACTTGGGATATGTAAGCCAAATAAGCCTTTCGAGTGGCTTTTGGTCATGATGTTTCATCCTAGCAACACAAACCCAAACAGGCTGAAGAAAATGACTCGGGAAGAGAGCTGTCTCTCTGGGTTGGTTTTCCAGAGTCAAAACCACTCTGAGAGGATGAACTGTTTTTTGCAGGTGACACATCTTAGGGTAAGGAGGCCCTCGCTCTCAAGGATATGAGAGTCAATGAGGGGGAGGTGTGGGCTGCTGCACATCAGCACTAAGGCTGAGCTGAGAGTTAGGAAGCCAGCTGGACCAAAAGTTCTTCTCAAGGCTCATCACATCCATTCCTAACAAGAGCACAGGGAGCCAGGCCACCTCAGAGGCACACAATGAAATTGGTGAGAGCTGAATGAACCCAGCCCTTTCCCTAAACACGAGCCCTGTGTTTTCCTAAAATCCACTCCATGCACAGCACACACACACACGCACACACACACACACACACACACACACACACACGCACGCACACACACACCACACAAAAGACATTACTTTATGAAAACATTTATTGAGGGTGCTGAGTACTGTTAAGAGGTGGATTATTTCTGGGGGACAAAAGCTTTTCCTCTGAAATTCTGAGCCAGAATTTTCTGTTCACATAACCGGGACATGTCGGCCAACATAGTCCCTACAGCAAAGGGGGGTGTCCCCTGAGGAACTTTCCCAGCTCGACTCCACAGGAGATTTTGGCGCAGTTCTGACTCTCTGTGGGACGCGGATGGGCGAGGCTGTAAAGCCTCACATTTCTGGGGCTGTCTGGCCCTTTCTGCCACGCATCTCTTTTGATCAACAAAAGCAGCGGCCTGATTGTGGAACCTGGGACTTGGCACTTTAGAGACCGGTGCTGGGGGGTGGAGCTGGCGTCCCTGGACTGGGTCTGTTGGGACGCAATACTCTCTCTTCGGCTTAGTTTTTACAGGCTTGGTGGGCGGAGATACGGGCACGCGGGGGCGCATGGTATCTGCCGCACCATGCCTGTGCCCCGGTTGCTCCTTGGGGACCTTCCCAAAGTCTCTCAGGGCTTTCTGAGCTACAGTGTTCCCAGGAAAGGTAGCTCTCCCCTTTTGTTCCGGGTCGTGTGCTGGTGACGGTGGGGAAGTGCCCCTTTTCAGGAGTGCTTCCTGTCCTTTGCATTTTCTGTCAGGAGAAAGCCACTGGAAAAAGTGTTTGACCTGCTTCCTGAAGTGATGCTCAGGAGGAGACAGGGCCTTCACGGGCGGTGACGGTGGGATCGGTCTTTTCCCATGATTCCCCGGGGTCGGGCTATCCTGCGCACGGTGAATCTTCCCACTGGGTTGTAACGTCTCAGGCCCTGCAACCCCTTCTATTTTCCACGACCTCTTGGCAGATTGAGGGCTGTCCTTGTTCAGACCCTTGCCTAAGGAGTGAGCAGGCATCTCAGGCTCCTGTGGCTGCACCTGAACTGCATTGGTGAGAGCGCTGGAAGGCATCTGATCATGAATGGGTAAAGGTGTGTGAGTGAGTTTATCTGAGACAGGGAGCATGACTTTTGGGGGCTCTGAAGCTTGGATGGGCTGACGGTTTTCTGATTCGGATTTCTCCTCCCTGGTCACCTGACAACTAAAGTCAGATGCCTGAATGTCCGGGGGACCTGATATTCCTTCCGGGGCTCTTCCAGCTAACTGGGTTCTTTGTGTGCTTGGTGTATTCCCATCTCCATCTTTAGCACTCTTGCACTGGCTGGCTTTCGAGATCTTGGTAGGTCGTGGTTGAAGGCCACCGAGCTGCTCTTTGACTATGTTACTGACCTTGTTGGATACAAATACGTGTTTGTCATCCATCTTTGTCCCTTGAGGCCCCTGGACTATTTTGCTAGAACTTAGGCTCTTACCCACTGGCATGGGGCCAGCCTTAGCCAACATTTTGGGCACATCTGGGCTGGGTTTTTTGGCTTCTGACTCCTTCAGGATGGTGGTGTCTAAGACAACAGATGTCTGCTGCACGCCAGGCACTGTAATTCTGTGTACGCTTTTGGTATCTTCATCCTTGATATCAGAAGGTGACTGTCTCTCAGCCTTTTTTTCTTCCTTGCCCACACATGGCTTAAAATGAAGGGGACGATGCTTTAATCTGGACAGAGTGACAGGGACCTGATCCTCATTGGTTCCATCGATGTGGCTTTTCAAATGTTCTTTCGGAGGAGTTTCAAATTTTTTCCGACATTGGCTTACCTGTGAGGTCTCTGAAGATTGATCTGACAGACTGCCTGAGTGGCCCTGTAGGTTCTCATGGTCAGATGGCAGGCTGTTGTCTAGAGCAGTCTTGGAGTTACTGCAGATATATTTTTGGATAATCTCTAGAGTCTGTTCGTGTGCTTTTACTGTTTTTCTCTCTACAGAAACAGACTTCTCTTGGGGGCTTCCAGATTGGTTCGACACAGTGTTGGGCCAGGCTTTGTTGTCTTTGTGCTTAAAGCCAGAGAGCCCAGAGCTGCTCTTAGATGCTTCTGAAGGGTCAGGATTTGCCCACAGCTGCGACTTATAGATCCCCTGAGGCAGGCCCCAGCGCTGTAGGATGAGCCTCTTTCGAAGGTGCTGCTCGAACATCTTCTGGAACCCGTCAGCCAGGGGGAAGTCTCTAGGAGGAACGGACCTGGGAGTTTGGAGCTTGGAGGACTTTATGGCCAGGGAGAGCTTTGAAGGAAGGAGGGAAAGTTCTTCCTGAGGTTTTTGGACCACAGAGGGTAAAGCCCACTCCCTCTCCGGGTCTTTCGCCATCATGTTGTACTCTAGGTGGTGGATTTCCGATTGCAATAGAGCTTTTGCCTCCTGGGATCTGCGGAAATACACACCGCAAACCCTAACCTGAGATTGAGAGGACGGTGACGGCCCTGGGAGTGTTTGAAGCTGGGAGTGGGGTGTGGCAAGCTGGATGCTCTGGTACTGAGATTGAGTCAAGGTCTGTGATTGTCTCTCAGGCAAGGGCAGAGGTGAGGGGGGAGCCAGGGCCGGGGAGTCTGTGGTCCTGTTGAACCAGATGCACATGGAAGAGCAGTGAGATGACAGTGTAGTGATACAGCTCATGGACTCGCTGTGGAGATAAGGGAGGCCCCAGAAGTGCTGCATGGGCATGGCCTCTAACTGGCCCCCAGAGCTCTGCACTTGAGCAAGCCCCTGCTGAGGATTGAGCTCGCTGAGTATGACTCTGCTGCCCCCTAGGGGAAAGGAGGCTCCTAGGTTCTGCTCAGCAGTTGGTTCTGCTTCTCCTTCCCTGTCCTTCAGTGTAAGAACGTCAGCCTGGCTTTCCTCTTGTCTCTCAAGTATTTTCAGGACTTTCTGGGGCACTGTGAAATGGGGTGAGGCTTGTCCCCGCCAAAAATCTTCAGAAGAGCAGTGGTTGGGTATCTCTTGGTTAACTAAGCATTTTAACTGGGATGGGGAGGAGCTCTGAGCACCAGGCTGCTGCTGGTAGGACACTGGCAAGGCATCACAAGTTGTTGTTGCATGGAGAAACTGGTCACCATGGCTGCCAGCCAAGGAGAGAATGTCTTCCGGTCTTAAAGGCCCTTCTGTTTGCTGAGCTGCAGGATGTGCCACGGAAGGAGACTTGGGAAGTGGGTGAGGTAGGAGGTGATCCAGTGGGAAACCAGTGCTTGTGAGAGTGGGCTCTGGTGGCAGAGAGTCACCCTGTGGTGTGCCCAAAAGGGTGTCTTCCAAGGGGGTGAACGTGCTAGTTGAGAGAATGGAGGGAGGAGGGGGAGAAGGTGCAACTGAAAAAGATGAGAGCTGATATCCCGAAGGGCTTGGGGAGAGGGAAGAAGAGAGAGTGAATGAGGCCTCAGTCACAGAAGCTGTGGAGGCCATGGAAGCCATACTGGATGCAGAGGCAGAGCAGTCTTCTAGGCTGGCCCATGAGAGCAGTCGCCTGACCTTCACTGTGGCTCCATTGCACACATCACAACGGGGATCCTGACAAAGCGCTTGCCGGAAGTAGAAGGGGTCGTAGAGCTGCCCACAGGGGCTGAAGAACACACAAAGTTCAGATCTGTAGTCAGGACCTGGGTTCCAGTTAGCTTTACCTGTCAACTTGACATAACCTAGGCTTTACCTGAGAGAAGAGACTCTGTGGAGGGATTGCCTAGATAAGACAGGCCTGCGGGAAGGTTGTCTTGGCTGTTTGAAGGCCCGGCCCATCCCTAGGCAGATGGTGCTGCCGTGTTTAAGAAAACTAGTTGACTATGAACCTACCTCCACTTGAGCTAGCAAGCAGTACTCCCCACAGTGCTTGGATGTGAAGTAGGTTGCTCACATCCTTGCTTGGAGGCAATGATGTGTACAGTAGCAGTCAGGTCTGCCTTCAAGTTCCTGCCTTGACTTCCCTCAACAAGTGAGCATGGTCTGGATGTGTAGGCTGAAGGAAACCTTTGTTCCTTAAAGTCCCTTTTGGTTAGGGTGTTTTATCACACCGACAGATTCAAAACTAGGACAACCAGCACGCATAAAAAAGAAGGTCTACCAGCCCATTTGGGGTGCGGATACCCGAAGCTTTTGTGCTTATTCCTCTTGCTCTGTCCTTGGCCACCAGGGAGGCTGCAGTCTCACCCCATACCCCCAGTTTATACACTTATTCCTTTGCTCCTTTAGCTATCCCTTCCCATGACAAGAGTAGGCTATGCTAAGTCCCCGGGACACATTGACCTTGGGGTGGGGTTTTGGGGGGACAGGCGGTGAAGGAAAGGCGTTAAGAGTCACCTTTGCACAACAGCTTGCAGCTTCCTCCGCTCCCGAGCTTCTCCATGGAAGTTTCTGAATTCTGGAAGGCAGGGGTATGGGTTGTTTGGAATGAAAGACAAAGATGTGGGCATCGCATCTCTTCTAAGGGAAACACCTGAGCTACTGTAGTCTGATATCAGGAAACAGGAGACGTGGTGACGTCACTGGCAACAGTGCCAGCAACACCTGCTCACCCGTGTTTCTTCACGAGCATCAGTCATCTCAGTCTCCCGTGTTTCTTCATGGACACCCCACACAGGAGCTCCCAAGCTGGGCTTCCTCAGAGATGGCTGAGCATCCAGGTGTGAAGTACACACATGATACTAGGAGTGGGAGCTGGGGCTCCCAAATAACCCGTAGTCCTCCCTAGATGCCTCCTGTGCTCACCGCATGGGCAGCACCTACTGCCCAGGTCAGGTATCATTGCTTCCTGCCTGTGGTGAGCTGAGGGGGGACACAGGGCTCCTCCTCAGTCTTCTCTGAGGGCTCTATTGCCAGGGACAGAGTGTGTGCCTGGTGACGGAATAGCCTCAGATCATGGAACTGGACGCTTATGGAAATGACAGGAAGAAAGAAACTGGGGTGGTAAGACCTTCGAGCTGGGAGCCTACCATTAAATGACGCTCTCCTTTCCCGCTTAGCTCTGCCTTGTTGCTGTGAACAAAAAGAAAACATATTTTTTTTCCTGATGTTTTCCCTAGGATCCCCAAAACGTCCATTAACCAAGAACATTATAATTTCCCATCAAGCGAGTTTAATGCCTATCTTTATTATTATTTACTTTCAAAGGTAATAGAATATTTTCAGGTTTTTCCTTCTTTAGGAAAAACAAAGGAAGATTTTCATCTGCAAGTTTCAGGCTGGGAATATCAAGATGACGTCCTGAGCTGAGCAGCACAGACTCTGGGGCCAGGGCTCTGGTGATGCTGCCCCTGAGACACTTTCAAAGCTCAGGCTCCAGATTCTGCTCAGAGGTCCCTTGTAGCCATAGTTGGAAGGCCAGGAGAAGGGGGCTGAAGGAACATATTGAGGCAGGACTGGGGCCTGGGACCCAATGTCAGCAGACACAGTTCTCTTTTAGAAAGCCTGACGCCTGGAGCCAAGCCATTAAGACCAGGAATGGGTGCTTTACACTGGACATGGACACCCAGGGAGGGAGGCTATAGATCAGATGAAACTAATGCCTTCCATCCCAGGCTTCCTGCTCTAAGTCCGCAGTGCTCTCTCCTCTCCACAGTATCGTAACAGCTCAGGTACTGCGCTCAGACAGCCAAACTCACTGGATAACATGAAAGTAGAAAAAGCGACTACAAAAGAAGAGAGTGCCCCCAGGAAGTCTCCGTACAGCCTTACCTTCCTGACTCCTTGGCTGGTCTGTGTGGGTAAGAAGGGTTTCAGTATCAGGTACCTTAGGAACAAAAACAGCAGCCCAAGTACACTCAGAATGATGCATTTGGGGTAAATGTCCACGAAGATGGAGCCAATGCTCAACCATGATTCCTTAGCGCTAGTTAGAATGGAGCTATTGAGAATGGAGAGAACCTTTTTCATAGTGTGAATCTCAGGGGCTGCCTAAGGCAGCTGAGAGCTGAGGCTGTAAGTGGGCAGGCCTGCATCACAGAGCAGGGAAGAGTCATAGAGCCATTGTGAGGGCGGGGAGGAGGCTAAGCCCTCAGTCCCCGCCCCGCCCCACCCCCACCCCAGCCCCTTCATGCCCCCACCCTGATTTCATCACTTCTACAGGGAACTTTTCCGTTTGCTCCCTCTGTGTCTGGGGCTTCACCACAGGCCTTCACTGTTTGCAGCTCTTGAACTGGACCCACGTAGTTCTCCTGCCTACAAACCCTGACATGGGATCTTCCTTGAAACGTTTGCTGTTGTTTGGTTGGCCTCAACAGGAACACTGTCTTCCCACATATCTTCAGGACCATTTTCCCTCTCACCAAATTAGCTACAAGACGGACTTCCTTTTCCACGTCTTTACTTGTAGAGATCCTGGTAGGCAAGCTGAATAGACATGGGAGAACTTGTGCGAGCTTGAGTAGGCTGGGCACACAAATGCCCAATGACCAACTTTTGTGTTTGAGTCATCTTGCAGTGTCTTCAGTCAGAGGGACAGACTAAAATCGCCAAGCTGTCATAAATTCGGGATATACATAGTGAAAATTTCAAGCCTTCTTTTGAATATGATTACACTGTTTGCTTTTGGTGGCCATGCAGTTGGGAAGCCAGGTCAGGAAGGATTCGGGTTAGTCACAGAATGGGCTGTGTTGGGTGGTATAGGATAGAGAGGGGGACAGTATCAGATAGCAGTCCACCTAGCTGCAGTCTTAGGAAACCCAGCAGGCTGTGTGATCTGTGGATTGTTGGGAGTTAAGTATGCTTTACAGACCTGGATGAGGTAGAGATCCTGGTAAGCAAGCTGAATAGAAACCAGAGAATTCTTGTGAGCAGGGGGAACTGTATACAAACGGATACATTGTATATCTATTTTGGTAGGCAAATGTATATTTGTGGGATGGTCAGGCTGGGTAGAGTTGAGCACCTGGGGATGGAGCAGTCTGGGTAGGAGGGAAGCTGAGGGACGGTGTGTGTCAGATCCTGGAAAAGCAGGTAACTATTGGATGGCGGGGTGAGCTGGCAGGTCAGCAGGAAGTGTATCAGGGTGAGATGAAGACCAGGGATGACAATGATGGTCGGTTACTGTGAACTAAACTGGGTTGGGGAACTGTATTGAATATGGTGAGATAGGAACCAAGGCTTCTGGGAAGACTAGGCTAACAAGTGGAATGGCAGAGTAGGCTAGCAGTGTATGTTGATGATGGGGTACTCTGAGTGGAAGAGGGCGAACTGGGGAGTATGACAGCCTGGAAGACTAGGATGTGGCTGGTGGTCAGGTGGCCGAAAAAGATGTCATAGGTCTAGGTCTAGGGACAGAGCAGGATAGCATACTAGAGGGCCACAGACTAGGGTGAGATGGGCGTGTGACAATACGGGGGGGGGGGCAGGACATGGCCTGATACACTGACCAGTGTGATTTTTGAACTGGCTTTCCTAGAAGGTAGGATGAGTAGGAGCAGGTGAGGTGAGGTTTGGTGTGTGTTTGGTGTGCACAGCAGGTATAGAGGACTTGGCACACTGGGAAGACTGGGGTGAACAGGGGAACAAGCAAGGGCCACCATGTGTCATCACTATAGTGTGTCAGGGAACAAGGAAGGCTGTGGAGACAGGCGGATGCAGATATGGTGAGAACAGAAATGACTGTTGAAGGCTAGGAGGTAGGTTATAAGAACAGGTGTCACAGCTAGAGGGGGTGACACCACTGAGAGCCTGGAGTAAGTCAGGACATTCTACAGAGTAGGGATTGGAGTGAGTGGTGGCACCAGGCACTATTGTGACACTAGAGATGGGAATGCTGGTGGGTCATGTGACTTCATAATTGGGATTTGGGCAAGAGCTCCATGAGAGGAAAAGGGGTCCAACTGCTTGGCATCAGACTAGGGTGACTTGTGGAAGTTGGTTGACTGGCAGCTCGGAAGGTAGGAAGCTAGGCGGAGATGGGGAGCAGTAGGAGCTGGGCTGGGTGGGACGGGAAGTGTGAGACATTGAGTACTGTGGGGTCAGGTATAGAACAGGTTGGGTACTCTAGTGTGATGTAGTGGAGCAAACATTAGTGTCTTGGTTAGGTTTTCCATTGCTGTGAACAGACACCATGACACAAGACAACTTTTACAAATGACGGCGTTTAATGGGGGCTGGCTTACAGTTTCAGAGCTTCAGTCCATTATCATCATGGTGGAAAGCATGGCAGCATCCAGGCAGGCATGGCACTGGAGAAGTGGAGAGTCCTACATCCTGATATGAAGGCAGCCAGGAGAAGACTAATGGTCTGAAAGCCCACCCACCCCTGCAGTGACACACTTCCTCCAACTAGGCCATGCCTCCTAAGAGTGTCACTCCCTATGGGCCAAGCATATTCAAGCTACCATAACTAGGGTGTGGGGTGGGTGTGGGTGCGGGATGTTCTGAATGGCTCGTGGGATGTCCTTCCCACTGATGGGATCATGTGAGTGTGTGTTGTGTCTGACCAGTAGATCACAACCTGGGTTCTAGCCTGGAAAGGCATTTTGGAAACCTGGAAGAGAAGAGGGGCTGGGCTGCGCGAGATAAGGAAGGAACCAAGACAAAGCTCTCTG
Organism: Mus musculus; assembly: GCF_000001635.26. Taxonomy (NCBI): domain Eukaryota; kingdom Metazoa; phylum Chordata; class Mammalia; order Rodentia; family Muridae; genus Mus; species Mus musculus. The sequence continues at coordinate 59,734,366 of NC_000079.6, forward strand.
CTCAAGGTTCAATTTTTACTATTTCGGCACTCAGTTATAAAGGAAGTGGGAGGGGCCCAATTCCCGCCAAATAATCTTGGAGTCCAGTAGCAGGGTGATCACGTGATGGCTTCGGAACAGCAAAGCTGCAGGTTCCAGCAGTGGGCGTGGCAGAACGATTGAGCTGGCAAGCTCCACCCCTGAGCAAGCAGGTTTCAGACTGGGGGAGGGGAGACTACAAGTGTGGGCACTGGGCAGACTCACTTATCAGAAACATCAAGGACAGACTGCAATTGGTAAGGTGCATCAGGGTGACAGAAGGACAGTGTGCAACTTTGGACTACAAGGATTTGGGTTACAGTGTTTCAAAGTCTTACATTGAGACTCTTGATGCATTTGCAGCTTCCTGGTGTGTGGGGTGAGAAGATGGGGATCTAGTTTAACGTTCTACATGTAGACACACTCTGTCTGTTGAAGATGCTATCATCGTCCTAGTGAGTATTTCTTAGGCCTGGTGGGTATTGGGGGTTAGATCCAGGCTCTTGTGCCTGTGCTGCAAGCACTTTAACCAACTAACTAGCCCACCTCCCAGCTCCTGGATCTTAGATTAGTATATTAGATCCCTGTTTGACATACTGAGTCCTAAGTTGGGGCAGTGATTCCCTCCAACGACTAAGATTACACCTTTTAAAAGAAAGAGCTCTTTTTTTTTTTTTTGTAGGGTTTGGAGATGTGTGTGCATGTATTTGTGGGTAGATGTATGTGCACACCTGTGTTCAGATGTATGTGCATGTGTGTGCATGTATGTGGTGGGATCAGAGGTTACTATCTTTTGTCTTCTATTTTAAAAACTGAGTGTGTTATTTAATATTTATGCGTGTATATGATGCTTGCATCATTTCTTTCACCTCCAGTTCCTTCCCAATCCTCTCTCCCAACTCCTCCCACAACTCCTCCCACAACTCCTCCCACAACCCCCCCCCCCCCAGAAAGGGATTGTCCTTTCTCTGCCAGCCATCAGCTCTCAGTCGCTCCTCAGAAGGGATGAGGGTTCATAAGCCACTCCCCATCATGCTGGGTCTGTCTGGCTCCCTCTTGTGTATGCAATCCTAGCCACAGAGTTCATTTGTACAGTTGTGCTGACATGCCTGGTAAATACAATTTCTCTGAAGACCTCCAAAGTACAGACCTCTTAGTTGCCTCCCTCTGGTCCTTACGACCTTTCCACCCCCTCTTCTGAGCCTTGAGGGGGACAGAATGAACTAAGCGCCCCACGGTTTCTTATTTTCTGCATGTTGGCCAATTCCAACTCATATATATATACTCAGTTTGGGTAGACTACCATCTGGTCAGCAAGTCTCCACCCCCCAGCACTGAGGTCCCAGGCACACGCCACTGCACCCCCCAGCACTGGGGTCCCAGGCACACACCGCTGTGCCCAGCTTTTTATGTGGAGGCTGGGAATTTGACATCAGATCTTTGTGCTTATGTGGTAAGCATGTTACAGACTGAACCTGTGGGTAACCTTGGAGCCACGAGGCCATCAACAGAGTTTAGTTTGTTTCCACCTGATGACATGATCCCTGATGTTGTGGGCTCACTCTCTTCCAGAATTCTCTCAGGACAGAGAAACAGCCACACGGAGGGCTTTCCTCAACAACACAGGAAGGGAAGCCCTGGTGTTCATGCCCAGTACTCAGGAACACTGCAACTGTCAAGGACTCCCAACTTATCCTCAGGCTTTTCTAGGTACCTCAGTCAGCAGGCTCTTGCCCTTAAGCCAGTTGAATTAGGTAGGTTATCTTTTGGATCCAAAGTATGCATCTTTATATATGAGGATGCTCCATGCTTGGCTTTCTGACCCCGGTAAACCTCCTAAATGCAGGCAACTTTCTCTATCTCTCAAGATGCGCTTATGTGGAAACCCACCTGGACTCAAACCCTAAAGTGAAACTAGCAAACCTGCTTAAGTCCCCATGTTAAGTGCAGGACAGTCCAGCACTGGTCTTTCCTGGTCCTCTCCCTTTTTAAAGTATGTCATATGTTTATTGAAAGTGTTAGTCTACTATTCCAGCAACCAGTGTCATTTATATTGTCAAGTTGCATGCTCTACTGAGCCACTTAACACAATTACCTCCCATACCTCAGAGAACACATGCATTTTACATATTTGGTGTTAAAGCCAAGTAAATATCCCAAAGGTTTTGTTAAATGCTTTCTTTCACGCTCAAAATGGGAGTGGCTGATGCTCTCCATGTCACAGAAAAGGAAAGTTAAGTAAGAGGTGAGTATGAAAACTCTGCTTTCCAAAACATCCCAGTGACCCCAAATGTAAGATAGATGAGCAGCTGAGGTTTCCTCTGGAAACCTCAAATTCTCATTAGATGACTAATCAATGTAGTGCAATGCTGCTGTTTACTAGTCATCAATAATCATCAATGCAAATACTGTCTTCAGAAGGCCTGCAATGTTCCCACTTACTGGAACCGCCTGCAGGGAGAACTCTTGCTTACACGAACCCAAGGAAGAAAGGAAATGTATGCTGGTGTAATAAGACCTAATCCTGGTCCCTTGGTTACAATGTTCCTTATTCAGTGGTCAGTCTCAGGCTATGAATGTGCAATGTATTTGATTTGCTTTGGCTTCTCTCAGCTTCCCACACAGTAGGGCTGCATGCAAATTTTATCTGATCCTACAACGAATCTTGCTGCTTCCTACAGGTGACCCACCCAAGGCCTTCAAATTTATAACAGAGCCCGTTTTTATAAACTAGTTTCAGAACTAGAACCATAGCCACCATGAAGGAGCTCTTGCAGTGTGTAACACGATTGGTGTTTCTGTCTTGCTAGCAAAATCTCTCCTCCCCTGCCTTTGATGAAGTTGCTACCACATGGGGTATGCCCATCTGCAGGACATGGAGGAAGGACCCCAGCCAGTAATCAGCAAGCGTGTGACCGACAGCCTCAACCAAAATCCCGCCAGAATTCCATGAGACAACCTGGAAATGGGCTGTTCCCCAATCAAGCCTTTCAATACAGGCTTGTCAAAGACCCCCAAAGCAGAGAATGCAAGGTTCAGAGACCGAGACAATAAGTTAGGTTCTTAACCAATAAATTTAAGGTACCCATAACACCAGTAGATGATGTTTAATACATGCCAGGATCATTGTGGCTCTGGATGGGAGGTGTAAGGAGGGTAGAAAGAGATCCATCCATCCTCAAAGAAACAAATACAGAATCTAGCAGCAGCCCACAGGGACAGTCTCCATGTTGAAAGGACCCTCCACCCCCCACACACTGCTACAGTTAAACTATAGTATTTTTGTGCCACAAAGTCCACTATGTCATGAGCTGATGGATGGAGGAGGTCGTGACGGTGAGAGAATGGCTTCCCTCCCATTGTTCTCTTCTCCTCTTTCCAGTCCTGACTTTTTGATTCTTCTCTTTTTCTTTATTCTCAAATGCAGGGTGGCCATGCAGGCCATCTCTACAGGTGATTGCTGAAGGGCTTTTGTTCTGTGGATTCAGGAAGCCAGCATCCTGGGGAGTTTTCTGGGGCAGGGAGGCTCTTCTTTTCCATCTGAGTGCCCATATGTGTAAAGATACCTCATTTTCAAGTTAGGAATAGTGTCACTGTCAGAGAGAGCAACATGGCTCCATATACAATAGTTTCTGGAGCCTGAGCCAGTCCCAAAGCAGTGCTAATCTATGGACACACACTTCACACAGTGACTACATAGGTCTATAGACACACCACACACACACACACACACACACACACACACACACAGCAACTACTTAGGTCTACACACACACACACACACACACACACACACACACACACCACACAGCAACTACTCAGGTCTACAGACACACAACTCTCACAGTGACTACTCAGGTCTACAGACACACACACATAACTCACACAGTGACTACTCAGGTCTACACACACACACCTCACATAGTGACTACTCAGGTCTATAGGCACACACACACACAGTGACTACTCAGGTCTACACACAGACATACACCTCACACAGTGACTATACATAACTCACACAGTGACTACTCAGGTCTACAGACACACACACACACACACACACACACACACACACACAACTCACACAGTGACTACTCAGGTCTACACACACACCTCACATAGTGACTACTCAGGTCTATAGGCACACACACACACAGTGACTACTCAGGTTTACACACAGACACACACCTCACACAGTGACTATGCACTCAAGTCAGTATATAAGAATGGAAGCATCAGGAAAAACCTTCTTAGCTCTGAGCCCTTTCAGCTGCAGTTTCTGTCTTTTTTATGTCTGTGAAGGGCAGATAAAGAGGGCCTGTCAGATGCAACCCTTTCCCACTAGTGTAAGACTGGAGAGCAGGGCCATCACCACACCCTTCGTGAGGGACAGAGTGATGGCTCTTGTGAACAAGTGACTTTCAATCCTCATAAAGGTAATGAGATCTGAGCGGAAACTTTGTCTCCATCATTGATCCAGAGTTTTGCCTTCCTGCATGCCGCAGGGGACGTCTGTCTTCACTGTACCAAAGATGCCCAGCTGTGAGGGAGGCCCTGTGAGTGCGTAAGGGAACAACAGGTTCATGTGCTGGGTTCTGTAGGTTTTTCCTCACCTGAAACTGTCTGAAGCTGGAGAACGGTCTTGGAGAACTAGTGCTGCTGCTTTTACAGAGGTCCCCAGAGCTTCAAAGCCACCTGCAAGTCCAGCTCAAAGGGGCCTGGCACCCCCTCTTCTGGCCTCAGAACAACCCATAAATACACACATATACACACGAATAAAAATTCTAATTTTAAAATAGGAAGGCAGAGATCTCTGTGAGTTTGAATTCTGCCTGGTCTACACAGCAAGTTCAATTCAGGAGCAAGTAGGGCCATATAATTAGTCAATAATTATTATATATCATCATCATCATAAAAACAAATTAAAAAATAAAACGGGAGATTTCAGAACACATCTCTTAAAAAGCACAAAATGGATACAAGCACAGTTTAAAAGCCGGCCTGTCAGCATGGCCATTTAGCAGAACAAAAACAGCAGTGGGTTCTACAGCAATAGCATTATAGTGCCATGTATGAAACTCCCTCCTGTGGGCCATGCCTGAAAACCCCCTCAGTTGTGTACCAGGAGAGACACTTTGCTCAGCAGGTCCATATCGCCGCATGCAAAGCCCAGCACTTGCCAGGTGAGACTACTGATTTCTGTTATCCTATAGCTGCAGCAAAAGAGCTAGCCAGCTGCAAGTTTCCCAGGTGGTTTAAGACCGTACGTCCTGTAGCCATGATGGGTGGTGTCTTCAGCACTAGGGTGTTGGCATATAGTTGCAGTGGGTGACCAAGCAATGGCAACAGCCTGGTGCTGATTTGGAGATCTCTGGAGCAGCTCTGAATAAATTTGTAGGGAGGTATCCCAAGCCTTATGCATATCCCTGTAGACCTGGGCTGCTCTCAGCCTTGGCCGGAGAAATCTCTTTTGGCAGTGGGCAGCAATGAGTCTACACAGAGATACAGAGCTGGGCAAGGTGCTGAGAGTGAGAGACAAATGCTCCGCCCTAAATGTCACCAACAGGAAACATCAGGGAAGAGAGAGTGAGGAGGTATTACCTGCAAAAGGTCTATACAAGGTCAGGTCAGCCACAATCCCACCATGGGTAGAGTAGACAATATTCACGCCCCACCCCAGACTGAGGGGGTTCTGGTAGCGGGGAACTGCTGTGGAGGAAGAGCTGTCTTTTAAGAGACGTATTTATGGGGCTGGAGAGATGGCTCAGTGGTTAAGAGCACCGACTGCTCTTCCAGACGTCCTGAGTTCAAATCCCAGCAACCACATGGTGGCTCACAACCATCTGTAATGGGATCCGATGCCCTCTTCTGGTGTGTCTGAAGACAGCTACGGTGTACTCATATACATAAAATAAAATTTATGTGTATGTCTCCATGTCTGTCACCTGTGTGTGAGTGCCCACAGAGGTCAGAATTCATTTCCCCTGAAGCTGGAGTTACAAGTGTTTATAAGCTACCCGCTGTTGTGATGGGAATTGAACTCAGGTCCTCTGGATGAACAACAAACACTTTTAGTCCCTGTTTGAAGACTCGGCCACTAGTAGGTTTTGCATGCTCCAAAGGATGGTCTTCTCCCTCCGAGCCATGGGCAGCACTCACTGGCCTTAGTGGGCTATATATAAAAGGCATGAAGTTGGGAGGGGCTGTGTGTTAGAGAAACACTGGGGCAGGATGTTGGAGTAGATATATTCCATTATATATACATATGAAGTTCCCAAAGTAAAAACCATGTTTCTCAAACCAGCGATATCAAACTCTTCAAAACTGAGCTGGAAGGCCACTGTCCAGCACCCTTGCAGGGACCAGACATCTATTTGAACGGATCCCCCTTTCACTAAGCATCTTCTGAAAAGTTCCACAACCTAGGCCCACAGTTCAAGACACAGAGCACTCCAAACTGTCAGAAGAAACATTTATTCCTGGATCTGTTAAACAGATTATTTCTCATCACAGGGCGTATGGTTCTAAAAATATTTTTTAAAGAAAATTTTAGACAAAGACTAGATCCTATTGTGGAAGCTTTCTCGTCTACCCTTTCCACAGACGGTCCGGGTGAAAGGTCACTGAGCCTGTCGCAGATGTGCAAAGCGGGAGGTATAGGATGCACCTTTATGCAAGCGGAGCTTGCACAGAACTCAGACTCTCCGGAGCAGAGGGAGGGTACTCAAAAGGTAGGGGATGATGTCTCTGTCCAAGGCTCAGCATATGACTTGGACCAGGGGTGATGGCTGTCTGGGGACAGGAGCAATTACTCGCTTCTTCTCCATGATGGCCATCGGCAGCCCCAAGGTCGGAAGGCTGTCCCTTGAGCGCTGGCTGAGCGAGCATGCTCGTCTGGCTCCACTCCAAGAACTCGGAGTTCTGCCCATACAACAGCTTATCTTCCAGGAGTTTCCCAAGGGATGCCATGAGTTCGTGAGCTTCTGGGGGCCCGCAGCTCATAAAGAGAGCCCCGTCTTTCTCCGATCTATGTCTTGGGCTGTCTTTGCTGGAATAAAGCCACTGGAAAAATTGTCCTATCTTTTTTCTGAAGTAACTGTCAGGAGGATGTTCCCTCTTGCTTGATTTCTCCTTACTAGGTTGGCTCTTCTTTCCTGCTTTGGGTGTCTCTAATTCCTGAGGGTCGCTTCTACCATTTTCTTTTCTGGATTTGGGCAACGACAGTCTCTTCTGAGCTGGCATGACATTCTTTAAGAATCTTTTGAAGACACTGGGCTCCTGCCACGGATCCACACTGATTCCGGTGCTATACATGTGGCCTTGTGTGTCCCAGAAGACGGAGACGTCTGCACTAGACACGCTGTTGGAAGAAGACGGCAGCGAGAAGCTGTCTGAGACAAAGGATGACTCGTCCTCCCAGGCTTCACTCTGGCTCTGTGGCTGATCCTCCAACTTCGACCTTAGTTCCTTAAACAAGTCTGGTGCTGTTGGCTCTTCAGGGACTGACATCTTTGATGGGCTCTGCCCTGTGGCCACCAGGGGGCTTGATAGACTCTCATCTTCGTCTTTTTTGGTGGAACTTTTTGACTTGATTATAGAATCAGACCCTGACCGAACAAACAGCTCCCTGGCCTTGAGTATCATCTCTCTGAGCATGTTGGGTGTCACCGTGTATTTTGGATTCTTTTCTACACTCTGTCTGCTTTCAGCAGTTACTAGATGAGAAGCAGAACTTGCGCTCTCATTCTCTGAGTCAGACAGAGTCACGTCTTCCTTTACGGGCTGCTCCTGTCTGGGTCTGCTTTGTAGATCAGTCTCGTTCTGGCTCAGGTCTGGGTTGCTGGGCCTGTCATCCTCAACCGTCTCTGAAACATCCGAGGTGGGGCTAGAGACTGACTGTCTCAGGGACCTCTCTCCTTCGCTGTCTACATGTAAGAGGGTGAGAGAGTAATCTGTGGTGGGGGCTGAGTCTGTGGTTTCTATCTTGTCTCCATGGAGAAGGTCGGAGCTTCCCCTGAGGGGACTGGGAAAGTTACTTTTCAAATCCAACCCAGGAATACTGTTTAATGATAAGGGGAGATCAGACTGAGGAAGGGGCCATGTTTTTGCTTCTCTCAAAATATAGAATTTTATGGATTCAATAACCTTGATGGGGAGGCCCCATTGCTGACTCACACGGAACCTTATGAGATGGGCTTCCAGCATCTTCTGGGTCTTGTGATCAAGAAAAGGTATTTCTGGAATAGCAGTATCACAGTGAATCTTTCCCAGGGGTGATCTCCAGAGAGACGCATCTTCATCGAGCCATGAACAACACACCACGATTGGAATCCGACCCATAGTGATCTGCCAGCACTTCCTGCTCATGTGCAACCTCAGAATGCTTCTCATGTGTCTTTGGTCCAAGTTCTTCTTTGAGATGGTGAGCTGTTCATTTTCCAAGCTAGTCCTTGAGTGACACACTGACTCCCCCTCTGTCTCAGGGATAGTCTTCAAACCATTCAGTATACAACATCCTGAGATCATTTGTGTGTTGTCTAATGGGCATTTCCCTAGGATCTGGCCAAGGTTCTTGGCTGCATCCTTTCTTAGCTGTGGCTTCATGGGGACCTTCACGCAATAACTCTCCGAGTGACTTAGTTCTCCATTCCCAGGGTCAGCACAGATGTTGCCCCAGTGTACGCAGCATTGAGACGTAGCGTATTTGTAGCAGTATGAAGATACTCCTGTTGGATTGAACTGAGTGTTCATCACTTCTGGCACTCCTGGCCTATTGCACAGCTCGAAGCACGAGGGTGAGGTTAGGTTGTTTGGTCCATAGGGGTCCAGGTTGTTCTGATGTTCACTGCTGAAATGAAAAAGGCCAGACCCGGGGACGGAGACATAGGTCTGTGAAGACTGGCTGCCCACGGGAAAGCTGTGAACTGGAAGACCAAGGGCAGTTTCATATTGCTGGCACTCAGGGACCAAACCCCACAAACTGTCTTGAGGATTCTGCACCAAGTGATATTGCAAGTGTCCTTTCCCATTTAAGACGTCAGAGACGGTCCTGGTCTGTGGTATCTGAAGTGCACTCCCACAGGGTAGAGATGGCAAGGCCATGGAAGACAATGGAGATTGCATGTGGACCTGGGGCATTCCCTCAGTAAGAGTCTGTGGCTGGGGAGCTACCTTAGGCAAAGGTTGAGGATGGACCAGGGTGAGGGGCTGGGGAAGGGCTGGAAGACCATGACTCAGCACTGGGGCTGAAGCTGTTTTACAGACCCCATTGAACAGCACAAGGCAAGGCTCTGGTGAGTAGCTGCTCGCAGGAACCAGGAGAGTGGCCATGATGGACTCACTGTGCAGAGAGGGGAGACCCCAGAAGAGCTGGCTGTGTTTCTGGCCCAGGTCTCCCTCTGGGATCTTCACATACAGGACCTGGTCATAAGCCCCAAAATACTTCCGTTTCCCTTTCAGCTTCAAGTTGATTTTTGGGACCTGGGTGTCTAGGTTAGTGACAGTCGAACCCTGCGAATTCCACAGGGCTGTGAGTTTGCCTTCTGACCTCTTGGGATCTGGAGAAATGTCATCCCTCTTTTTCACCTCCTCCAGAGTCTGGGGAGACATTTTCTTTTTCATTTGTCTCTTCAAGAGTTCCTGTATGTGAAGAGCAAGAGAGGAAATCGGGCCTGCGCCTCCTTACAAGGCATCACGCAACCCCCCACACAGGAAAGCTTTCTCCTGCCGAGAACCAGCGTGACGATCTCATGAGGTGAGATGTGCGTCCTGCTGAGGAGAGCCATCAGGGTTGGTCAGGGTTGATCTACCTACTGAAGACAAGGTGGTCTGGTTGGCTCACAGGGTTATTCTTCCTAGTGTGAAGCATTCCCAAGGATGGGGGTGTGTGCAGCTGGGGTAGGGAATGGTCACTTGGGATTTCAAATCCAAGGGAGAACTAGGTGCTAGTGTCAGAGAGCTACCTAGTGAGAATGAAAGCAAGCCCCCTTCCCCCACAGGGGTGCCCTGGTTAGGTGACAGGATGGAGGGAGGGTGGGAAAAGGCCCAGGTAGAGGGGCTTAGATTAGGTTCCCTAGAGGTGCCAGGGACATTGAGGACAGCCACAAGAGCTACAGAAGCCAAAGGGACCAGAGATGGGGCACTAGGTACTGGCGATGCCAGGCACAGCAAGATGGCTGACCTCAGCAGGACACAGTAAGTAGCTGCTATCGTGATGCCCACTCACGGGGCTTCAAAGCCCTTGTAAAACGGCCAAAACAAGGAACAGATAGCCATGTGGCCGACCTCAGCTAAGATCACCTGAGGCCTGTCATGGTCTGTCACATCTCTGACCTAGAAAAACTCTCAAGTTTCTACAAAGCTCCGAGCCACTTGTGCTTTCTAGCGACTATCCCTCCCAACACTAGGGTGGGCTGCACCAAGCTCCCGGGGTGCACACACCATGTTACAAAGGCAACAAGGCTAAAGGGAAATTCATGAATCACCTTCCAGAACAAACAACTTCTTTCCTTCTCCTGTTTCTCTCTGGAAAGCTCTCCAAACTGGAAAACATGAACAGTAGTTTATATGGCATTGTGGTTGTTAGCCTCAAATGGAAATTTGGTGGGATCAATAAGCCTTAGAAAGGAGTCCTTGCTCATGGCTGTGAGGCATCTTCTAGATTAGCTTAATGAGATGGGAAAACCCATGCTAAATGGCAGCCCTGGTCAGCAGGCTGAGGCCCTGGACTTCTTTTACACAGAGAAAGCAAGCCGTCATGAATCTCAGCCTCCTGACAGCAGATACAATGTAATGAGCCACCTCAAGCTCCCATTACCCTGGCCTCCCCACCAGGACAGAGTGTATGCTTGAACTGTAAACCAAAGCAAACTCTTACTAGATAGCTTTTGTCACAGTATTGCATTGTGGCAACAGTAAACATAACTAATACAGAAATGAAGGTTGAGACACAAAGACTCTATAAGAGTCCTTTTATGGGAAACAGAAGATACCTGCGTGCTCAGGAGGAGCACAGCATTTTACATGATGATGTCAGGAGACAGAAGTCATGACTTCAAGCAACCAGTGGGCCATCTTAAACTTCTCTTGGCGAGCAAGAAGGACCCAGTGCCCTTCTTACCAACTGCTTCATACCGATTTCTGTATTAGCCACCTCTCTGTTGCTGTGATAAAAATAGCAAGAGCAAAGCAACTTGTAGATGAAAGGATGCGTGTGGGTTTACAGTTCCAAAGGATTAAGAGTCTGTTGTGCCAAGAATCTTAGTCAGCAGGCCAGTAGCTATGGTGGCAGGAAGAGTGGAAAACCCACATCTCGAGCCTCAGGCAGGAAGCAGGAAGCAGAGGGCGCAGACTTAAAATGGTGTGAGTCTTTAAGCTCTTACAGTTCTTCCCTGGGGACATACTTTTCCTTCAACAAGGCTATGCCTCTGGAGCCTCACCCAAAGCAACGCCACCTATTGGAGACCAAGCATTCAAATGCCTGAGACTATGGGGCGACATCTCACTCAAACCACCACATTCCAAGAGCCGCTGCTTGGAGAAATGCCCCAGGTGTAAGCCATTTCTGAGAGAGCTGTCTCCTGAGAGGAACTGTGCCTAGAAAATGATGTCATTGGACTGTGGGCCGAGGATCTCGGGAGGGGGCTCCTTGAGGGGCTCAGGTGGAACAGAGCAGGCGACAGCTTTACTACCACCTGCTGCTGTTCTGTTGGTCCCACCCTGTGCTAAGAACAAAAGAATGGGGGAGTAGGGACTCCCCCCCCCCCCCCCCCCGCTTCTCTTGGACGGCTAATATACAAGAACACCGACTTCAAATAACAGTTTCCCGTCCTAACTTTGAAAGACAGTCATCATTCTCAATTGTTCTTTGGGAAACTAAAGGGAGAGTTTGTGACATCATAAAGGGTGCTCTCAGACCCAAGCACTCTACTCTGGGTATTGACTCTGGCCAGCAGCCTCAGCTCAGCACCTCGGAAAGCTCCGCGTCCTAGGGACAGAGCTTAGACTCCTCCAGGCTTTGCTCAGAGTCTCTCAGGGGCCTCTCCACCAGCCCAGCTAAGGAAAGGCCTGCTGAAGGAGCTTGAGAGGTGGGACATGGCAGACTAAGTGTCAGGAGATACTGCTCTTCAGAGAACCCATCATGTGGAACTAAGCCAATGAGACCAGGGATCTGTGCACCCAGAGAGGTGTCCGTGGGCCCAGGTGACAACCTTGGTCCTCCTTGGATCCCCGCCCTGCCAGACCTCATTCCCTAGGGAAGTAGTGCTCTCTTCTCTCCTCAGCATCCCCCTTCAGACACGGAGCCAAACTCTAAACTCACCCAATCCTATTAACCAAGACTCGCTCCAGGGAGTTCACCGCTTCTGCCTCACCTTTCCGAGGCCTTGACGTTTCCACAGCAACAGAATGAAGTCAGTATGAGGTGTGACAGGAACAGGAGAAGCAACCCCTGCACTCAGCAAGGTAGAGTGGGCCAGTGTCCAAGAGCACTGAGCCAAAGCTCAGCCATGGTTCCGTAGCGCTGCTCAGAATGGAGAGCACCTTCCGCATAGTGACTCACACAGCTGCCAGGAGAGCTGAGGCTGTGTGGGCCTCGCTGTAAGCAGCATCACTGCATCACAGAGCAGGGAAGAGTCATAGAGGGTTTGTGAGTGCAGGGAGGAGGGTGAGCCTCAATACTCCCCTCCACCAGCACCCCTCCAAGTCCCAGCCGAGGCATCTCTGCCCAAGCCTGCTGCTCCAGTCCCATCCTGCTTCCCTGTGTGCCCTCTCTCTGGCCAGGGTCACAGTGTGTGTGTGTGTGTGTCTGTGTGTGAGTGTGTTTGTGTCTGTGTCTCTATGTGAATGTGCTTGTGTGTATCTGTGTGTGTGTGTGTAGTGTGTGTCTGTCTTTGTGTGTGTGTGTCTCTGTGAGTGTCTGTGAGCGTGTCCGTGTGTGTGTGAGTGTGTGTGAGTGTTTGAGTGTGTGTGTGTGTGTGTGTGTGTGTGTGGCTTCACCTCAGCTCCTTATGGTTCTGCTACTCTCAGTTATGATGTCACACACCAGAAGGCCAGCAGCTTCTGGAACTGGAATTCTTGCTTCTGGCTGGATTTTTAGTCTCAGGCACAAATGTCTTCCAGTACATGTCACCTATGAAATAGCTTCTTTTCACTCAGATTCATTCCTTTCTACATTTATAAATGCTGATGAGAACATTTTCATGTTCCTGACAGTACTTTCACATCTTTAATCGGGGTGGACTCAAATCGTCAAACTCATATAAAATATAGATTATGCTAAATGGATACAATTGCATCTTCAGGCATTCTTTGGTCTAATTTATTCCATTTATGTTTCTGAAATTAGTGAAACTTCAAGTTAACTGAGTTACACAGACACACAGACACACAGAGACACACAGATACACAGATACACATAGACACATACACATACACACTGACACATGCAGATACACATATGCATACAGATACACAGACACACAGACAGACAGACACATATAGACACACATACACAGAGACAGACTCACAGACACATATAGACACACATGCACACAGACACACAGACACACACACACAAACTTCCTCTCACAAATCAATGTACTGTTCTTGTGTGAGAAGAGTCCATCTTCCCTCCTTTCATTTCTCCCACATACATCATTATTGTGATCTCCATTTCTCCACGTATAGATTGTCCCTGGTCATGTCAGTGATTGCATGATCCCCTCATGGGCCTGATCAACAATACACACTTAGGGTAAGTCCCCAAGTCCTTGGTGACAGAGTGGGACTCAGGATTGTCAAAGCCAGGGAAGAACCTGGGCTGAGCTCTGTCACTGATTATTTCTAAAATACACTTGCTGTCACTGCCTGGTAATGTCCCCCACAGCCCCCAAACTGAAGAGTGTGTCACATGTTCTCCAAGTAGCATTTCCTCTCAGGGTTAAAAGAACCCAAGACTGAATGGCCCACGCCCCACTTCACCCCCTCATCCCTGCTCTTGATGCTCCCTTCTGTCTGCTGTGCTCCAGCCTGTCTGCATGCTTCTCATGCCTCTTACTAGCTCTCCCGGGAGGGGATAGACTCCAAGTGAGGCAGAACCCCACCAGTTAAGCACACATGTCTTGTCCAGAGGACAAGTTCCACTCCTTTGGCTTGCAACCTTGGCCAAGGCTTCATGTAGAACCTAGGAGAGCGATATGGAAACTTGGAGGTCACAGGCTTGGGGAGAAGGGGCTCACAGCTAGGTTGAAGAATTGTGTTTCACAGAGATCAAAGCTTCAAGCCTGAATTAAAAAGTGCAACCCCTCAACAGCTGCAAACCACCCTGAGCACCCCAAGGGGCTGTGGGTGAGCGCTGCCTGAACACCATTGCCTAGCTAGGCTGCCCTGCCCATGTCTTGAGCTTTCTGCTAGGAACTCCCAGTCCTTTGGCATAGATGACCAAACAAAAACTGTTGCCCTTTTAAATGGCATCACTGGCCAGATATATTCACGTACAGACTTGTGCCAAGGGTTCAAACCCACATGAAGTTTCAGTAAAAGTTCTTTTCCAGCCGGGCGTGGTGGTGCACGCCTTTAGTCCCAGCACTTGGGAGGCAGAGGCAGGTGAATTTCTAAGTTCGAGGCCAGCCTGGTCTACAGAGTGAGTTCCAAGACAGCCAGGGCTATACAGGGAAACCCTGTCTCGAAAAAAACAAAACAAAACAAAACAAAACAAAACAAAAACAAAAACCAAAAAAACAAAAATCAAAAAAAATTTCTTTTCCCCAATTGTAATTTCTTTGTTTTCAGTAACCTCCCAGAAGTTCCTCCAGGGCTAGAAGGAATAAGAAATTAAGGACCCAGTTCTGGTCTTGTGGATCCTCAAAAAAGGAAACTTTATTAAGATGTAATTGGATACTTTGTGGATACATTGTGCATTGCCAACTATAACCTCCATTAACATTAATTGATAGACCATTCTAATACTTAACCCTTTCTCCACTGACTGTAGCTATTTCTAACATAATTGCTACTCAACTCTAGAGCACCCCACCAGAGCCCCTGACCTCCAAATGTCTTCCAATACTCTGTCAAATGGGCTCTCTCAGCAACCCAGTGAACAAGACGGGCAGGCATTGGAGCATTTTCTCAATGAATGAACATAAGCTCAGAGAGGTTAAGTCTCTAGGTGGCACCTAGAGATCTCACAAATTCTTATGTTCCCAATCATTTGAAAAGTGTTAAATGTGACTTCTTAACAACTAGGTTCTAAGGGTTTTTTAAAAAATAATTTATTTCATGTGCATTGGTGGTTTTTTGTGCATGTATGTCTGTGTGAGGGTGTCAGACAGTTGTGAACTGCCGTGTGGGGGGGAATTGAATTTGGGTCCTTCGGAAGAGCTGTTCACTGCTATTATCTCTTCATCCCCAGGTCCTTGTCTTAAAATGAAAGCAGTTTCACAGCTGGTAATGATTGTGCAGCCGGATCCCCATGCGGGACTCCTAAATCGGGAGCAGGGGCTGTCTCCGACTACACTGCCTGCCTTTGGGTCCCTTCCCCTAACTGGGCTGCCTGGTCTGGCCTCAGTAGAAGTAATGCCTAGTCTTACTTCGACTTAATATGCCAAGGCTGGCTGATATCCATGGGAGACCTCCCCTTTTCTGAGGAGAAGGGAAGAAGGGAAGGGGAGAGGGGGAAATGGAAGGTGAAGCTGCGATCCAGATGTAAATGAGTTACTTAATAAAAAAGAAAGAAGAGAGGCTGCATTTTTAGAGAGATTTTGGACTTTTACAGACTTCGGATTTTTTTTAAGGAGATTGAACTTCTAAAGTGATTAAAAGGCTGTAGGATTTTTAAGACTGTAACGTGTTTTATAATATGATATTGATATTAATGAGAGCAAATGAGAAAGAAAAAGGTTAGTTGAAAGGTGATGTGTTGTATGTCAGTCTGACATAAAATTGTCAACTTGACACAAACCAGAGCTGCCCTGAGAGGTGGAAACCTCCGTTGATAAAATGCCTACATCAGGTCGGGCTGCAGGCAAGCCGGTGAAGCACTTTCTTGATCAGTGGTTGGTGCGGCTGGGGCAGGGGCCATCCCTGAGGGTGGTTCTGTCTCTGGACAGGTGTCCTGGGCTGTACAAAAAGGGAACAGGCTATTGCGCCATGGACGCCTCAAGTCTTCAGGCTATCACGCCGTGGACACACTCCTCAGGTCTTCATCTTCCCGTCTTGAGCCCCAGCTGGTTTTGGTTAGGAGACGCTGCTAACTGGGACACTGAGAACAGAGGGATCAAGTTTTCCAGAAGCCCTCATCGACGCCACCTTTTCTGCCATGTCTTTTTTTTTTTTTCATTTTTGCCAAAAAACATAGCTGTGGTTGTATGGATTTGTGTCTGGGTTGCCAGTTATTTCCCACTGATCTATGTAACCTCTCCTGACTGTGCTCTGATAATTTTATGATGATGGCTCTGTAGTGTAAGTTGAAATCAGGTTTGGTGCTACGTCAGTATTCCTTCCTCAGGATTTCTATGTTATTTGGGACTTTGCTTGTCAATATTAATTTTAAGAGTGTTTTTCTATCTCATGAATGACAGTCCTGGAGTTTTGACTGGGAGTGTGTGGTGGTTTAAATAGGTTTGGCCCTCACAGACTCCTGTTTGAATGCTTGGCCACAGCGAGTGGCACTATTTGAAGGTGTGGCCTTGCGAGAGGAAGTGTGGGGGTGGGCTTTGAGGTCTCTATGCTCATGCCCCGCCCAGTGTGGATGCTAGTCCCCTCCTGACTGCTTTCAGAAAACAGTCTCTTCCTGCTGCCTTTGGATGGAGATGTAGAACTCTCTGCTCCTCCAGCACCATGTTTGCCTGCACACTGCCATGCTTCCTGTCACGATGATAATGGACTGAAGCTCTGAAGCTGTAAGCCAGACCCAATTAAATGTGTGCCTTTATAAGAGTTGCCTCTGTCATGGTGTCTCTTCACAGCAATGAATCCCAAACTAAGACAGAGTGCATAGGATTTTTAGACTTTTTATAGGTTGGCCATTTTTGTGATATTGACTCTTCTTGCCCATAAGCATGAGAAGTCTTTCCATCTGGGATGGTTTGTATATGCTCGGCCCAGGGAGTGGCACTATTAGAAAGTGAGGCCATGTTGGAGTAGGTGTGGCCCTGTTGGAGTAGGCGTGTCACTGTGGGTATGGGCTTTAAGACCCTCATCTGGAAGCCAGTCTTCCACTAGCAGCTTTCAGATGGAGATGTAGAACTCTCAGCTCCTCCTGCACCATGCCTGCCTGGATGCTGTCATGCTCCCGCCTTGATGATGATGGACTGAACCTCTGATCCTGTAAGCCAGCCCTAATAAAATGTTGCCCTTTATAGGAGTTGCCTTGGTCATGGTGCCTCTTCACAGGAGTAAAACCCTAACTAACATCTTTTGTTGTCTTCTAGATTTCTCTTAATATTAACATTTTTATTGTAGAATTCTTTTTTTTTTCCAGTTAGGTTTATTCCAAGAAACATGTTTTGAGGTTATTATGAGAGAGATTGTTTTCTTGATTTCTTCTGCTGTGTTTTTTTTTTTTTTTTTTTTTAAAGATTTATTTATTACATGTAAGTACACTGTAGCTATCTTCTGACACACCAGAAGAGGGCGTCAGATCTCGTTACAGATGGTTGTGAGCCACCATGTGGTTGCTGGGATTTGAACTCTGGACCTTCAGAAGAGCAATCGGGTGCTCTTACCCACTGAGCCATCTCACCAGCCCCTGCTGTGTTTTTTTTGATAGGAGTGGAGAAAGCTGACCCTTGTTACATTCCCAAGCCAGCAGTCTGGAAACTCGATTTCAGTACTAACGACAGGAATGTCCCAGGATCATTCTGACCTCGTGAAGAACTTATTTCTGGGAAGTAGATTCTCGGAGTGTATGTGTATATGACTGTGTATGCATGCCTGTGCACGTGTGTGTATGTGCTTGCCCCATGAACTGTTTCAAAGATGTGCTGATAAAACCTTTTGCCTTCCATTAGAAAGCTCTATGCTCAAGGGCTAACTTTAGAGTTCAGAGAGTCCCTTAAAATACCAGTCGCATTTCTCTGAAAGCAAAATTTCCAACATAGTGCACGATCACACAGCTTTACCAAAGGCTGGAAGCAGGTTCTGAGATCAATCTTGACAGCCTCCCAAACACTTGAGAAATCACTACTTCAGTTCCACCAGTCGCGGATCTCACGGTTTTACAGCTTTGGATTGCTATGAACTTTGGGACAGGTGAGGTCAGGACAGTTTCTAAGTGTGCCCGTTCACAGCCTCACTGGCTCAGTTGGCAGAACACGATCCTTTCCTCTCCTGTGCTCATGATCAAGGATCTAAAACACAAGTGTCACCATCTGTGGTGGTTTGAATGAGATTGGCTCCTACTGGCTCATAGCTTGGCATGCTTAGTCCCTCCCCGGCTGTTTGGGAAGGATTAGGAGGTGTGGCCTTGTTGGAGGAGGTGTGTTACTGGGGGTGGGCTTTGCTGTGTCTCCCTCTCTCTGCCTATGAATTAGTATGTAGCTCTCAGCAGAATTCAGTGTGTTCTTCTGCACCGTGGGACTAAGTATCTGTGCTGTCAAGCAGAGACCAAGCCTCAAAAAGTCACAGGTAAGGGCTTAAGTGCTACGGGTTCAATTGTGCCAAGACACAGCCCAAGATGAGGTCTCTGAGATTCTGATGTTTGACAGAGTACTGCTGTCACAAACCTCCAAAAGTCATTAAAAAAAAAAGATTTATTTATTTTATGCATGAGTATACCACCATTGCTTGCTTCAGACATACCAGACGAGGGCACCAGACCCCATTATCAATGGTTGTGAGTCACCATGTGGTTACTGGGAATTTGAACTCAGGACTTCTGGAAGAGCAGTTGGTGCTCTTAACTGTTGTCTCTCCAATCCCACCAGGTGTTTTTTGTTTGTTTGTTTGTTTTTAAAACAGTAGAAATCTAGTCTGCACATGTCTGGAAAGTAAACAAATGGGATGAAGGTGTCATGAGCCCATGTTCACCTAAAGCCTGCCGGGAAGGTCTTTTTACATGCTTCTCGTAGCCTCTGCCAGCAAGCCCTGGCATTCTGGGCTATTGGCTAATAACCCCAACATGCCTGTGTAGGCACAGGGTTGCGACCCTGTTCCCTGTCTCTTCTCTTCTGAGAACACCAGTTAAGGGTTGATGATGCCATCAGTGTTCATCTCCAGACCACTATGCTCAGGGCTATGATTGTGCTGATTCTGGGCCAAGCCTGTCTCTGGCCCAGGTCACTGTTGCCCTGGGGTCTAAAAGGTGCTCACAGCTCAGCTTAGCCTCATAGACCTGTGTTTCCTGTTCAACCACACACAAGAACACGGCTAGAAAGGCTATTTTTGAGGTATTTCCTGCTGAATCAATCCTAGGAAGTTCTGGGTATCTTAGGGACCCCCCAACCTTGTGGATTTTCTTCCAGTCCCCTACCCCCCTTTCCTGTTTGAGGAAAAAAAGACATTCTTGTAGTGCAGCGAGGGGGCTGGGGGTCTTCCCAGAACAATGAAGCCTAGCAGGCTGGCCTTAAGAAACGCACTAAGGAGTATTGTTAACCACAGTGGCCCAGCCTGTTCAGGGCTTCCTGGTTGGGACAGTGAGTTTTAAACTAAGGGCATATGAAGCAAGACATTTGCCACCGTGTGAGGCTACAGGCACATTGATAGCCTAGTCCAAGTGTCACTTAAGGGTGCCACAAGTGACTTGCACAGGACAGCGGGGTTTTATGGCTATGTGAGAGCCTTCCTGGTTAGGGCTGAGGCTGGACATGATTGTTGTTAGGGATGCTGGCCGAGCCCTTCCGCCCGTGGAGCAAGGACATGGACACAGTCGTTAGGTTACTATCTTCAACATTTTAATATTGGCCGAGAGAAGAACCTCCAGCCCAAGGCCCCAGTAGGTATGGCTGTGTGCAAATGCAACAACTCACGCTGGACTCTCCCTCCAGGGCTGTCTTTTCCCAGCCCACTCACCGTGCACGCACAGGGTTGAAGCTTCCAGATGCTGTTTTCTTTCATCATATGTATTTTAAGGCAAGGTCTTGTTGCCCACCCCCGAGTTTGCTCTTTAATGATTGGCTATGCGTGTCGCTTGCCCCTTGTCTGTGTCCTGAGGACTCCCTTGCACAGCCCAATCTGTCACGCCTCCTTTCCTGAGCCTGTCTTCTCAGGGCTTAGTTTTCCTTTACATCTTTTCTCTCTGTGTAGTCCTGGAACTCACTCTGTAGACCTGGCTGGCCTCTTCAGAGATCCTCTACCAACTATTTTAGTTCATTTGTTTTCTCCTCTTTTCCTCTACATTTCTTGTCTTTGAAAACTTGGCTCAGAGGACATAACCTCGAAGCCACCTTCCATCTGCCTCCCATCCCTAGAGGTCATCAAAACATGCATTATATGCTGCCCCTATTCAGAGCACAGGGCCCATAGCCTGGTAGCACAGGGGTTAAAACTGACCTGGTCAGTGTAATTACATAAATACTTTACTCATGTCATGCTTTAGATTCTTGTGTATGAAACTGATAGTCATATCTATAGCCTATAGCTCTTCTGGCATGTACTCCACACAGAACACACACATGGTACCGTACTCTTTAGTGTAGACTGACATGAGGTCAGGGCAGCCTCACTGGATCTGAACTGCTAAGACCCAGAAGGAAGAGAAGCTGAGGCTTGGACAACGGGAAAGGCATCCTGAGTGGGGATGGTGTTCTCTCCTGTGGATGTCTGGAAGCATCTGCAGGCTGGAGGCACACTCTGTGTGTGGATCCAGTGTTGGCTGGAGGGATGGAGTGGTGGGTACCACAGTGTCAGGTGGAGGGATGCACACATGATGGTGTGTATGTGTTACCACAAACAGGTAGCAAAGCAAGACAGCACCATCTTCAATGTGCGCTCAGGTTTCTGGAGACAGCAGCAAAAAAAATGGCATTTTCTGTGGCTTTAGCAGGTAACTACTCAAACCCTCTTCCCCAACAAGAAAAGGAACCACTAGGATCATAAAGATGCATGTTTTTAATCGACAACTCAATCTCTTCATACAATATTGCACAAATTAAGGATGTATCAACAATTCTATTTATGATACAGACTCATCAACATTCATATAAAACTACGAGTTGGTATATTTTGGTGGTAGGTATTTTAGTAAATAGCACAAATATTAAACTCAGCTGCATGAGACTCAGCCTTCCACAAAAGAATTCACAGGTTACTTAAGATGTCCAACCCAAGTCAATCAAGACCACTTAAGGAAAAACTTGGGATCCAGGCATGGTAGCACATGCCTCAGAAGGTTGAAGCAGGAGGATTGTGCGTTCAAGGCTGGCCTGTAGTATACAGCAAAACCATGGCTCAAAAAACTGGTGATAAAAATATTTAAAAATATTTAGCAATTTCGTTTAGGAACCAGAAAGCATATGCATACTGGCAAGTGTCAGAATGGCATGTTCCGCTCCACAGGCCCGGTGCTGAGAGGAATCCCGGGCTGCAGATGTCTGTAACTACTGTTTCAAAGTTCTAAACGAACAAGATGGCAACTCACACGAAAGGGTTTACACAAGAGTCTAGTCAAAAGAAAACTAACAAGTCTCTATAAACTAAGAAACTCTGGTGAGAGCGCTGGCCAGGCGGGAAGCCATCGCCACTCTCCTCACCGAATGTCTCAGACAGCACTGCTGTGACCTCGAGGAAGGGAGAGCTGGGCAGGAACTGAGCAAGCAAGCTGGCTGCTTAGCACAAGCGTTTCTAACTGAAAGGTCTACAGCAAACCATCATGAAGCTCACCGAGATGTGCTAACCCAGGCCTGGTGGTGCCCAAGTTCAGATACTGGAACTCAGAACTCAGGAACTGTTGAAGGGTTGGCAAACGAGGCATGTGATCATCACATTTTTGGTAAAAATGTAATGGGCCATGCCAAAGGTGAGGGAAATGAGGTCCCACTACACCGTGACCCACAGTTGTCCTGCCTGAGATCGGGGGTTGGCAAAGATTGAGAAAGGGATAGACACACTCAAGCCATGCTGTGATGTAGGTCACGCCTGTTATCCCATTCCTCAATTCCCAGCAAAGCAATGGCCATGAAGCTGGTTCTAGCACAAAGCAGGCTACAGCACAAGGGCAGGGTAGGAGTTTCCTGTAGAGAACAGAATGACTCAAGGAAATCTACGGCTTCTCAGTTGTGTCTTAGTATAGACGCCATGTTTTCTCAGTTTGTGTCTTTGAGAGTATAGACGCCATGTTTTCTCAGTTTGTGTCTTACAGAGAGTACAGACATTGCTTTTGGAACTCTTCCCACATTGGCTTGGTTTTCAAATGCGTCACTTTATTTTCACCCACGAGGCAGGCAGCCACACGCCTGAGCACGTGCCATCACATGATTTCTTCAGGAAGCGCCGAGGCAGACCCGGCTCACCTGGAGCTCACAGTCCTGAGGTTTCACACGTGAAAGCTCTCACCGCAGCCACAGGTTCCCTTGATGTTGGGGTTATTGAACACAAACTCACTGGACAGTTTGTCTTCCACATAGTCCATCTCTGTTCCTAACAGGGTTAGCTGTGCTTTCTTCTCGATGAACACTCGGACTCCTTGGGGAAAAGGAAACACATGTCACAAAGGCCGCAGCGTGCAGAGCGTGGGATCGCAGTCCAGAAGTCCAGAGTTTCTAGTGGTCATTGTCAGCCACCCTACAGCTGATGAGTGACCCTGGACTTCCTTTTGGGGGTGGGGGGAGTGCATAGCTTCCTGTTAGTCCAGTCTGCATCCAACCAACTCTATACATAACAGTGGAGACCCTTTGATATGTGGGAATTCCATGGTATTTCCGCAAATCTCTGTAGTTTACTCATTTTTTTCCATTTACTGTAGGAAAATGTGTAATTCTATGAGCTTTTAAATGTTGACATTTATGAGAGATCTGTGCCTGACACCATCAGCTAAAAATACCCACAGTACTGTTGTTTCATGAGGGCATTTCTAACCAGACCATATAAACCAAGACCAAACAATGAGCCATGGACTGCAGAGCTCCAGTCTGCTGATGGCCTTACACATGAACACACACCACAAGAGAGGCTTATGTTGGAACTGATGGGAACACGTGGGAACTGAACCCCAGACCTCTGGAAGAGCTGCAAGATCTTCTAGCTCCAATTTTCTATAATTTACAAAAGGCCTTTATTGAATAATTTCAGTTAAGTATGATGGAAGTAGAGTTAGGAATATAATTCCTGCTTGTCTTAACACAAAAAGGGCTGCAAGCTACTATCAGAATGGTTCAAACGCATAGACCTGACCACACAGCCCCCGGCTTCTCCCTTTCTCCAGGACTGCAGTGCTCTTCCCTGTGTCTTACACAAGACCTTGCTAGCCCAGCTGGCCTGACCTTATCGTGAACCCCAAACTTACAATCCCTATCACCAATAGTGGCAGCATTAAACGTAACAAACCACGCCTCACTCTTCAGCAGGTTTTGCAAGACGACAGGGGCTGGTGTCAAATGTAGTAACTGGTAAAGTCCTCAAGCGCACAGCCGGGGTGGCGCATGCGTTGCTCCTGCAGAGGGTCAGGCTTGGTTCTCAGCACCCAGCTCAGACAGCTCACAACCAGCTGTCATTCCCGTTCCAGGGAGCAGCCACCTCTGGCCTCCCCAGGAGCAGGAGCCTGCACTAATATACATACACACACACAAACACACACACACACACACACACTTCACAATACATGCCAAACTTTTCAACAGAAATGGCTGGATGGTTCACTTTGTTCTGTGGCTTTAAAATCTGTGTGTGTGGTGAGAGGTTCGGGGGTAAAAGGCGCCTTGAAAGCCCGAGTTGACACTCAGAGCCCACGGTGCAGGGAGAGAAACAACTCCCCAAAGCTGTGCCCTGACTTCACAAACTAACATGGCCTTTTAGAGCTTGTGAGGCTGAGCTGGAAGGCACCTGCTATTCTAGCACTCAGAAGCTGTGGAAAGAGAATCAAGAGTCAAGCCAAACTGGGACCAAAACCAACCAAAGCCTTTCCCAGTGATGACCCGTTAGAGCTGAGAGAAACCCAACTTCTCCACAGATTCTCTCTGGACCGTGAGCCTCCCAGCACCAGGCTCAATGCGACCTGAGAAAAAGTCCCCTCTTTCATTTCAGTGACTGCACATAGACAATATGCCAAAGAAGCCTGCCCGCCAAGACTGGGCACGAATGAGCACCACTCACGTGATACCTCACACAGACAGCAAGCACTCTTTACATCTGTTTGTACAAGAAAAGTTTTCATGAGAACAATGTGCCCAGAAAACATTAGAGAAACAAAAAACTGCGCTGCTCACCAGAGCCAAGCATGGGAGTCCACACCTCTATCTCATCACTGGGAGGCAGAGCAGGAATTAAGGTCATTCTCACACCTGGCCACATAAGGAGTTCAGGGCTAGCCTAGGCTACAAAAGACCCTATCTCAAGAAGACAAGAAAGCTCACCATCTTGAATAACTTCTTCATCAGAATCTCCTTTTGTCTTTGTGTACTCCAGGCTGTAAGAGAGGCCATTACAGCCCCTGGTTCGCACGCCAACTTTCAGACCCACCTGAAAAGAATTGAGAATACAAACTCAGTGTTCACAGTACAGGTTAAAGGACTAATGGCAACCTTGGCTGCAGTCAAGTGTGGCGCCTCACACCTCGAACCCCAGCACTCGCTTGTGAGGCTGAGGGGTGAGGACACTGGCCAGCTTCAGGCCAAAGAGCAAGACAAAGCCTCGAGAACAGGAACAAGGGCTGCGCTAGCTCAGAAAAGGGCTGACAGGGCCAGCGCAGAAACCCAGGGAGGATCTCCAGACTGCATGTGTGCGTGCACGTGCGCACACACACACACACACACACACACACACACGCACGAACACGCACAAATACAAATACCTGCACATATAAATACAATAAAATTTAAAGGGAAAAAGCAACCTTTGATATTTATTCCCACTATTCCTTTCCTCTTAAACTTGGTGGTATGCAACAGGTTTCTGGTTACACAATGCCCCTGTAAGACCAAATGTAACAGGAAACAAGTTTGAAAACAACACAGAGCACACAGGAAGCAGCACACAGCCACTGTTGTCCAGGAGAGCAGCTTTCGAGGGTCCTCCAGTCCTGGCTGTATGTGCGTCTGCATGGTTTTTATTACAGTGTATTACACGCTTTCCTCTTTATTTTGCTGACATTTGATTTTTCATAGCTATCAGTTTTAGAGAGTTTGCTTCCTGACTATAACTTGGAGTAGTGTGAGCACAGCAAACACTAGCTGAGTGTCTTATAGTTCAGGCTGCTCTGAAACGCATGACCCACCTGGCTCACCCTTCAAAGTGCTGGACCCATGGGTGTGCGCTACCATACCTGGCTTTTCTTTTTATTTATTTTTTACCTTTTTTTCTTGTTTTGTTTTTAATAGAGGTCTGAAAAATAGTGTCATTCCAGCCTGGCCCGGCCCAGAACTCATGACTTGCTTGCTCTACCTCTCAAAGGCTTGCACCCACCACAGCTGGACTTGAACTCAGAGATCCAACTGCCTCTACCTCCCAAAAGCTGAAGTTAAAGGTATGCACTGCCACACCCACTTTCTTTTTCTTTTGATGGCAGAGATTTTGTCTTCAAAACCCGGGCTTCCTTTAAGAGGGTCTGCTCCACTTTTCCTGTGAGGTGTTCTCTGGAGGCTTCTGTGGTTAGGATGGATGGGGTCCATCCTGTTACCTGGCAACCATCCTGCCTTTCGAGGAGCCTCCTTTCTAGCGCATTTCAGTAAAACATTCCAAAATACCAAGAAGTCAAAGACCTCAGTAGCTTTGTGTGTGTGTGTGTGTGTGTGTGTGTGTGTATAGGGATGGTGGGGATGGGGCAAAGCAAGGGGCTGAAGGAGAGGCCATGAAAGGTGCTGTTTACTGGCTTGCTTTGCTCCTCATGGCTTACTTGGCCTCTTTTGTTTTCTCTTTTCTTTCTCTCTTTTAAAAGGAATTATCTATTTTATTTATATGATTAAACCATGGCTGTCTTCAGACACACACCAGAAGACAGAAGAGGGCATCGGATCCCTTTACAGATGGCTGTGAGCCACCATATGGTTGCTGGGAACTGAACTTAGGACCTCTGGAAGAGCAGTCAGTGTTCTTAACCACTGAGACATCTCTCCAGCCCCTAGCCTGCTTTTTATAGTACCTACGACCACAACCTGGGACTGAAACCACCCACACAGCAGCCCCTCCTCCCAGCCCCCGTCAATCACAGGCTTCCCTATTATAGCTCAGTGTTATGGAAGCAGTTTCTCAGCTGAGGTTCCCTCCTCTCAGATGAGTCTAGCTTGTGTCAAGTTGACATAAAACTAGCCAGCATAACATATTGATATGATTTTCTAACAATATCTACCTATGCTCTCAGTATTGGTGCCTGCCTCTTCTTTTAGGCAAACAGTCAGTCACCATTTCCCTGAGAGTGCCCTGTGAGACTGAGAGGTGTGCCTGTGTGCTGAGCTCCATCACAGAGGAGCTCTGCCTTGCATAGCCTAGAATGATGACTCCCTTATTCCAAGTGGGAATTAGCTGTCTGGGTGAATTTCTGGAACACAAGTACTAAGCATTTTTTTTTTAAAGTTTCTATCTCTGTACACAGAAGTCCTTAAGAAAGCAGAAGTCCAAACATGAGGCAGGGACATTAGAGTTCTGACAGGGTGAGGGGCGTTGTACTGAAGAGTGCTGGCCTTGTGTGTCTGAAGTTCTATGCTCACTCTCAGAAACACACAAAGCAAAAGCAAACAGAGCTCCTCAGGATTTGAAAATACAGTTTAAAGCCCGGCTTGGCAGCTCACACCTGCAGCCCCAACACTAGGGAAGGAGAGAGATAGGCTGATCTCCCTTGAGTTCAAAGGCAGCCGCATTTACACAGAATTACAATCTGGACAGGCTTAGGTAATGGGAGTTTTGGAAAAGGAGTTGCTAATGCTATAAATTACACATTTTACACCATCAAGAACAAATATACCTTTATAAACCTGCACAACTAATTTCATGGACTTTTTTGGGGTGGTGGTGGTGGTCTTGGTCAATTTATGCACTAGAAAGTCCAAACAGAGTCAGCGAGCTGACATGTGTGTCAGCATTTAACAACTTTCAGGATGGAGCTGTGAGCAGTACAGTCTTGCTGTTCAAGAGTACCCAGAAAACAGCTTTAGGCCTAACAAATGACTACCCATAGGCCACAGCGCAAAGCGACTAACAGACCCAATTCAACTACCCTGCATATGAGGATGGATCTTCTGTGGACTTAGTAAGTCCTGCATCCAGGTCCAGAACACTGGGCCTGGCTCACTTCACCAACAGCCGGTAAATGATGTCTGTGGCAGACATGAAAACCCAGATACCTCTCATACACAAGGTTAGGTAAAAAAAAAATCAAACCTTCTCAGGGATACGTGCAGCCATGAAGGAGGGTGTGATGGTTTGTGTATGCTTGGCCCAGGGAGTGGCACTATTAGGAGGTGTGACCTTGTTGAAGTATCACTGTGGGCATGGGCTTTAAGACCCTCATCTAGCTGCCTGGAAGTCAGTCTTCAAGTAGCAGTCTTCAGATGAAGATGTAAAACTCTCAACTCCTCCTGCACTATGCCTGGATGCTGCCATGCTCCTGCCTTGGTGATAATGGACTGAACCTCTGAACCTGTAAGCCAGCCCCAATTAAATGTTGTCCTTATAAGACTTGCCTTGGTCATGGTGTCTGTTCACAGCAGTAAAACCCTAACTAAGACAGAGTGAGACCTTTAGATAATGACCTGGAAGATCTTCAGGCTGAATTATCAGGGTAAAACCAAAGTGTACCCACAGCACGTACTGACACTGTCTATGGAAGCAGGAGAAACCCACACAAGGACAAGTGCTGTGCAGGCCAGTCGTCCCCTGGGGAGGATTTTGGTCCTTACAACTTAGGAATTGAGAGGGTGATACTACTATGCAGCAGGCAGAGGCCAGGGTCACTCCAGAACATCCTTAGCCAGCCCAAAGCACACAGGTGGCCGGGAGTGCCCAGCCACAGTGAGCACGTAGACAAGCTCAGGCTGATCTGTAGAGTCTGGCTGTCTAGGATCATGAGCAGCCTGTGTAAGATTCAAGAGTCTGGGTGCAGTTCCCTGTAGAGCACCTCACTAGTGAGGCCGGGGCTGATTCCTTCCTTGCCAAGGTAAAAACTAACAAAACCAAACACCTCAATCAATGAAAGCATATATACTTGCAACAAAATAAATACATTTGTCCCCAGAACAGAAGTTTAGCTTTGCTAACTTTCAACAGTTACTTACATGCTCAGGTTTGTCTTTAAGAAGTTGTTTTATCTTGTTTACAGCAGAGGGGGTCTGAAAAAAAAGAAACAATTTATCAAACTCATCTTCTGGAAAAGCCTTCCACTACAGCAGTCGGTAATAAGCCATGTCTTTCCAGAGGACCTGTGGATTTAGTCCAGCAAAGGAAGCCACAGCAAAAGCACACTCCTCCTGTGCTATCTACCCAGACAGAACCCCACGCCCCTGAGGTTATATTTTGTGCATTTACTGCACCGTCTGTAACAAGTACACCACCAGATAAAGATGCCCATCAACAGCCAACCAATGGAAAAGCCAACCTTTTCCATTGGCGCAGTCCCCTTCAGTTCATCTGAATGCGTGGCTAGAGGGTTGCTTCTGGGCTCAGACTTCCAGTGTGGGTCAACACATACCTGGGTATCCGGGTGGATGGCCACTGTACTCGGTGACAGGCCTACATCTGGCTGTGTTTCTTAGAATGCAGTTCACCCTAGCCTAGTAGTGTTTAGCATGAGAAAAAAGTCTGGATGTACAGATTAGTACCATCAGTCTCATTTTCTTGTAGAGGATGCTGGGACCTAGTCTGATCTGAAACATTCCTGAACCACTCTCATGAGCATGTTTTCTAATGTCTAGCTTCCTACTGGGATAATGGGTAATCCTTTCCCTAGGACTCTTGTCAAGATAGGCCAGACAGGGAAACATTCTGGAATCCAGGAGAGAAGCAGGCACAGTACAGCCTGGCAGCGACTATAGGGAAGGTGAGAGGAATGGCGAGGAGGAAATGGTGTCCTTGCACCTTTGTGTCCATTAGCTACTCCAGCTGGCGGGATTTCTGTGCTCAAGCTTAATGAGCATCAGGCCAGTGCTGAGGGGACAGATCACTGGCACAGCCCTAGCTCAGCTTCTCTCTCTCAGCTGAAGCTTGGACAGATGATGGTGTACAAATACAATGCCAGAACCAAATCAAGAGTCAGGGAGTCAACACTGAAACCATGAAGCATGACGTCGTGTGTGCCACAGGCTGGGAAGGCAGCTCAGGCGGTAAGGTGTGTGTGTGTGTGTGTGTGTGTGTGTGTGTGTGTGTGGCTTTGTAGTCCTGAGGACCTGGGTTCAAGCTCCATAAAACAAACCAATAATCTGGCCTACTTGGGAAGTTCCATGCCGACAAGAAGTCCAGCCCTCAAAAGGAAAGGCGGGAGCGCCTGAAGAATGACTGACACTGGAGATGTCCTCCAGCCTCCACACGTATGCATCCATGAGCACTTGTACAGCAACCCCTTTACACATACACCCCCCACACAAAGAGAAAGCAATGCCATACGTGTAAAGTAAGTGGCTGCTGTTTAGTGCACTATTTTAAGCTATTACGTATGATACGTGTGTATTTTGTTTCGTGTAGCACTGCAAAAAAATAAATAAAATAAAATAAAATAAAAGTCAATGCCGGCTGGTCTGTCAAGGCGGAGTACAGTGCAGCTGACCAGAGAGGCAGCTAGGCACTGCATGAAGGGCAGAAGAAAGGAAGGGTAACCTCTAGTGCTACACAGAGAAACCCTGTCTCACCATCCCATTCCCCACCCCCACCCGGTGACAGGCCCAGGGAATGGCACTATAGAAAGTGTGGCCCAGATTAAAGATGTGTACCACCAAGCCTGGATCTGGGACTTGATTTGTCCCAGACTGACCTTGAACTCAGAGATCTCCTTGCCTGGGCCTAACCTTTATGTAATAGTACAAGGGGATCATGTTCTAGTTCTTGTAAGCAGCAGAACTCGGCAGCTTCAGCCATGTGGCTCTGGCTCTAGAGTTAAGAATGGAAGGAACTACTGGGACAGTTGATGCTGGTTAGTTGGAGCTAAGGAATTAGCAGTGATTAAGAAGAGACCAGCATCACTGAGGTGAAATCTTCTAGAAATTGTTTTCTGGGAGCACAAAGAAGCTGTGTTCCAGAGATACCCAAGGTTGTACCTCGTGCTGCGGCTGGACGTGGTAATGTGTAAGAGTCACTCAGGTGGTACTGCTTGTGAAGGAATGAAGGGATCATGGAGAGAAGCTGAGGCTTAGCACTGTGAGAGGCCAGGGAAGCCCATTGGAGAAGGTGAAGCCTCAGCTGTAGTTGATGGCCCAGGACTGAAGGGGTCATGCAAAGGATTTGAGGCTTGGCACCCTGAAGAGAGCCTATGAGAGGTTATTGGTGAAGCCTAGTTGGAGTGGAACACCCCAGTGTATTGGAGATGTCAGTACCCTGGGATGATCACCAAGAACAGCAGCCGTAGTGGAGTGAATCAACCTGAACATAGAGTGCTACCGAGGACAGAGATGGAGAAGTGATGCCAGCCCTTAGGAGGGTCCAAAAGATGAAGTGGAATCCCAGACACTGAAACAAGAAGCTGTAACATTGAAATTGCCTTGGAGACTCAAGGATGTTAAAGATGCCAGAGCCATGGGATACATGCTGAGGAAAGCTGCTAACAGGGAGTGGAACCAGCCCAGGAGAAAGCAGTTTGTTGCAGGCAACAAAGATGAAAAGGGAGTGGAGATCTGAAGACCACTTTGACATCAGCCATGGAGATGCAGAGTTTGGAGTTTGCACAGCTGGTTTCCTGCCTTGCTTTGGGGATTACAGTTAATTAAGTTGAATGAATCTCAGAAGAGACCTTGAACTTTGGACTTTTAACATTGTTGTGACTGCTATAGACTATGAGGACTTTGAAAGTTGGACTAAATGCATTTTGCATTATGCTATGTTTAAGTATGGCCCCCATAGACTCATGTTTTTGAACAAGTCTATGGGGGCCAGGGAGTGGAATGTGATGGTTTGTATATCCTTGGACCAGGGATGGCACCATCTGAAGGTGTGGCCTTGTTGGAATAGGACTTCCAACAAGGGCTGGGGCTTAAATGACTTCCCTAACTAAGACACCTACTTTGGTGTTTTTTTTCTTTTCTCAAGTCTCAGAAAACATTTAGACAGTGTCTGCCTGTAATTCTGGCTATTGGGAAGCTGAGGCAGGAGGATCATGAATTTGAGGTCAGCCTGATTGATATACACAGCTAGTTTGTCTCAAAACAATTTCAACACAGGGCACAAAAGTAAGCTATGCAGGCCATCTCCACTGACATGAACACTAACATTCACATCGTGTACACAGGAAAAGGCACACAAGGAAAAGTATCATTAAAAGGACCTGAATGTCTGCAAGCTGCTGTCAAGTGACCAAAACCGTCTTCCCTTTGCGTTCCTCCCTGAGGAGCTGTTACTAAGGAGCTCTCAACTAAAAAGGGGGAGAGGGGGAGGGGCGGAGGGACGGACAGACAGCCTAAAGTGGCCAAGGGACTGCTGTATTCCTGCCTTGTTTTGGAGACAGACTGTGCATCCCAAGCTGGTCCTAGTACTTGACCCTTCAGCTTCTGGGAGCTGCCATTGTTCAGCTAAGGGACTGCTCCGATTAGTCAAAAGAACTGCATGGGTCGGACAGGGCTCCTGATGGGACTGCCCTTTCTGTTCACGGTACCAATCTGTTTCTAGTACCAAGCTGAACTTGGTACTAGAAAGACGGTAAGCACCCGCTTGCTTCAGACCCTGGCAGTGGGGAGGTCTTCCCTGAACACCACTGCAAGTCTGGCAG
Organism: Mus musculus; assembly: GCF_000001635.26. Classification (NCBI taxonomy): domain Eukaryota; kingdom Metazoa; phylum Chordata; class Mammalia; order Rodentia; family Muridae; genus Mus; species Mus musculus. Next base: position 59,766,374 of record NC_000079.6, read on the forward strand.
CTTTCTACTATGTCTGCATTCCCAGACCAGCTCAACCTGAACCTTCCCAAGAAATCTACCAACAAATAAGGGCTCAGAATTCAGATTACTGAAATCCTGTAAAATCTAATAATGCCTTTTAATCTGCTCCTGTGTAAACTACCATAGGAACACAGCTGCTTAAAGTGAGAACATATTGAAGAGGTTTTAAAAACATTTTTCAAAGGGCTGGTGAGGTACTTTGTCAGGTAAAGGAACTTGGGACCCACATGATGGAAGGAGGGAAGTGACACCCAGAGTTGTCCTCTGATCACACAATCACTAAGGCACGCATGACCACACATACAAAAATAAATAAATTTTAAATATTAAACATGCAAACCAAACAATTATTCCAAAGCTGCTTTTTTTTTTTTGGTCAGAATGCTGGGAAATGCACTTCAGGAATGTTTCAGAACTGCTCACATGGCCTGGGGCTGGGCCCGTAGGGTGGCTGATGGCCACTGGAGCCCCAGCCCTGCCTGCTCCCACTCCAGCACTGGGATCACAAGTATGCACCACCCCCACCCCACCCCCCAACTTTAGCTTTTTTGTTGTTGTTATCTGGGAACTGGAGAGGAAACTCAGGCCCTGAGCTTCACAGCTCATTCTCTGCCAGTTTAGCCCCTGCCCCCACACAGGCTCCTCCCCCTGGCCCGTGTTTGTTATGGCTATTAATCTTACAACTCTGTGGTTAAGGCACAATTAAATATTTGCAAGGGCTCCTAAATTAATGACCAAAGAGTTAACAACTGTGACACAAAACAAATCTCTCTTTACAATGAACACACAACACCCCACTCTGTTCTCACGCCAGGCCCTAAAGCGGCTGTTCTACCACTGGACTAGAAACCTGGTTGTAACCTGCAGGTTTTCCTGGTTATGTTTCTAAACCAAAGGCACGTGCTAGTTGCTGTTCCAAAGATCTTCTGGCCCTACTCCAGTGAAGTAACATGTCCTTATACACACCCTGGGCCCCTCTCTACCAGGCTGCGCTGGGAAGCTAAGCGTCCAGAGTCTTCTACAGTACAGTGTACACACTACAGTGCATACAGAGTGAACTAGGTTCTCAGCGCGTACCAACATGCATGCTAGCTAGGCCCCACCGCTCGCTCCCAAGTGGAGCTTGGTGAGGATGAGCCTCTCGTCATGAAAGCTGACCACCTCTGTCTTGTACAATGATGGAAATAAAGCTGCCCATCAACTAGGTAGCAGCTTTCACATTCTCCAGTCACATCTGACTCTGGTCCCTGCAAATTCAACTCTATTAACTCCTAGATATATGGGGGTGGGAAGGAGCACGTTGTTTTTGGATGTGGTGAGCTGGAGCCATTCTGGGTTTGCAGATCTTACCAGTCTACACCACAGTGTAATGGCTATTCCTGGTTGCCAACATGACTCTATCTGGAATGAACCACAATCCAAAGCTGGAGGCCTCACCTGCAATCCAGAGCTTGAGGTTGTTAGATAAAAGTTTCTGACCTGGATCTTGGCATGGAGATCTTGAGGCACAGTGGCCATGAAAAGCTTAGGCCCAGGCAAGGCAGTACATACCTTCAATCCCAGGAGACTAAGGCAAGATCATCTCTGAGTTCAAGGTGGTACACACTTTTAACCTGGGCCACACCTTCTGTTAGAGACCTACAGGAGGACACTGGGAGGAGGAAGATTTGCTTTTTGCCTGCTTGCACTTACTTGCCAGCACATCTGTTGGAACCTACATCTACAGAAGAGCAGCTGAAACAACTAGCCTCATGGGACTGAGCAACTACTAGATCCTTGGACTTCCCACTCACAGCTGACCATTGTTGAGGAGTTGGACTACAGACTGTTTAAGTCATTGTAACAAATCCCTTTACTATATAGACTATCCATAAGTTCTAGAAACCCTGACTAAAAATACACACAGCCCAATGTGCCAGCCCATCCATTCTGTCCACGACTGGCATCAGCTAACAGATAGCTAGTGTTTATGTTTTATGTCACACCTTTCCTGGCCATGGCTGACTTCTAGTAGATGTTGCAGAATGTCAGACTCCCTGCTGTCAGGCTGATGTACCGGCCAAGCAATACCTAACTCATATTACTCTTGTTTGCTAGTTATCTCTCTCTCACACTTTAGGCCGTTGGTCACCTCGTTGCTTTTGCATTTGCTATGTGCTGGGGTTCAAAATGTTTACCAGACACTTGAAAAACAAGTACGAACCACGACGCCTGCCAACAGCTGTGCCTATGAAAATCAGGGAAAGGTGATTCTAGGACCAAGCCTAACACCACAGACTCTACAGCTGAGCTAGGCAGCGCGGCAGAGGGTGTGAATTGAGATCTACTATACATAACGAAACAGAAGATTACAAAGCACGACACAGGCCAGGACTGTGCAAATGAGATGTTACTCCTGGAAGGAATGGCCTACGGAGGGTGCGAGCCAGGCAACTCAATTATTTCTTCTCATGAAAAACAGCGGATCATGATAATGTATGCTTATGAGGTAGAAACGGGGGCAGAGGGGGGGTGTGAGAAGGGGCGGGTCGAAATTTCCCAAGTAACATGCAATAGGCCAAATGGTGATTAAAAAAAAAAACAAAACAAAACTAAGCAAGCAAACAACGACAATAACAACCACCACCTATCCTGTGCTCGACTTTTCTGGAATTTATTACTTGTAGGAGGATTCTACTCTATTCTCAGTAAGATGAGCATAGTTTGCACAATCCTAGAATCCATGACATACCTGCGGTGACGAAAACTAGCTGGTCCCGGAGGGAAAAGCAACACAGAATGCAGTGTGATTACTGGGGCAAACTGAAGGGCCAAACAATGACCTATCCTATAAACAGATTATCTCACTTGTTCACGACTCCCTTCTATTTTGCTTCAACTAACTATTGGCAAGAGCCCCTCTTAGGACTCTGGGTGGAGCGGATTCCGCGGTGGCGTCTGGACCGAATGAATCCCGGTCTCACGCTGTCCCGATCCTCTGGGGCTGACGCCTCCTGGGAGGTTATGCGGAGCCGCGGCGTTCCCTGTGTGACCTTTCTCCGGGAACGCCGTGACCTCGGCGGCAAACTGCCGTCCTCCGCCCCGGCCGCCCGGTGGCAGCGCACACAGCCCGTCCGCCCCATCGAGCTCCGCGCGCGGCCCGCCGGGAGACCCTAGTCCGCGTCCAGGCTCGCTCTGCACCCCGGGCCGCCGCCGCCACCACCTCCCTGCGGACGCCGAGGTGACTCACCAGTGTGAGGGCCGCCCGCGTGGGCTGCAGTTTTCTCTTGCTCACAGCCCGCACGGTGGCGCGGACCAACGACGCCGACATGTCCACGTCGCGGCACCCGCAGCCTCCGGCTGGAGCGTGGGGACTCAACTTCTCTCCATGGACACGGCGGGCACTTTGACGCCACAAGCTCCTGCGCAGGCGCCACAGGCCCCGCCTCCCGTCGCCCGTCCCGCTCCACCATTGGACAGTCCGGGTGAGTGACGGGCCGGGCCGATTGGCCGTCATCACTGACGAGGCAAGGGAGGTGACCTGTGACCTTGCGGGCTTCGCGGTCACTGCGCTAGCGGAAGTGGGATGGCTCCTTCCGTATGGCGTACACTAACGACAGACCCCCCGGAAGTGGGGACACGGCTCTGTGACTCTGGAGCTGCTTCGATAGTAAAGCAAGCGGGTAGACACCATACGACAGGTTTCCAGTTATTGAAATGTCACTCTTGTGTAGCAGTTTGTGTCAAGAAAACTGAGCACGTACGTAGCTACCAGCCTCGCATGGAAGCACGGGCATGGTGGCTCTATCCGAGCCTCTGAGAGCGAGCGCCCTGGGCGCTACGTTAGCATCGGTTCTTGAGTCCCGATCCCGGGCCCCGTGCACATTTGGCTAGCCTTTCCTGCTAGCCGGTCCCATTTGATTAGCTGTGCGCCTGTCACCACGCCTCGGCTTCCTTCGCGGCCCGTGATGACGTAAGAACGGGAGCTCCTTTATCTCGGAGCAGCAGCTGGCCCCGTGCGGGAACTGGGTGGGCGTGGGGAGTACTGAGGGGTTTGCTACCCCTGATCGCCCCCTTATGGTTCCAGGAAGGCCGAGGGAGGGAAATGGATTCGGCCTCAGGTCTAGACGGAAAGAACAAGTGTTTTCTTTTCCAGTGCGATCTCACTGGTCTGACTAGAAGGGGCAGTTTCCCCGTCCGAAATGGGGACTTTGCCATGCTGGAACACTGACAGAGTAAGACAGACATTGTACATTCTGCCTAGACCTGCCCAGGAGCTAAGAAAATGTTCTGACCCTTTCTTCATAGCTTTACAAAGAGTGGGCACACCATGTTTTCAACTCTATTTTTAGTGTCTGAAAACTGTGAACCCCACTCGGTCATTGATCTCTCTCTTGCAAGGATTTTGTTCCACTTGGGAAGATATCCTCTCCTTAAGATAGAAGCCACCTTTGAAGCAAAAGAAAAACAGACTGATTTTTTTTTTTTTTTTTGGTTTTTCGAGACAGGGTTTCTCTGTACACTGAAAACACATCTTTTACATCTTTTACCAGGAAGCTTGCCAAAGCAGTTCACAGTGAGCAAGAGACTGTTAGAAGGTGAAGATCGGGTGTTCAGAACTCCTGCTGTAAAAACTGGATTCTGAGTTTCCGCTGTTTTAGAACAGAACAGGGCATCGGCCCTGGCCCTGCGATCGCTTGCAGAGGAAGCTTTGACTTGGCCATGGCTGCGAGCCTGCTATCTTATCCGCTGAGAAGCGTGCCTCACTTGTCTAATGGTATCAGTATAAGCCATCAAAAACACCAGGCTGCTGGGCAGAATTTTTTTTAAGAATCAAAATGTAGGAAACCTTTTTAAGGCTAGAAGAAAACATGACAATTCTGTTTAATTTTAGGGGTAAGTACACTCCTCTCCCTCAACAACCGACAAAACATCCAAGTAGAAAATAACTACCAGGTATAAAGATTGGCCTGGCTGCGTATTTCTTCTCCGTTCTAGGGGCAGAGGGATAAACAACACTAAGCGCTTTTTCAGTAGGCGTGGCACTGTTCCAGCCAGAAAGCAGCGCTGTCACTTCACAGCCAGAGGCAGGAGGAAAGGAAGCAGGCCAGCAGCTGAGCAGGAGGAAAGGAAGCAGGCCAGCAGCTGAGCCGTCACGTAGCAGGGAGGCCCCGGTTGCACAACCCATGAGTTTGATGGTCACCATTTTTATTTTTTTACCATGATTTCCAATTTCTTAATGATTTCCATTTTGACATGACTCTTTCATAACTAGACTATGACCAGTCTAGTTCACACATATATGCCTCTCGTGAGTCTCCCTCGTTGTGCCAGTGTCCTTAGCAAGCTCTCTCTCTGCCCCCCAGTCTCCTGCTTGCACACCCCAGACCCGGTGCACAGCTATCAAAGGGGAACAGCATGGGCACCCTATTAAGGAGATGTGTACTGTCAGCGCTTTGGTTGACTTTTCTAATGACTCATAAGAAAATAATGTGGATAAAATTACACGTTCAAAGTTCGATTTTATTTCAAAATGATAAATAAACCGGCATAGTTCTGACTCTGTACTATTTCAGAAAGGCTTGTGAAGTTCATTAACAGTTTAGAGAGGGCTCCAGTCAGACCAGAAGGTTGCCAATCAAACTTGTGATTGGCAGAGACAGCAGCCTCTTTGATCTTCAGAGGTTTGTAAAAGCTCTCCACCCTAATTTCTGTGTATCATAAAAAGTAAAAAGCACTTTTATTCTGTCCTTTTCTCCTTTAATTTTTCTTTTTTAAACCAGCAAAAAAGGACTACTTATTTTTATGACTTCATTTTTATGAGCACAACAGTTCTGTCAATTACTTAGAGAAGGAAGCCCTCAAAGATGTGCCAGTGGTGCTGTGGTCGTCCACCGAGGCCCACACTGACAGGTGCTTGCATTCCATGCTATCATTTCTACAATGAGCCATGAAGAATGCTTGTAGACCCTATGTACAGCAGTATAGTCCACATGTCCTTGATGTGCGTCCATACCACGATCCAGGAACAACAGAGAGAATCCCCTCTTGGAAATCAAAAAGGGGATGTGTAGGGAAAGAGGGCTAACTCCTCTGGTGAGCAGCACACTATTTTTAGAGTGCTTTGAAAGAACTAAAATCCATGACGCTGTAGTCATTGAATTCTGGCCCTCATATTTTTCTTTTAAGTTGACTTTCTATTAAAATCTTCAAATCTCTGGAGATTGGTGGTATAGTTAGACTATATTAAAATTTTTCTTTTCCTTATTAACAATTTCATTAAAATTTAAAAAATTACGATGCCCCTCAACTGTTACGTTGAAGCCTGATCTGTGTCACTGTGTCCTGTGCCATGAACCTAATTTCCCAAGTGGCCACGGACACCTGAGTGGCATTTCCAGTGCTGCAGTTCCTTCCCTCATGATTCCTGCTGGGTCCTCTTCACTGAGGCTCTCCCCTGAGTCATATATTTACTGGAAAGGCTACCTAGGAGGGAAAACAAAATCCAACATAAACGAAAAGAATGGTGTTTGAGCAAAGTCACACAATACTTATTGTCAGTTACTGACAGACACGTGTCCCACCACAAAGGGCACTCGTCCTGAGTCGAGCAGTTAGGCTAGGTATAAACAAGTGCACAGCCATCAGAGGCACTGGGCAGTGCTTAGACACTGCTTCCTCAGTGCTGGTAAGGTACAGCCCCGAGGCTGTTCAATGCAGCCACAGGCAGGCACTGAGGCTGGAAGAAACATTTTGAAAGTTCTTTACATAGGATATTCTTTTTGTTTGTAGCTCACAGACTGCAAAGAGATCGCTGGCCAGAAATTAGTACCTCATACCATTACCCTTTAGAAGTCTAGTAATACCTTATGGATGTACAAGGAGAAAATAAAATTCTCTGTACTTAATTAGTAGTGAAGCCATCCACAGCTTACAACATGTACTGTGTTCTGGAGTCTGAGCACATACAAGAGGGAATGAGAGCCCATGTGGCTACTACTGTACAATGAAGGCTCTACTCAAACCAATGGAAGGAATGCAAAGGGTTTAGTAACTGGTACCATGCCAGCTACAGGTTTTAAAAGCAGAATCTCATTGTGAGGCCTTGGATGACTTAAAATTCATTATGTAGCCCAGGCTAGCCTAGAATTGCTTTTTGCCTGCTTCTGAGTGTGGGGATTAAATACTACACCATGACCACCACACCTGGCTTGCACCCATAACTTCTGAGGGGGAGAAGGAAGCTAGCTCCCTTCTTAAACTGTCACTCTTGTCATTTCCAAATGAAGTGTAGAATTAAATGTAAGTAAAAGAAGTCAAAGCGCAGCAGTTGTCCACATTTTCAGAAGCATGGACACAACTTTCCCAAAGCAGCAGCTTTAGCAATGCCCACCACACAAGCTTTCCCTTTATTTCTTTTCAACCAAATGGCCTGACATTTTAAAATTTAGAGACAGTCTAAAAGATTGGTAGCTATCTGCCCCATTTATGTATATTTATATAACTTTATCACTGACTAGAACTTTAAGGCCTATTAAAACAACAACAATAACAACAAAAATCACACCACTACCAAACCATTTTCCCGCCATATGACTGTGTGTATGAAATAGTTTCATGTTTGTGAATGCGAATATGTGTTTGGACACTGTGTGTGTGTGTGTGTGTGTGTGTGTGTACGCATGCACATATGATGGAGTCAGGGCTTGGTACTGGATGGTCCCCCCATAGTCTCCTCCTTATACATGGAGGTGGGTTAGGTAACTATGCAAGTCTGCTCTGGAGCTCCCTCCCTCCACCCCCTATGCGATGGATTCCTAGCAGGCTGCCATGTTACCTAACACTTACATGGATGCTCCGATCCAAACTCTGGTCCTCTTTATACCCACTGAACATCTCCCCAGCCCCACCAATGGCCTTTATGATAATTTAAACAAGTACTACTTGCTGAGACATCAGAGGAATGCACCTGTTAGCCGAGATGGCAAAATCAAAGGTAAGAGCACAGCTGTCCATCAACATGTGCTCATTAAGGAAACTAGAGTGGGTCAGAGACTTAGTCTACAAAGGGGCTCAAGGGAAACTATTTCTACCTACAACACAGACATGGGTCACATGTTAATATGTGACAGCTGTCACTAACTTACTTTCTGAGCTATTTTATTGGCAAGAACAAATCTTAGCAATCTATAATTTTTTCTTGTAGAAAGCAGAATACAGTTTGTAATAAAATTTCCCCATAATAAATTTAAGTTAGTAAGTTTTTAGTTGTAGGATTTTTTTTTTTTTACTGAGATGAATAACTAATAACTTCTTTATAACTAAGTATATGTTAGTTGGCCATGGCATTTCTAGGTCTATAACATCTACATTTTTTTCCCCACTTTTTTAAAACTTGAAAAATTATAGTAAAACTCAACTTTAAAGATGTGTAACCTCTTAAGCCCAGCAGTGCTGCTCTCTGCGGACTTGGGGACAGTGTGGGGACCAGGAACCTTCTCTGCACTCACGCAGCTGCTCAAGTGTTTGCACGCAGCTCCTCAGCAGTCAGCTCAGAGCCGAGAGAGCGGAGGTGTGTGCAGGGCAAGGGGCGCCCCCAACACATGGAGTGGAAACCAGAAACATGCAATAAACTGCTCACACTCTGTGTTCCTTCATGTGCCTAACATCAGGAACATCAGTACTTTTCCTGTGTGAAATGTTTTGGGAATATCTGCTTAAGGTCAAAGTTGCTTAAAACAGCATTCTTTTAGTCTGATTATACATGTACATCTTAGATCTTCAAACTCCCAGATCTACAGGGAAAATGAAGCCACTGACTGGTGCTGTCTGTGGCTCACACCCTTCCAGAAAGCTAGGGTCATTTGAAAGTCAGTGTGGTTATGTGATATAGCCCACCTCTCTTCCCCAACCTCGATCAGCTTAACTGTGGGGCACCATTCCCCTTTCACTCTGTCTACTGGGCTTGGAGGGTATCCAACAGCACTCTGATTGTGAAATGGTGTGCTCCATGGAGAACAGCTATGACTCTTCCTGAGCGGGACTGGAGCTCCTGTCCCTTGTCCCTCTTCCTGCTTGTTTGTCACGTACAATGCTCTCCTTCTGGTCTAAGTGCAGTTAAGACCTGGAGAGCTCTGTTTCCTTCAAGTCACATGCTCTTATTCTGCACACCAGCACAAATCCCAAGTACTTTAAATTTTATGTAAACAGATACGACACCATGGTTGGGAATGTCACGTAGACAGCAGTGTCTGCCCACCATATATGAAGCATTACATGGGGATTCCAGGGCCACATGACACCCTAGCTTAAAAAAAAAAAAAGTTCTCATTATTTCAGTGTTTCCTTTCCTCACTAAAGAAAACTAAAACAATCGCAAATACTTAAGATCATGCCTCTTGGTGCTGAAAAAACTTAAGGAGTTAAACACATTAACAATTCCACTATTTTTCCCCCCATGAACTGCATTCATAGTAGAAATAATAGCCCAAAGCTTCCTCAACTCTCCCAGAGTGGTCAGTGTCCTAGCTTCACAGAAGAGGGAGAAAGGCCAGGAGAGACAGCTTATCCTGAGGGGCAGCTGAAGACTTCTTGCTCTACCAAAGTCAGCATTAACAAGTCAGTACTTTCCCTAATATTAGGATGGCATTCCCTAAATCCACAATGGATGTCTGAATGCAGCTAATCTGTGTTCTACATGTTATGACACACCCACTCTGTGACACTGCTGTAGTAAAAGTTCTATAAGCGCTGTCATTAGAAATTTCACTTTTCTGTGTTGGGGATGGCTCAGCAGTTAAGACCAGGGTTTGGTACTTAGGACCCACACAGTGGCCTACAAGCATGTGTAACTCCAATTCTAGGGCATTCAACAACCTCTTCTGACCTCCACAGGCACCATGTACACATGAAGTACATATAGGCACACACAGGCAAAACATTCATGTACATAAAAAGACCTCCGAGTTAATTTTTAATAAATGACACAAGAACTTAAAAGGGACGATTGCTCATGCTCTCTGGGCTTACCTGCCCATTGTTAGCCTCCTTTAAAAGAGGTAAAGAGAGACCAGGGCTGGCTGATTAAGCAAAGCTGTCCCAGGAAGGACTCCGTTTACATTTTCTCACAGTTTTGTTCTTTCCTATGATATTGCTGAAAAAGCCACTTTTACCTCAGTTTTTTCCCTCTTTTTTGAGAGTCAGAAGACGACTTGAAATACTAGCAAAAGACCTTCTTACCCTGGTATCACACCATGTTCTCTTGAGTAACCCTCCATAGGCCTGAGATATGGCAGAAGGGGGCTCTGCCCTTCACACCACAGCCCAGGCTAAGCAGGCTCCTTTTCTTGGTATTCTGAACCTAGCTCCCAAAGCCTAGGTTCTCTGCAAAGGCTTCACTGAGCTCAGATGCTAAGCCCGGTGCTGAACTCAGTTTCCACACAGAGCTCCAAGCAGCACCTAACCAAGCACTTCCTTCACTTGTACTCTGAGCTCAACTCTGGCGCTTTCTGTTCCTCCTTTGACCATCTTTGTTTTTTTTGATTTCCATGGTCCACATGCATCCCTTTCTTCCATGTGGTTTTACTTGCTAGAAGATCTTCCTGAGTATAGTGGGTTGAAATGCAATGGCCACAATAACAATATTACACTCTTCTGCAGCCTGGACCAGTTAAATGCCAGCAGGCTCATTGTAGTGGCTATTCCTGGTTGTCAACTTGACTATCTCTGGAATGAACTACAATCCAGAATTGGAGGGCTCACCTGTGATCCAGATCTTGAGGCTGGAAGACACAAATTTCTGACCTGGATCTCCGCATGGAGATCTTGAGGCACAGTGGCCATGAAAAGGTTAGGCCCAGGAAAGGCAGTAGATGCCTTTAATCCCAGGAGTCTAAGGCAAGGAGATCTTTGAGTTTAAGGTTAGCATGGGACAAAAAACAGGTCCCAGATCCAGGTGTGGTGGCACACATCTTTAATCTGTACCACACCTTCTGCTGGAGACCTACATAAGGACATTGGAAGTAGGAAGATTCACTCTTCTTTGCCTGCTTGCACTTACTTGCCAGCACATCTGTTGGAACCTACATCTACAGAAGAGCAGCTGAAACAACTAGCCTCGTGGGACTGAGCAACTACTAGATCCTTGGACTTCCCACTCACAGCTGACCATTGTTGGGGTAGTTGGACTCCAGACTGAAAGTCATCACAATAAATTCCCTCAATAAACAGAGACATTCCATACATTCTGTGACTCTAGAGAACCCTAATACACTCATATACTCAACTGGACACTGGCCTTCTCTAGACCAGAACTCCAGCTACCTTCAGTTCACCACTGACTCCTATTTCTCCTCAGAAATTTCCTTTATTTTTCTGGTTCTTAGACAAAGCCTGTCGTGTCATCTGATCCTGTGTATCCATGTCACAACCCGATGCATTCATTTTGCTGGTGTTGTCTTCAGAACACAGATGTGTATGGTTGTCCTCCCTGGCATTCTCCACCCACATGTGACCATCGTCTCTACGCAACTACCTTGGTAAATACTTGAGTGGCGTCAGTGTTCCTGTCCTAGCCATTTACTACTTCAAAGAGCACCATCCCTCCATCACATCTGTAGCTTCAAGAAGCTAGACTCATCTACTCCAAGTTCACCTCTCACTGCTCCTCCATGCCGACAGTTAAAGGTCTACCAGCCTTCAGCCTGACCCTCATCTCCTGTGATTCAGCTGCCTCAGGATGCGATTTTATTAGAGAGGATACTGCATACTCAGCATCATCTGTGCTTTTCCTGCTTAAAGCATCTGTCACCATATGGCTACCCTTTATTGTTGCCTGCTTCTCTCTATTGTCTACTCCTGACAAGAATGTAGAGGAGGAGCTTTGCTGCTCACCGAGAAGTGTTCAGTGCTGGGGCTGGTGCCCTGCAGTTAGAGACAGTCTCAGCAGATATTTACTGAAGAGATAAATGAAACAGTTGTCTGGGTGCAGAGTGGAGGGTTCAGGTTATAACTTTCTTTCCTTACTCTGGAGCATGGCAGCTAACATTCACAAGGAGAAACCGTGAGGGCACAGCAAAGACAAATCCACAGCAGTTACAAATGTGCAAGAAAGGCTTCCATGGCTAAGGGAGCAACTCTTCCTCAAATGAAGCAGTCACCCAGAGAATCTGAAAACTACACAGGCTGCACTTACCCATTGAACATCAGATAAGGATCAAGGTGGAAGCAAGGCAAGAGGGTTTTTTGTTTGTTTAAAGTTCCCTTGAGAAGTTCTGATATCCCTGTCAGAACCACATAGGAAAGGAAGCATCTCAAAGGCATGTGGTAAAATATTCAGAGAAGAAAACAACACATATCTGATCCTTTAAAACCACATACCTGACTGGGGACTCAAAAATATGGTTGTTTTTTGTTTCTTTTTGTCTTCATGTAAAAGCACTGCCTAAAAAATGAAATAGACTGGTTTACAAAAACTGAAGATAAAGCAACAGAAACAGCCTCAGACCGCATCCAAGAAGAGCTGGGGTTAGGCACGAGGTTGGCCCAAGTTAGTTGGAAAGACAGACATGAATGCAGGAGCCATCTACCAAAGCCCCTACTACCAGGGCCCAACAAGCCTTCCCACACAGTATGTGGGAGACAGAAGGAGCAAGCACCAGAGGCCAGCCGGGAGGGCCCAGCACACAGCTGCAAGCACTCCCAAAGGCTGTGAGGGTGAAGAGGATGGGGGGGGCTCCCCTCTCAGGTTTGGGCTGGCGTTTACCTGAGCAACTGGTCTCAATGGGCTAGGTGAAGAGTATGCAGACACATAATCTGACTTACACAAACCTACAGAAAGAGAGGAACACTTTTGTTCCTACTTTAAGTTAAAGCAACAGTCTTTTTCTAAAATGTTTTAAGACATATTTTCTGATGACATGATGGAATTCTACACAATCCACTGAAGGAATGATGGGGAAGGGCGTTGAACTCTGGGCACAGAAACATTACTGAGTTAGCACCACGAAGCACTTGCTCTACTCTGACCCCTTCTGTTCGCAGATGCCAACTGCTGACACTAGTTATGAGTACTGCATAGGAAGTAGCCAGGCTTCTAGACTAGGACTTTTTCTTAAGGTTGCTGATCCCTAAGGTTAGCTGCCAGGTGTACAGTCAGGCTGACAGAACTGCCACTCTGAAGCTTGTGTGTGTGTGCACATGCATGTGTGTGCATGGGTGTACACGTATCTGGAAAAAGCTAACCTCTGAGTCCATTCCTCAAGAGCAACCCATTTTGGTTTTTTGAGGCAGGGTCTCTCACTGGCTTGGTCAGGCTAAGCTAGCTGTTTTCGAGCTTCAGGGGTAGATCTGCCTATCTCTGCGTCCAGCACTGGGATTAAAAGAATCTCCTACACTGCTTTGCTTTTTATGTGTATCCTGGGACCAGAACTCAGGTCCTTGAGCATGCACTAACTAACTGAGCTCTCTCTCTTTTAACATTCTTTTTAAAGAAGCCATGCAGTATTTTTTTTCTTTTTTTAGATTTATCTTATTTATTACATATACAGCATTCTGCCTGCATATATGCCTGCAGGCCAGAAGAGGGCACCAGATCTCATTATAGATGGTTATGAGCCAATATGCAGTTGCTGGGAATTGAACTCAGCACCTCTGCAAGAGCAGCTAGTGCTCTTAACCTCTGCGTCATCTCTCCAGCCTCCCTGAGCTATCTCTTTAGGCCACAACTCTTTTTTTTTTAATTTTTCTTTTTTTTTTCTTTTCTTTTTTTTTTTTTTTTCTTTTCTTTTCTTTCTTTTTTTTTTTTTTTTTTTTTTTTTTTTTTTTTGAGACAGGGTTTCTCTGTATACCCCTGGCTGTCCTGGAATTCAACTTTGAAGACCAGGCTGGCCTCAAACTCAGAAATCTACCTGCCTCTGCCTCTCAAGTGCTGGGATTAAAGGCGTATGACACCACTGTCTGGCTCTAGGCTACAACTCTTAAACAGTTTTGAGACGTGTTGGTCTTGCTACTAGACAAAGGGATGCACCTGGGGGGGTGGGGGAGGAGGCAGAGGACAACTATGCTGGAGGAGGAGGAGGGTACCAGAAGATCTGTTTCATGCTGTTTGTAAACACAAATATAGTATGTAAGAACAATTTTGGTGAAACTATGTTAACTTGTATCTATACTGTCTAGTTCCCTAGCTTAAAGGAGGCAACTGTTTGAGCTAAGTGAGATGATCGGTAACTATACTCCTACTGAAATAGTGCCAACCTGACCCTGAGGAGCATGTCAACTGAGTGCTAACATATCAGCATTTTAATTCTTTTAATCTTGTCTCCTTATAAAGGAAAATCAAGGTGAATGTTGAGGTTAAGTCCCAAGCTACTTAGAAGAACAAGGCTGGGGTTCAGCTGACTCAGGCTGGGGTACCCAGAGCCAAGTCATCCATAAACACTCGAGCATTGCATAAATTCTCTCTATAAAGCTCCTTAGAAAATAAATGAGGAGAAGCTGGGCATGACAGCACATGCTCGTGACCCCAAAGGCAGCAGGAGATACTGAGTTTGAGGCCAGCTAGGGCTATGCAGCAAATTCTAGGCTGGCATTGATGACAATAGTGAGTCTCTGCCTCAAAAGCCCTAGGGGGTGGGGAGTGTAGGGTGAGAACAGGGCACATAAAACTTTCAGTCTTAGAAGTTGAGACAATTTGCCTGGCAGACTCGATTTAATAAATCACTCAAAGCACCAGAGTGCTGAGAGGAAGGAACCACAGAGCTGCCCTCACCAGCACCCTTAGCAGAAGAGCAGTAACAGCTACTCTCTAGTGTTCCTCAGCTACAATTATCCAATTCACCTAGGCTTATCCTACAAGGCAGTACAGTATATAAATTGTTCTGAAGACCATAGCATACACAACTTAAAGGCATCCAGACAGTGTCTTAACAGTCTATTAAAAGGTACTTATCCATGGACCAATTCACATCCAGCAATTAGAGGTGATTTAGTTTTGTGTTCAAGACAAGGTCATACTATGTTGGCTAGGCTGGTCTTTATTCTCCTGGGTAAAGTGTTCTTCCTGCTTCAGCCTTTTAGGTAGCTTTGGTTATAGCCATGGACTACTGCATCAAGAAGACTTGTGGTTGACTCTCATCTGTGGATCTGTGGGCTGTTACTATGGTCCCTGATAGAAAGGTATTAAATAAGGGCTAACAATGAAACCCTTCCCAGTACTCTGCAGACAAGAACACTGTCAACAACCGTCTATTCTCTTTCCTGCTTAGAGTGTGTGGGTGCAAATATACTCATTTGTACATGGTGGTAAGCCACCACCTCACCCAGTGTCTAGGCAGTGCTGTGACTTACAAACGTACACAGTGAACAGCATGCCTCTAAGTGTGACTTGCTTACTGGATACTGAGACAATGTTTATATGGACTGGAGAGGAGACTAGCATTCATTGACTATCTTAGACTTTCATAAGGCTACCTAGACCCAGGAATAAGCAATTCAGCTGTACCCAGGGTGTGTGTGAATGGGATGGGGAGCTGCAGTGCTTCCTTACACAACCGTCCTTAAAGAAACCGATACAAAATGTGAAAAGCCTCTAGACCTCTTATATCCCTTGACCATGAACATCACGGTTTCTGGAGAGTTGTCTGTACCTGGAGAGCCTTTGAACTGTGGGCATTCCTTTTTAATGTGTCCTTCTCTTCCACAGATGAAACAACGCTTTTCTCTCGAGTCTCTGTCGTCCTGTCTCTTCCACTTTTCTGTGGGCGTCCTGAGGAGCTTCTCCCGGCCCAGGTCGACAGCTGCCCTCACTGGCTTGGCTTTCGCAGCTGCACACGGTGTGAGCTTATCTTCTTTTGTTGACACTTCCTTTTCTGTGTACTTGTTCTGAATCTCTTTGTCCTCTTTGCTTCTTTTTTCTTTGCTCTCAGAGTACCTTTGGTTTGGGGTATCTTCCTGGTCTCTCCGTCGCCTCACTCTAGTGAAGATAAAATACTAATAGGAAAAGTGTCAACAGAAACTTATGGGAGTATCAAGATGTGTCCAAGTGTAGAGATAGCTAGGACCATAGAATGTGAAAAGGAGGCCGAGAATGTGACAAAGCCTGGCTTCTGTATTAAGATCTCTGCTGTCCTTCAGCACCCACAGACTGTGGGTAACAGGTGGCCACTCAGAAACCAGCACCCACAGTTGCCCCAGTCCTTACAGAAAGTCACGTGCTATAGCATAGCACATACACATCCTCTCAGTTACACTGTACTGTGGAGAGGACAACAAGAAAAACAAGTCTATGTGTTTTGAACCCAGATGCAGTGAGTTTCCAAACACCCTGCTCTGCAGCTGCTGGAACTGTAATCTTTAGCGCAGAGCCTGCCTGTCACCAGTGCTGCAAGCAGTGCTTCCTGCTGAGACTCAGTACCTGCCTTCTAAAATACATTTCTTTTTACTTCAGGTCCATTGGTGTTGTATTTACACGTGTGTCTGTGTGAGGGCGTTGGGTCCTCTGGAACTGGAGTCACAGACAGTGTGAGCTGCTATGCTGTTGCTGGGAATTGAACCCCGGTTCTGTGGAAGAGCAACTAGTGCTCTTCACCATTAAGCCAGCTCTCCAGCCCCAGTGCCTGCTTTGATACCTGCATGATGAAACTCAAATCATATGTGTAGTGGGTTGCTGGTCAGCCTTTTTGATGTATTAGCTTTTATTAGGCAATGAAAATTTGAACTGTAAGACTTGAATTTCTCAGAAAAATTTTAACAATGGTTTTAAGGGGTTCTATCTTCAAGAATGTCAGAGTCACTTTTTCCTTTGTTATAAAGAGTGACTTTCTTTCATTTATACGCATATACATATGTGTACCATATATAGTAAGTGTCCATGGAGGCCCTGGAATTGGAATTACGGGTGGTTGTAAGCCACCAACTGTAGGTGCTGGGAATGGAACCAGGGTCTTGTGCACGAGCAGTTAGTGCTCTTACTGAGCTGCATCCTCACATATTGTTTGTTTTTTGACGTAACGCCACACAGCCCAGGCTGATTTCATATTCCCTTTGTAGCTGAGGCTGGCCTTGAACTCATGTTTCTCAGCCTCCCAAACACAGGAAGTAGTAATAAATGGTACCACCCCAAGGTATTAACAATTTCTTTCTGCTCTGCTGATTACTATTTCTTAGATCCCAGATTGTGACCAACTTCCCTTAAGTGTATTTTGAAATGAGACTAGCACTGTTTAGTTGAAAGCAAACCACTGTCAGCCAGGAGAACAATGATCCAAGCCGACCATAAAGGTACCCCCTGCCTCTCAAAACATCAGCAGGAGAAAGCATGGTGCCCAAACACCTGAGCTACTGAAAATAATTACTAAGGATTAAACTAATTTAAAACCAAACCCAAACCCAAAATAGGGAAGAAAAAGTGTTTAACCTGGCGTGAGAGCCAGCCCGCAGCATGTGCACCCATGGCCACATTTACATCAGTTTATTTTCATTTTTAAAAAACAGTATTACATTTATATGAAAACTGCTCAATTTCTGTTGGGTTGGTCTTGCACGCTGTGTATTCAGATGCTGAGTTCTGTGCCCCAAGATCAGGCTGCAGTCAGGACATGGGCATTGTACTGACCCATGTGCTATGAAGAATGCTCTCCAATAATCTCTGATTGGATAATAAAAGGCTGGAGC
Source organism: Mus musculus (assembly GCF_000001635.26). Lineage (NCBI taxonomy): Eukaryota > Metazoa > Chordata > Mammalia > Rodentia > Muridae > Mus > Mus musculus. Next base: position 59,784,044 of record NC_000079.6, read on the forward strand.
CTGTGACTGAGTGGCAGGAGACAGGAGGGTGGGACTTGAGATTGAGTAGAGGGTCTTAGAGGAAGGAAAAAGGGGACAAAGGAGGCCAAGAAAAAAAAATCACCCTGAGGAGACACATGGAACAGAGCAAACAAAGGAAGACTCAGTTGACAACTAACTCAGCCCTGTGGCTGGACATAGGTGAGAACACTAACTCAGTCCTATGGCTGGCGTAAGTTAGAACACTAACTCAGGCCTATGGCTGGACGTAGGTGAGAACACTAACTCAACCCTATGGCTGGACATAGGTGAGAACACTAACTCAGCCCTATGGCTGGGCATGGGTTAGAACACTAACTCAGCCCTGTGGCTGGATGTAGGTGAGAACACTAACTCAGCCCTATGGCTGGACGTAGGTGAGAACACTAACTCAGCCCTGTGGCTGGATGTAGGTGAGAACACTAACTCAGCCCTGTGGCTGGGCGTAGGTTAGAACACTAACTTAGCCCTATGCCTGGATGTAGGTTAGAACAGTTGAGAACCTGCCCTGTATAGTGCCAACAGCTTATTAGTAAAAATAATACGTTTCTGTATTTTTGATTTGGGAGATATATGGGCCACAGTGGGGCAGAAACTCCCATGAAAATTTCCAAGTGTCTTTTTTCTGTATCAGTAGACTCACATTTAGAAACTGGGACAAGAAAATGAAAACCCAACCCTTCCCTTCGGAACTGGTGCTTACTTCCTCCTCATGGGACAGTCCTTCATGAAGTGCCCGATTTTCCCACAAATTCGGCAGCACCTGTCATTTGGGGCCAGTTCTCCCTCAGTTAGGACATCCGGATCAAAAAAGTATGCCTACAAGAACACAGCTGTGTAAGATGAACTGTGAACAAGACCATGGCACACCATGAAATCAGTGTGAGAACAGGTTGGTATTTTAGTATGTGTACCACTCATCCCCAACACACCTGCACACCAGGGAGCAGCACAGTGACACAATAGCTGACACAGATCATCTAAACTATGTCTTTTATGCCCTCAAGTTGGAGGGCACTGACATATAAGACATAATAGTGGCTTCAATACTGCAGCAGAAGCTGAGGTCACAGAGAGCCTGTCATGAGACAAAATGGCTAAACTGCAGTGAACTGAGAAACACACAGTGCAAACTCTGTATTAAAGTAAGGCAAAGAGCTGCAGGCTAGTGCTGCTGCTGCTGCTGCTGGTGCTGCTGCAGGAGGAGGCTGGGATGATGCATCCCCCCTGCACACCTCCTGGAGAAATCACTCATCTGAACACACTGTGTAGGTGAAGGAGCTCTTGAACAAGTACGAGAAACACCACTGTAAATGTCCAGAGCAGTGTCTGACAGGAGCTCGACTATGATTTGCTAGAAGTGCCTACTTGCCCACATGCAGAAGCTGAATCAGTGCTCCTGATTGTTCCTGTTGTTCAAAGGGGACAGAGTTCTGGATAGAGAAGGAACATGTCTGGAGAGATCTATTGCAACAGAGTGGCTAAAGTCAATGATAAACATTTCAAAGTAACTACATATTTCCAATGCCACACCATGAAGTGACACAGGAGGAAACAGACACACCAGCCAGCTCGATTCAACCACACCACATTGCAGACTTATTTGGTGCTCAAAATGTGCATCTTAATTGTTCTCTGGCATTTCTATCAAAAACTCACCAGTTTTGAGGGGTTGTCCTTTGGAAATCCTTTGACTGGAATTCCAAATACTCTTCTACCATTGATAAAAGCTTTCATTATAAAATTTGTCACTATAAGGGAAATAGTAAGAGTTCAATTACATGCATTAAGAGAACAAGAAATTGCCCAGGTTAACAAACAAGAGGCACTTACTTTTCCTCGATAATCCAGCACCAAGATTGTGATTCAAATCGAAGGGATCTGAGTAAAGGAGAGAGAGAGAGGGGCAGGTGAGACAGCAGGGGAGACTGCCAGCACTCATCTCATTACCTTGGCGCACACACACACAACAGTGCCACCTTCTTTGCTCATCATCCAGAGTTATGCACAGCTCAGCAACAGTCAAACCTACATATCAGGTGAGATTTTCCAAAAGCATGAGTAAGAAAATAGCTCTGTATCATCTTTATGATCTTTATAAAAGTTCTTCTTATTGTCCAGGTTGCCTACTTCTGGAGGAAATCCTGAGGAAGACTCACTAACCAGGTCATTTAGTGGTGTCCATTCTGTGTCACAGTAGAAGTTGCAAACATAAATAAACCAGGTGTGCATGCCATGCCTCTGATCTCATCACATGGGAGGCAGATGCAGAAAAACAAGGGATTGGAGGCTAGCCTGGGCTGTGTAGCTGAGTTCCAGGCCAGTCTGAGCTATCGAGTGTCACTATAATGGTAAACATTGATTATCAAGGGCCAAGGAGATGATTCACAAGAACCATGAAGAGCCAGATGCAGAGGACAAGAACACTTGGGATGAAAGAGGCAGCTGGACAGGTGCAACTGAGTGGACGTACTCTTCAGCATGCTTCTAAACCCAAATATTATTTTATAGATGATTTAAAATACTATACACATGACTAATGATCTGGTCATGGTCATCATATGAAGATCGATATCATTTTCTTCCTAAAACAGCACTGAAAAAGACAGAGGGACAAACTAGGATCCATCCTTTTAGAGCCCTCCATGCAGACGTGAAGAACTACATTTGCAGAGCACCACAGCGGGCGTCTGGGAGTGAAGCTAGGCACCATGATTCTGTCCACAAAGCTTCCAGAGGGCAGGCACCAAGCTGGGGAACATGACACTCAAAGTCAGTCAACTGGAGCACAGACGACAAGTGCCATCATCCCAGGCTTGCCCTTTCCTGCTGGTGTGTGTGTGTGTGTGCGTGTGTGTGTGTGTGTGTGTGTGTGCGCGCGTGTGTGTGTGTGTGCGTGTATGTGTGCGTGTGTGTGTGCGTGTTTTACAGTTTGGGTGTTTGCTGGTTATAAAAGGCAGATTGTACATTAGTTACCATACAGTTGGAAGCATTGCTATTAATCAGGCCTGGTTGAGAAGCTGAGCAAAGACTGCTTTGGCTTTTAGGTTAGCTCCCCAGTACTGGGATTAGATGTGGCCATCACACTCTCAGTTCTGCCTTTTTCTTTTTAAAGTTCACTTAGTAAGCTGAGCAACAACAAATGACATGGCAATCTGCCTTCACTAATCTGTGCTTTGATAGGAGCCTCTAGAACACAAGTCCCTACCATGCATAGCCCAGGTAGTGCTTATGGCACTGCGTCAGTACTGCTCGCAGTAATGAAATAATCACAAAATTCACACTCCATCTATGTGACAGTGTGATAAGAAAAGGGTCCTGTGAGACCAAGAAGACATTTTCTCAGTCCCTTCCCAGCTCACTTTATAGCACTTGACCTTCATTCTGTCTTCTTTTTTATTTATTTATTTATTTTTTAATTTTTTGGTTTTTCGAAATAGGGTTTCTCTGTGTAGCCCTGGCTGTCCTGGAACTCACTCTGTAGACCAGGCTGGCCTCGAACTCAGAAATCCGCCTGCCTCTGCCTCCCAAGTGCTGGGATTAAAGGCGTGCGCCACCACTGCCCGGCTTATTTTGTCTTCTTAAAAACTGAATCCCTACCACTTAGGAACAACTAACTATACACGTCAATGGTTTCAGTGGACTGTTGAATTCAGTAGGGTGACTTGATTCAACTGCTTCGCTCCTGGGTGCCGGAGTCACACAGAGGTTTGGGCACAAGGTCCATCAGGAAAGGACTCTCTCTGGGGTCAACACTGAGAATCATTACAGACAGTCCTTTTCCCAACAGTATGTAAAGGGCTAAGAATCCACCTCTACTGGCACTCTCCATCCCTCAGTAAAGACTTATTTTTATTTTAGTTTTAAACTTTCTTATAAAAATATCACCCAGTAGAATTAACCAGACCCAAAGTCTATACAACTCTCTGAGCCCCCGAGCATCTGGGACAGGCATTCGAATCTGGAGCTGTGGAACTACACACTAAACTTTACACATTTAGTACTGAGTGCTTTATGCACTTACCATGACCAAAAAGTAAAAGTACACGGCAGAATTAAATTAGGAAGCCACTCGCTGTAGGCTTTAAAGCTCTGCTGTCCCAAAGCTGCCTTGCCTCTGCTGCTGTGCTCTACTGCCGTGGTCCAACAACTGAGTTTATTCTCCTCAGTGAAGACTTTGGACCTGTGAAAGGCCCCGCCTGGAGGCACTAGTCACTTAAAACGAACCTTTAGGGTGGTGTGGCCATAGCAGGGCTGCTGTACTGCAAACAGGTGACTGTTGGGGGAAGAGCCAGGGGGGCTCACAGGTCACACTTGATGCTCAACTTAAAAGGCTCTGCACATCATCCTCACACATGCCCGGCCAACATGTCACTTCTAATTTGACTTCATTCATACCTTCAATAACAATGTATTTTGAGGTCCACTGTTTCTTAAAAGTTGTAAGCAGACTCTTTCTTCTGATGCTGATCACGTGCTCCTTAAAGTCAAACTCCTCAGTGTAGAAGCGCAGAAGTCCCAGCCACAGCTGCCCGACAGGTTCTGTATTTTTCCCATATTCTGGCCAACAAGTGGGCTACAGATGCAAGGGAACAAGGATGTCACTGTAGCCATCATAAAGTGTTAACAGCAGTATGCATGCGCACCTCAGCAGGAAGCCTGGACCAGTCAGTTGCCTTATATACACAAAACAGAGTTGCATGAGTTTTCTTTCATGTTTAAAACAGTATTGACATGAGTCTATTAATCCTACTCTGTGACTTGCAGTAGAGACAACTGAGAATGTTCAATGATGTATCCCAGGACATGACAGCAGGGCAATCTGTGAATAAACCTCAAGAGCTCTGTGGGCCACAGCACTGAACTCAGTACACATGTACACAGTCAGTGTGACAAGAACCAAACAACAAAAATCCATTCCTTTGGAATAGTTACTAACTACCAAGAACCAGCTGACAGGAAACCCTGGTACAGCGCCTGGAACACACCCAGCTTAGGGACAGGACCAACTGAAAGGGGACACTTGTGAATGCCAGTCCTCATGGTCACAACACTTCTACAGCACAGAACAGGCTGACTTTCAGCCAAGGGTTGGGAAAACCTTTACTCTTAAAATACGTACCAGTTCATTTATTTGATCGAAAAAGTAAATATTCCAGCCATCAACAAGTATTTCTGGTTTCTTTTCACCTTTGTATATCTGAAATTAATTTTAAAAGTATTATTACAGAATGAAAAATTAAAATGTTGATACCAAAATGTCCAGGAAAAGTTACAAGATGTCAGTACTGACCAATAACATATTAGCAGAAGCAGAGGCTGGCTTAGACCATCTCCCGTGGGCACCTACCTCTTGAAGCACGGGGATGACAGGTGGAGACCTTTGCTGGAGGAAGTATAGCACCATAAGAGTGTAAGCGTAGGATGACAAGCTGCCTCTGGACGCGTCACCGATGTCACACATCTAGAGGGAGAGAGCACTCTGAAGGGTGTTTCTACTCAGCTTGCAGTCACCCCATTACCACCACTTCTTGAGGAACTAATATGAAAACCATATCTTAAAAAATAAAAATATGTCAACAAAAGCAACCACCCCAACCTGAATTAAACTGAATTCAACAAAGAAGTGGATTGTCGGTCATAGCAGGAGCATCATGAAAAGTTAACACACTAAGGTCAGGCATTGTGGCGCATACACTTAGGAGGCAGGATGGTCTCTGTGAGTTTGAAGCCAGCCTGGTCCATACAGCAATTTCCAGATAAACCACATGCATCAATGTACCTACCTTTGTGAACACTTTCATGGTGTAGCACAGATACTTCACTCTGGGGTCAATGGCTGAGTATGCAGACAAGAGCCTTGTGTTATGAAGCGCCTGTTGAAAGGGAGAACAGGCCATGAGGCTCTCACTGACGCAAACACTGCGACCTGGAAAGGCTCAAACTGTAGGACAGTTTCTGAGATAAGCTGTATTAATCTAAGAGATAATGACACATACATGTAACTTCTGATTTCATGAATAAATCTTTAGTCTGAATAGTAACAACAACAACAACAACAACAACAACAACAACAACAAAAAGCCATTAAAATAAACAAGCATGCTACTAGGTCTGTCATCCTAGCACTTTGGAGATGGAGGCAGAAGGATGAGAAGTTTAAGATCATTGTCAGCATGAGAGGTCCTGTCTCAAAAACCAAGACAGTGAAACCTAATGGAATAAGATAAAACAGTAAAATAAAGTAAGTTTTCTTTAAGTAGATATAAGACTCTCTCTCCCCTTCACAGCGGCATCATTTGTGTGAAATGCTCCCAGGTCCCATCGGGCCTCAGAGCAGCCAGGTGTGAGGCCAAAAGAAGGACCCCAGCGTGCACACCAAATCACAGGCAGGTTCAAGCCAAGCAGACAAGCTCTGACTTTATCTGAAGTGAATCTTCACAAGTGCATGAGCTCAAACAAGCACACAAACACTTTCTCTTACTCATATGTACATACACACATATTCTCACATGCACGCACACTCTCACTCTCACACTCTCTCACTCACATACACATACACTCTCACAAGCATGCACATACACTCTCACAGACACTCACATGCATACACATACTCACATTCTCATACATACACACTTACATATTCTTACTCATATGTACATACATACTCTCACATTCACACTCTCACATACACACATACACACTCTCACACACATTCTCACACGCATACACACACTCTCTCACATATACAAATTCTCACATACTCATACACTCTCTCACTCATACACACTCTCACACACATTCTCACACATTCTCTCTCACACTCTCTTACTCACATACACACACATACACACTCCCACATGCATACACACACTTTCTCTCACATGCATACATACACATTCTCACACCCTACTGACATACTGGCTTGGCATGCACTGGGATGGAATGCTAGGCAAATAACCTACCACTGCACTACACTCTTAGCCCACGTGGATGGGAACAGCTACTGAATTCTCCATAGCCCCAGCCTCAGAACACTACAAGGCACACACCAACCACTCAGACAATTCCCAAAGAGTAAATAAAACAAGAGCAGAGAGCTGCTTAGCCATTTGGGGATAAAACTGAGCAACCAAAAGGACAGGGATAAGACAGACAAAATGGAATGTCTCATTTCCCTTAGTTACTTTTTTGTTCTATTTTTCGAGACAGTGTTTCTCTGTGTAATAGCCCTGGCTGTTCTGGACTCATTTTATAGACCAGGACAGCCTCCAACTCACAGACATCCACCTGCCTCTGCACTGCCTCCCAAGAGCTGAGATCAATGGCCTGTACCACCACATGTGGCTCATTTACTTATTTAAAGAGACACTCATTCCTCTTTACAGCCTTAAGAAAATGCCTAATAGAATGTGCTTGTAATCTTAGCACTTGCTTGCAGGGTGGAGCCAGAGCAGCAGCAGCTCAAGGTCCCCATGAGCTCACCCCCACTCCCTCCCCCACCAAAAAAAAAAAAAAAAAAAAAAAAAAAAAAAGGACTGGATGGGAGAAAGGAAGGATTGAAGGAAGTAAACAAGAAAAAAAGAAAAGGGGGGCGGGGATCCATAGAACCAAAACAGGAGATTCATGACATGGCAGAGTAGGCTAGGCTACTCATTGGAACTCTTTAAAAAATGAATGAAAGACAGGTTGGCCAAGTCCAAGGAAATCTTACCAGTGTGTTATACAAGCTGATGTCCACTTCCAGACCACTTCTTAGATGGAAGAACTTCACGATGGGCACCTTGGCTGTTGTGATAGGAAGGATATTCCTCAACCCTAAGAGGGAAGAAAGATGCATGATTAAACACAACTTGGGAGGGAAACAAGACCTAACTTCAGCTGCCTAGCTGTATTCATTACAACTAGCCAAACAATTGTAACTAAGTAACTAGGAAGACCCCTGGCAAAGTAGGTATCTGTTATACACATGGATATTTGAATTAGAACCAAGAAGTCCACTGTCCTCCACAAACCAACTGGTTAATGAGAACATGCAAGTGTATATGCAGGGGGTCCGGGTCCACACAGGAACTACTGGAGCTTGCATGCATGAGTTCCCTTCCCTGTCTGTCTGACTGACTGACAGCCCATGGAGCATCATCTCAATGCCTGACACAGTAGTCACCACAGAGCTAGAAGCAATGGATGGAAAAGGAAGGAATTAACTTTGCAGGTAAGGAGACTGTCTGAGCTACACTTTGAAAAGGAACATGTGGAGACAGTGGAGGTGGAGGCCATTTACAAGACAAGGATAGTTGAACAAAAAGGCTTGAGGGCCCTTCCATGACACTATGTAGGCTAGAGAATGGACTTGAGGAGAACAGGAGAGAAACAGAGGAATTATCCTTGAGGAGAAAGAAGCCAGTGAGGGCATAAGTACTGGAGAATCAAGGACCAACAGTAGGCCAGAAACAGGGATGGAGGCAGGGTGACCACACCTGATGGACTGTCATGGTGGCCTGAGAACATAGAGATGGAGGAACAGGTATGTGAATGGAAAGACAGTGCTCTCAATCCCTGCAGGCCCGAGTGTAATGGGGACTTTCAGAGGACCCTTCACAACCAGACTCTCAACTTCACCTTGCATGAGGGGGAACAGACCTCAGGTGTCACTCAGGCACATGCAAGCAGTAAGCTGTGGAGCCAGGCAGCTCCAACCTCACTGTGTGCATGGTGACTAGCGGTCATCTGCCTATTCTGCTGACTCCACAGATGACAGTGCTCAAGTCTAGATGAGATTTAGAGAAGAACGGGCAGAGGCAGCGGAAGGGAAATGTAAAATAAACCAACAAGCCCAAGTTCACATGGCACAGAAGAAGTGGGATCTTTGGAATCCAGAACCTCCATACACACTCCACTCCTCTTCCCTTTAAGGAATCTACTATGGTAGATCTCATTTGACACTCACAAGCCTTCCTTGAAGACCTAGCCCTTGCATGTCCCCCTGGCTCCAATTTATAATCCCAAAGCCTTCTGTCTATCCACTCCAATAAAAGGAGACACAGGCCTTTTAACTTTTCTGTTGGCCTAATTATATTCCTAATTATTATGAGGCAGGCATTTAATGCCATAGCTAGACTGACTGCTTCTAATGGCATTAGGTTTTAAGTGGAGCCTTCTAGCTGCTATTTAATTCTTTGTGTAATTTACATTCCATTCCTATCTTATAATTCCTTATATAAATGACTATACAGAGTCATTTCTGTTCTACAACCAGTGAACATGGTTTGTCCTTACGAAGTATACATGGAGAATGCTTAGGAAAGGAACAATATGTCTCAAATGACCCAGAAAGAGACCCAGAGCAAGCAAGAGTGAGTTACAATAAACATCAAAGCCCAGCTCAGAACTAAAACCTAAGCACTATCTAACCTTGCAACTTCAGTTTCTTTGTATAACCCGAGAAGCCACACAAAACTTATCTTTAGAGATGGATTCTCATTTGAGGACAATACCTTGTCAAAATACAAAGTAAACTGTACCACTGTGTATGTGCACACCCACAAGTGTTGTTCATAAGAACAGAGGCTGTATTGTAATACTTTGATCTCAATATAAAAGATTAAGAAATTCATGTTTAAAGAAAGTATTTTGTCAAGAGTTGTGGCTTACACCTGCAATCCTACATACTCAGGAGGCCGAGGCAAGAGTTATGAGTTCAAGGCCAGTTCACTTGAGACCACATTTCAAAAACAAACAAACAAAGCCATCTAAAACCAATTAATCATGTAGCCAACTCACCTGGCAAACAGAGCCAGGCATGAGGCTGCACATCTATAATCCCAGAACTGGAGTAGAGGTAAGCAGATCAAGACCAGCCTCAGTTACAGAGTAAGTTTGAGGCTAGCCCACTCTACATGTTTAAGACAGGGCTGGGGCTGTAGTTCAGTGGTAGAGCACTTGCATCTGATGGGCAAGGCCTCAGATTCTATCCCCAGCTACAGAGAGACAAGCAAGCAAGCAAACAAACATTCACCTACACTATTTTGTAAGAACATTTTAGGTCTGTACATCATTTGCAGGATCTACCCCTTTTTATAGCTCTAAACACTTCAGAAATCACCTACAACAGTCTTCTAGATTTGTGATTAAAAGAGATCAAGATGACTTAAATACCTCACCTGCCTTGAATATGCTTTCTACTGAGACCCAACAGCTAGCACCAACACATAAGCATTACTAGCAATCTTTTTCTATATCAGACTATAGAACATTTTAATGACACCAATATTGCACATATTTGTAAATAACCCAGCGCACTTCCTCATTGGCAGGAATAAATTCTACATATATAAAACAGTAAAGAAAAAGAAAGAAGTACTTTAGGACAGGTATGGAAGTACCTGAGTGCTTTCTGAGGACTCGAGCCAGCTCCTCAATAGTTCTTACACAGTCCAGCCCCTGCAGGAAAGGCACAACAACGGAAAAGAAATCAGGAAGCAAGCTGGGACTGTTGGCACACACCTGTCATCTTAGCTATTCTGGAGGCTGAGCAAGACAGTCACCTCTTAAAGGGCTGTCCTGGGCTGCAAAGGAAGTTCAAAGCCAGCATGGGTGACCTCGTAAGACTAAGGACTCTGGCTCTGTAGCTCAGTACTAGCGTGCTTGGCGAGCTTGTGAGGTTCTGGGTCAGGCATAAAACAAAACAGTAACAGTACACTTTGCGTACTTCTATTGCCTTCAGAGACAGTGAGATTAATTTCCAATCTTTTTCTTTAGTGTGTGTGTATGAATGGGTGTGGGGACATGTGTCAGGACATTATATGTGTGAAAGACAGCATGCAAGGTGGTCAGAAAACTACCTTGAGGAATTATTTCTTCTTCCACTGTGGGATTCAGGCATGGAACTCCAGTCATCAGGGCGGCACTAAAAGCACTTTTACCTACTGTGCCACCATCTGCCCAACTTCAGATGGGTTTATTTTCCTTTCAGGTGAGTGTCAGTTACCACACATACAAAACACCCTAAGGATATGCAAGCCTCCAAACATACCTTAATTGCTTTGGATGTACAACAAAAGACCAAATAGGAGCTTCCAGAAAGGTCTTTAAACCATGAAGACATTGACTCTCCCCCACTCCCCTAGGTAGTTACCTCCCTTGGAAGAGTACCGTAGGTATGGCATGCAAGAGAAGCGTCTGTGCTGTCTCATCTATGCTGCACGCAACTATATCTATACACAGTTTAACTAAGATCTCATGGCCTGCTGTGGAGAGTGGTCTAACTCAGTCTACTTCCTGCTAGGACTAGCTAAAATTGAAGTCATGCAGCAATTTGGAATGGTATTTTTGCTGTTTTTCAGACCAAAGCGTCTGCGCCCAGTCTGACCTCAGATTCAAAGCCCTCTTGCCTATGTCCCCTTTGTTTTGGGATACAAGCACATAGCATTGTGCCTTGGCATGTTAAAGTATGGCTGTCATCCCCACTGGAGTAAATCCTGATGGTTACACAGACCCTACAACCTATTCAGAATTTTACTTTAGAAATACTGTCAAAGGTAGTTTATAAACCACATTAATGAGGATCAACTTTGAGGGGATATAGTGGGTTACTCCTTATGGTAGACTTAATCTCACCCCACACCATTCAGCAAATCCCAGGTAGACCCTGGTTTGACTATTCTCCTGAAGTCAGGAACACCATCAGAATACAGATTCAGAACAAAGCCATGAGAGTCCCTGAGCAGTGGCAGTGTAGTCAGCCACTGAGTCAACAGTGTCTCCACCAGCACTGCTTCTGAAGTGTCCCTCAGTGACAGGTGTGGCTGGAAGGATGGCCCCCACCTGGCATGCACAAGATACTGGATCCTGTCTCCAGCACTTTCCAGACTTTGTTATCAGAAAGAAAGCAGCCTCAGAGAACACATCCAAGTCTGGGTGTGGCACTGTGCTAATAAAACTGTAAAAACAGGCAGCAAAGAGTGTCCTGAGGGCACACGCCACAGGCTCAGGCCTCAGGCTGAGGCAGGAGGAACAGAGTTGCAGACAAGTCTGTCTTCAGGGAGAGAGGAACAAATCACCCCCACCCCCACAAGCAGGCTCTGAGCTGCATCTTAACAAAGTCTCCTCTCTGCTGCCTCCTGATACACACGATCAAAGCCACCCAATTACAGAATTTCTCAAAGCAGAAGGGAACAGAAATTATTCCTTCTGTTATCTACCAAAGGACACATGTTTTGGTGCTAGTAAGACCAAGTTTGTCTCAAATGCAGGTCCTGAGCTATAAAGCTAATACTCACCACGGACAAGCAAACCGACATCACAGGTAACGGGGGATAGGTAGGTGTACTGGTCTAGTAGCCAAGCCAATGGGCACTGGTGAAGGTGGTCTAGCTTCACGGAATCTAGTCCAATCTGTACTACACTGGAAAAGCCCCTTTAAAGCTATCCAGTCTCTGTGTGTATGTGTGTGTGTTGTTTTTTTGGTGAGACAGGCTCTTGCTAGGCAGCCCAGGCTGACCTTGAACTTCTAGCAAACCTCCTTCATGAGGCTCCCAGGAGCTGGGACCACAGGTGTGCACCACCCATGCCCAGCCAGAGCTTTGTTCTACTCTTCACACCCCCTCCAAGAATGTCAGCGCAGAAGCCAGAGGCTGTGCTTCCTGGTGCACTGCATGTGGAATGCCCCGTACATTCCAGATGCCTCGCAGTTCTGCCAGTGAGGACGGCGCTAACCACATGCTCACAGCACATGTGTGTTCACGTGGCAACCGTACCTCAGCAGTCTCATGTCCGTTAATCGTCATACAGACGTCAAGGTCACTCTGTTTGAACCCAAATCCATTTTTGGAGGAGCCAAACAAGCTCAATTTAGTTCCTGTTAGGGACAGATGACAAGTAATAGCTCATTACCTGAGTACATGTAATTAGTTTTTATTTAAAAAATGGCCCTTTCATGAATCCAAAATACCAATTGCTAACTATCCTCTTGTAATTAAGGTCTTCAAATATTTTATAACAATTATTCACTTATTTATTTATTGTGTCAGCATGTGTGCATAAGGAGGTCAGAGGACAACATAAACATGCAGGAGTTGGGTTTTCCTTCCATTATCTGAGCGGTGAAGTCAGGGACCAGGCTTGGCAGGAAGGTCATTTATCTGTTGAGCCATCTTGCCTGCCTCAGCATCTTTTTCACTACACATTGATTCTTAATGATTCCCTTAGTTTACTTAAATACACAGCTGTATATGACATGAAAGAATAGTGGACATCACTTTATGCCAAAATGCAAGGATGTTTCGAGGAAAGATGTAGGCCATCCTATGACATTTCATACTCTAAGAGCAATGCTTCCTACGTACTTTAGAAGATTGGTTTTTACCTTTGTGTGTGGCTCAATACACAAGTGCACACACTCAGAGGTCAGAGTGTCTGCAAGCCACTTCTCCTGCTCCTGTAAGTGTGCATGACTTAACTGCAGTCCCCAGTGAATTCACCTCTTATGGCCTGGGTGATCCCACACTGCCATCTTCCTATTGGTAATTAGGTAAGCTGTGAAGTTAATATGCCTGGAATACGTATGTTACCTTTCTTTTCCTAAAGAGGAAAAAAAAAATTATTTACCTGGAAAATCCTGTTTTATGAAACTTTCTAGATTTTGCCGGATATGTTCACGAGCCTGATCTTCTACAATAGTTGGAGAAAAATCCTCTGTTTAAAAACAGATAGGTATAATGAGTAGGGGAGTGGCTTTAAAAGTTGACATTTCTCAAAAAAGCTAAAAACAAAATATAGTTTTTAGAAAAAGAAAACTTACAAGCTTCAAAAACCAGATTTTTATCCTTCTCAACAGACAGTGCTAGCAATAAAAACAAATAGCACCTGTCCCAATCCTGTGGAACACAGGTGTAATCCCAGCACTGGGAGGCAGAGGAGGGCATCACTGTGAGGTCCAAGCCAGCCAGGGACACACAGAACACCCTGCCTCAAATGAGTCTAACCCCAAGAACTGCTCTTGAAATGGAAACCAACTGGGGCAAGGGCTCTAGCCCTGGCTGTCAGGATCCTCTAGAAAGGGAGCAGAGGTGTCTGTGGGTTATTCTGTTTTTAATGGGAAGCCCAGTTTTCTTCCTTAACATCTGAAAAAGCTTAATAAAACGAAAAATGTCAATAGTAGCTAAACACAGTAGTATATGTCCTGAATATTTGGGAGGCTGAGGCAGAGGCAGGTTGTTTGGACCCAAAAATTCAGTAACAGAGGGAGACCCTAGTAGGAAGAGAGGGTAGGAGGGATTAGGTTGGACATGATGGTGCCTGCCTGTAATCCCAGGATCCAGGAGGCAATTTTGATGGCAGCTTCAGGGAGGGAGCCTCCTGGGGGGCAGGGAGCTTAAGTACCAGTCAGGGAGGGGCCCTGAGCACATCCAGGCTAAGCAGCAGCAGGCCTCTTCAGAAATAGAAATGAAACTTCTCTGAGCACCAGTGCTTCCTCAAATGGATGTTCCCTAAAGAGCTTGCATGCGGGCTGTTCAAAGTATTCTTTCCCTCCAGGTAGAGACACCATCACAGAAAAGGGAGCATCCCTATGGCCTGAGAGCCTGGGGCCAAGGGGTATTAGGCACAAGAGGACTGCTGCTCTCATGCACTCACACAGCAGCTGAAGCTGCCTGCAAGACCAAGCCTGTCACTATTCTAGCATGGGGGATGGGGTGGGGAGCTGACAGTGGATGGCCCCCACATCCATGAGTCTACCTGCAGCAAGGCCTGGATTCAGTCGGTTAGGGTGAGGAGAGGGAGTGGCTGTAGGAGGAGCTGGGGGAGGGGTGGTAGGTGCCTATGCTCACAACACACTGTCTGCAATCCTCAGAGTACTAACTGTGAGGCTGGCAGCACCTCTGATGACTCCTGAGTGTCACCCACTGTGGCGCATCAGGTGAACACAGAACACTTACTGTAACACTGGACGCAGACTTGATCTAAGATGTTTGAGAACTTGGGTGTCAGGGGTGGCAACGGCTCCAGCTGGACCCTCTTGAAGTCCTCAGGACAGTCCTTCTTTAGGTGACCTTCTCGCTTACACAAGCTGCACACTACTGTGGGGGACTGCAGGGAGATGGTGAACCAAAACATGAGTGACTGTGAATCTTTGCACATCTACACATCTACACATATAGGCTAAAACAAAGCTACTCTGAGGGCCTGAGATGGGACATGCTACTCTGGGGACGGCAATGGGAAGCGAACTGTCTGTCGTCTATGAACATCCCCATCAGGAGGGACAGGAATCACAGCGCACGAACAGAAATGGGTTAAACCACACCAAACGGGAAGCTACTGGTCCAGTTCATAGAAACTGAAATCAGGGCTGACAAGTAGCTCAGTTGGTAAATGGCACTTGGTGCCAAGCCTGGAGACCTCAGTTCAATTCCTGGGACCCACAGAAAGAAAAGAAAGAAAAAGAGAAAACTGACTTCCTCAAGTTGGCCTCAGACTTCATATCCATGCAATAGCACACTGCCAATTGCTCACAGGTGACAGAGAGAAAACTAGAAACACTATCCACTGGAGTTATTAGAGTCTATTAGTAACAATTACCTTGCCTTTGGTGAAGGTCAGTTTTCTAAATTCGTAGAAGAACTCAGACTGGTCCCCAGGTAAATCTTCCTCAGGAAAGCTTTCTTCTTTAAGTGTTATTCTATTTAGGTCTATGAGCAGAGTCCCACCCACGTTTTCTCCACATTCTCCTGTATCTTCACCCTTAGCAGGCTCTGCCAAGTCATCTTCTTCAGAGAGGGCATCCTCCTCACCTGACCCAGCATACCTGCTGTCCACCTGATGCTCATTAGCAACCCCCTCCTCATCTTCTGTAAGGTTAATGCTGAGCCTGGGCTCCTCTTCCTCCTCTTCTTCCTCCTCCTCCTCCTCATCATCAAAGTGCATGGCTGCAGATGTGCGACTCTGTACTGAAGGGGAAAAGCAACTCAGAGCTGCTGCTTCTTCTAGTTCCTCAGCGCCTTCTATCCTCTCTTCATTGACCTCAGCCTTGTTGTCCAAAGAGGCACAGCTATTACACTCTTCAGCTACTAACTCCAGAGTGTTGTCTGCCTGCAGACCACACAGGCTGCCACAGTTCTGCAGTTCTGGGTGCTTGCTGCTGCTTAAACCTTGGTCATCAGTGCTCAAAGGATGCTTGGTCTTCCTTCTGACTTCCTCGTTGTCACTTCCTGTTTCCGGAAGCTCTGCTGTGGCATCCTCCAAACCCTCACAACTGACCTCTGCCTGGACACAGCCAGAGCTCTCCTGGTGGGCTGGGATGTGCACACCTCCTGTCTTCTCCTTTGCTGGGCTTCCCACCTCCTCAGTGGTATTCTTAAGAGTAACTAGCTGTGCTCTGCAGTCACCTGAGGTTTGAACACCAGGATCTTGAGCCACAGCTGCATTTCCCAGTTTATCAATATTTGTTGCTTGGGGTTCTGGGCCACCATTTTTTGCTTCTCTGTAAGGGTCTGAAACACAGGTGACTGGGCTAGGAGGCTTTGTGAGGTTGGGTTTTGTAACTTTGTGTGGAAGAGCGAAATATTTATATGTTGTCCTCAAACAATGGAGTATATACTCAAACACAGGCTGGTTATTCAGGGTCCTTGCCACATTTCTTTTAACAGAATAGGGGTCTGCAACAAAAAGAGAGAGAGAAAAAAGAAAGCCACCACTTCATACATTTCTGTTTCATCATGCTTAAAACTAGATTTTCCAAGATAAAGCAGGTAACACCAACAGTAGAGTGGATCATGCATCTTACATGCTTTAAACACTTTACAAAAACAACCCAGGTAGGAGTGGGGCAGCAGTTAGGAGCTGAAAGCAACGCTTCGGAGTCTCAGGGAACTGATGCCCCTTCCCTAGCTGCTCAGTGACTGGAGGTAGGAAAGATGTTGTCAGTGTGGCTCCTGAGCTGTGGGGAACTCAGGAGCTTCTGACAGACAGGCTTGCGGCTGAGCAAGTGAGCGCTCTGGACCTCGCTCCGCCAGCCCTGCAGTGTGGCAAGCTTACCTCCACTCTTCCGCCCTGGGAGGCCCCATCACTGAAGTGGCTGGCCTGAGTTTCAGGGGCGAGAGGGAGGCACCAGGAGGAGACACCACTTCTCTCAATCTTTTCTCCTCCCCTAGAACTCCAGCAGGTTAGGCAATTGGCCAGAAGAGCTGAGCCAGAGAAACTGCAGGGGAGGGTTTAAAAATGTGAGATTTCCCCATGACTGCACACAGAATTTATGCAAAAAGAAAAAAAAATCTTATGCAACATAAAACTTGAAAAAAAAAAAAACCAAGCAAAACTGAGATTTCCATGTAGGAGTTTTGCTGTTGTTCTTAAGTTAAAGGAGGAGAGCTAAGATTTCTAGAAGGTTCCAACCTCCTGACTTTGCAAAGCTGAGAGGAGCTCGTCCATTCAATGACACTAACAGGGCCACCAGTACCTGACAGCTGACTCTGCAAAGTGACAGCTTTCACTACAAAGTGTTTTCTATGCAGAAATGACTGCTTTCTGCTTTGAAAATAGCTCTGTTTCCTCTACTGCAGTCAACCAACCCTAAGAACAGCATTTTTCACATGAAAAAGTATTTCATTCATCTTTGCAAAACTAAAGCTCAAAAGGGATTCCTGAGACGATAGAATCTCAAACACAAGAGTGGGGATGGTAGGAAGAGGGAGTAAGAACCCACAGGTCACAGGGAAGCTGGGAGAGCAACTTACAAAGCAGGGACTCGGGTGCCTGTAGCCAGTCACTTGGTAACTAAGACCCTTTACCTTGGGGTAAGTAAGCCCGCTGTCCCTCACCCCAGTGCACCGCATGCAAGAGGCACCAGTGTCTATTTTACCTTCAGACCAGGCCTACCTCTGCTAGGAACTGGAAGAGAATGTGACAGAAGTGGGCTGTTAGACTGGCACCACGTCAAAGTTATCCAACATTATTACCTTCAATTGCGATACGCTTTTTGGGCCAGTCCTTTGATTCCCGTGATATTAATTCTTTGACACGAATACTGATCACTAAATCAGCCAGATTAAACTCTAAAGCATAGAACCGCAGCAATTCCACCCAGAGTTGCCCGACTGGCACTGAAGGCTGATGCTTTATATTAAATGTCAATGGCACCTATGGATGACAAGGAATACAGAGGTTAACCCATACAGCAGCTCAGCCTGACAAGTGCAAGATCAGTCAAACCTATATGAAAAATATGAAGACTCTGGAAAACCGTGAGCTTGACAATCCATCTAGATAATCTAATTGTAAGTTCTATTTGGTCAGGGGTGAACAGCACTGCACTGCACCCTGGGATTCGAGCATGCTAACATTCAGCCATTATCCCAGGAATTTCACCACAGGAGAGGACAGGACCGTGTCATGTAGCCGGACAGCACAGCTAACTGTGAGGTCTCAGCAGGTGGAGAGGCCCCTGAGAAGGCTGAAGCATTGCTGCTGCTGAAGGCACCTCCTCAGGTGTGGATATCCACAGCCCAGTACTGCTAAGGCAGGGAGGAGAAGGAAACTCACTGTCACTGCCCCAACACACTAAACCTGCCAAGCGCCACTTAATTCTAAAGTCAAATAATAGCTGATATCAGAAATTGACACTAGTTTGTCAATCACAGACGTTTGACAAGTTCCAATAACAGATGTGACATAATGAAAGTACATAGGACTTAAGACAGCAGGAGCGGGGGAAAGGTCCCAGTATGACTCAGTCAGCTCACAGCTCTTTCCTGCTCTCTGCAACTTAGTTTCTCCTCTCTATGATCAGCAGCATGGGCAGGATAACGGCTGTGTGACGAGTTTAGTTTCAGACTCACACTCTGCCAGGTACTAGCTGTGATGAGCTTGGTCACGGTCTATAAGGTGTCTAAGACTTGGATTCCTCACCTGGAAAATGGGGATAACAGTACCCACCTCATAGGGCTGTTGGGAGGACTGAGTGAGATAGTGTCTGTAAAGTGCTTAGCACAGTGCCTGGCAGACAGTGTTCAAAAAATGGTCGCTATCATTATCTGCAGAGTAGGGATGATACACCTATAACACAGGACAGTGATGAGGATTAAATCAGAACCAAGGGAAAGCAGCTGGCAGACGTGGTTGCTCTCTGCCCTTTTTCTCAGGTACTATCTTTTGAAGAAAAGCAAACATCACTGAAACACAACGTGACACCTGTAAGATGCTTTAGAGGTCACTCGGCTCTAAACTCCCAAGTGCTACAGGGGGAACTGAAAGTCTGAGAACGTTTGTATTTGTAGCTGACAGGGCTCCAGCAGGAAGAGGCAGCAGAGCTTAATTAACACAGCACCACTCTCACATTAAGTATGTTCTAGAGGTTGCTTAACCACTCCAAATAACACTTTGAAGTAAAGTATTAAATGGACACATAGCAACGACTTTTTCTTCACATTATTCTCTAATCACAATGAATAAAACATTTTTCCATCCAAAGTTTATAAATTTATCTACAATTACACTTCTAACACCACACCAGAATAAGAGGTGTGACACTCAATTAGTAAATCTCAGGCCTATGGATTCTGCCAATCCTGAGTCCTGTGGTGGACTGCAGGCAGTGCTGAGACCCCTGAGGGGAATAGACATGTTCTTGGTCCCACACACTGTAACCAAGGACATGGGAACCCAAGAATCTTGCTGAATTTTACCTCTTTATCCACAGTCATTTGTAGTCTTATGAAGGACTTTTAAGTCTCTCATTGAAATGTCTTCAATGCATCATAGCAAGGAACTTCAGAACCTTCAAACACCACTGGCTCTGACCTTTCTTTTCAAAGAGGAGAGCATTCTTTTCTAGTAAAGTAAATAGCGGCTAGTTTTGAGAGTGCTCATCACATGCCTGGCACTAAGTTAGACACTTAGGAATCAATGATGCTGGGCACCAAGAGGAAGCCGGGACCTAGAAAGAATAAGTGACCTGCCCAAGGACACAGAGCTACAAAGTCAGAGCTGGGACACAAATTTACACACACTGTCTAAGAGGCTGGGCTGCTGCCCACAACCAAAACCCACACAGAAAACAGAATGGTGCTATGTAGAGTCATCAGGGTCAGGGCATCTCCCTTATCTTCCCCAGTTTCAGGAGTCCGAAGTTCACCACAGTCTCATCTGAGGCATGAATAAGCCAGGAACCAGAGGGGGCATGACCTGTTAATGTGCAGTGGGCTTAGAACCATGAATCTCAGTCCTAGAAGGATTTATGGCAGTCATTGCCCATGTAAGGACTCTACTCAGTATCTTTAAGAGGCCTCTACCTACAGAAGAAGCCATGTAAGTAAATGGTGACTGCAAGTTTTCAACTTGTTTCATTGCCTGTTTACTCAAGAGGCTGCATAGAAAAGAAAATGGAATGTCATGAGCTAGTGCATCAGTGTGTGGACTCCTTAATGGGTAAACTGGGGCAAGCATGAACCAGCCCCAGCCCAGTAACAGTCAGCTCACCACAGAGAAGACCGGCACCCAGCTTACCACTCTACTCACACCAGTCATGCTAAAGAGTCAGTCTAGGAACATGGATGAAGAATGTATGGTCTCTATATAAAATGGAATTGTATTTGCCCATAAAGAGGAAATTATGGTGCTTGCATGAAAATGTACGCAAGTAAACATTACCACATTAAAATAAGTTAGTCTCACAGACATGAACAACCCATATTTTGTCTCATATGCAGAATGGAAGGGCAGACTAAGGCACAGCAGTTAAAAAGGGTCTAGTAGGAACAGGGACAAGGAACAGGGGTAGGGGACAGGTGGGCCAAAGAAGGGGAACAGAGGACTAAACAAGGTCAAAGCACATTACAATCATGCAGAGAAATGCTGTGTGTAATACAACCCATGCCTTTGTACAATTAACTAACACTATACTCAAAAACACTTAAGACAGAGCCAGTTCATGGCCACAATCCCAGGACTTCCAGAGGCTGAGGCTGGAAGACTGCACGAGCTCAGACCACCGTGGGCTACATAATAAGCTCCAGAGTGAGCCTGGGAAGCCAAGTGAGACCCAAAATTCCAACAAATGTAGACAGAAGCACAGGGAAGAGAGCCACAGGGAGACGGAGCAATGCGTAAGCGCCACAGCTGGAGTCCGATGGGAAGGTCAGTGTATGACCAGAGAGGAACGCACAGACCTGTCCCTTCTTTGCTGCAGTCTCTTTGGGTGCCTCCTCTTTTGCTGAGCTGGTGTCCCCTGTGCTGTTGTCAGTGTATTCCCAGACCACAGAGTCTTTCTCAACATCTTTAAGGCTGAAATTCCCTAATTTATTTAATGAGAATTCTTCAATCTAGAAAAAAACAAAACAAAACAAAAAACAATTAGACATATCTTACTATAAAGCACAAACAATTGTGTGACAACCAGAGCATTAAGATGCTGGTAGGAACTTAGCAGTGGCAGTGCACGCCTTTAATCCCAGCACTTGGGAGGCAGAGGCAGACAGATTTCTGTGAGTTCAGGGCTAGCCTGGACTACAGAGCAAGTTCCAGGATAGCCAGAGCTATACAGAAACCCAGTCTCAAAAAACCAAAGAGAAAAGAACTGTTGGTAGGGATAGAAACAACACGCGCTATCTATACTTCACTGACGTAAGAGGGGATGGCAGACAGTGGGCAGGCAAGAGCACTTGCTGTCTGATGTAGGCCCGATGACCTCAGTCCAATCTCTAAGTGCAACCAAGGAGCTGTTCTCTGACTTCCACATGTGTGCTATACATGTGCATATGGCCAGACACAATAATGAGTAACATTATAGTAAGAAGAAATATAAACAGCTCACCAAACATCTTTGAGATTTGATACCTATAGTCTGTTTTCAGAGTGACCTGCAAAAGGCACGATGACTCTACAAAGTAAGTTTTCAGTATCTTGGGGTTGAGCTTAGCAGCAGGGTACTTTCTTACCTATCATGCCTGAGACCCTTCACAAAACTGGAAACAAACACACAAAACCAAACCAAACTACCAAAACAGGGAAGGAAAGAAAGCTTTTCTCTTGACCCACCTTGACCTGAAGAGAAGCCCATCAGCCTACATCAGCCTACAGGCTTGTCTCCCAGGCAAGTCTGGACTCTGTCAAGTTGACAGCATACTCATCGCACCTAACTCAACAAGTTAATAAACATATTACACTGTGGGATGGGCTCCTGAACATACATCTATGGGCAGTGGTCATGAGTCGGTGACGTGGCTAACAGCATTCCTACTGAAGTGTGAGAGCTCATGCTCTCCTCAGTCCTTCCCAGGGCCTCCCTAATCCCTGCCATTCCAGTGCATCACAGGCTGCGCTCTTCTCTTGCTCTAACCTAGCACCCAGAATGGCTCCAGGTCAGCGTTCCCTAACAATTCTCCCAAAAGCACTATGGAAGACAGGGCGTGGCACTGTCTCGGTTAGATGCATGCCTTCAGTGTTCTTGAAGCCAGTGCTTTATTTTTGGTCTTTGTGATTTTTCTTCTTTTGTGAATCCAGGAAAGGGCTCGACCACACTGACCAATCCTCAGTCCTTAACAATGGTCTTCAAACAGCAAAAAGTTTTAGAACTTAAAAAGTTTAGTGATTTTTAAACTTGACTTGGGTCCTCATGCTTAAGCTTTAACAACCAGAGTATCTCTACAGCACAACCCTACCTCTCTTTCTCGGCTTGTGGCTACTCTGAGGTGAAAAGTCTTTTATGATAAATGTTCCTACTGCAATGACATACACATAGGGTTATTCAAGGCCAATGAATAATAGCCAAGACAATATAGAATGAAACCATGAGCACACAAAAAAGCACGTTTCTTTATATTGATCTCTCAGGTGTGCCACTGCAGCAACCAAAGCCAACTCTCACCCAGGAACCAGCTCTTGGTCCAGGAACCTTGACTTTTATATAGTGAACAATTTTTAAAAATTGCATTCTAGACACTATAAACACTGTTTTACAACGTGAAGATTTTGGATCCTTTATGCTTTGACAAAACAAAAGAATGACAGTTTTGCTTGCTTTATCAGGTAATTAATTTTGTTAGCAAGTAGCAGGATGTAACACCTCCTTCATGAAGTACCTGCTTAGAGCACTTTTTTTCTTTTTTTTTTTTTTGTTTTTTTTTTTAATGGAAGGTGATTTTGCTCTATCCATCCATCCCAGGCAATCTTGCCTCAGCCTCCAGAGTGTTAAAATTATGGGTTTGTTCCATCGCACTGGCGTGGAGATCTTTACACCACCATTCTCACTGTCAGTGTGTGAATTCGGGGGCTCGTCAGGCAGGAGCTCAACATTCAACCGCATCCTCAGCCTCACCTTTGCATTTTTCAAACTATTTTTCAAGGCAGGATCTCACTAGGTCCCTAGGGTAATACCTGGCTTTGAACTCACTCTAGCCCAGATCAGTTTTGCCCTGTAGTCCTCCTGCCTCAGCCTCCTGCATAGTTGACTTAAGAGGCCTGTACCCACAGGTTAGACAAGTGTTATGTTGCTAAAGATGATAGTCATAAATGTAACCCAGACGTCACTAAAGGAGTGACGGGGATGCTCTGCACATCACGATTCAGGCTATGATCAGATTCTGTTTCTTTTGGTTTTATAGGCTATAGAGGAGGCCAGAGATAAAAAATGCTGTCGTCCTAGAAACTCTGAAGCCTCAGACAAGATGGTGTGCTCAACCCAGGTGTTTGAGACAGCATGGGCGACAGTGTAACTCAGTCACATGGTGGCTCACAACCATCTGTAATGCAATCTGATGCACTCTTCCGGTGTCACTCTGAAGAGAGTGACAGTGCATTCATATTCATAAAATAAGTAAAATCTTTAAAAATATTATTATCCATGTATAGGATAACATTGTAATCAAACACTAATATTTCAGTAATGAAAGTATGGTAGAATAACTAAATACTTCAGGTTTGGTTAAGTGTTTAGATATTTGCATAAGGAATTTAATAAAGTAACTATCAGATACAACTAGAAATTGTCATACCCATGATCCTAGATAAACTGGCAAGAGAGGTTCTTTTCTTTGCTGAAGGAAGAAAACAGCCATCAGAGCAAACACATATGGTGGCAGGCCTCCTTCTTCGGGGCGATCAATACTACAAAGCTACAAAAAACAAAAAACAAAAACAAAAAAACAAAAGCACATTAATGATATTAGTTAGGGGGTTGCTAGGTACTAAAACTATAACCTCAATGTCCTAGAAAACTCTCTGCCACTGAGCCATATCCCTGGCTTCTGTACGGTTTTTCTGATTCATCAGGTTAAAACCAGGGAATCCTGTTCATCCCAGACCCTAGCACTGGAACCTTCTAGCACAGCTTTGCCTGAATCAGTATGAGCGTTAGCTAGGAAGCCCTGTTTTGAACTGATGCTTCCGTGCTGTGGCTATGTTTGAGACAGGATCTTGCTATGCACTAACTCAGGCTGTCCTGGAGCTTGAGAGCTTCTTGTCTCAGCCTCCTCAGTGCTGGGGATGTGTGCTAATACCTGGCCAGCTGTCAATTGCATCACCGTGAAATCATCTTCATTTGGGACTCTAACACTGCAAAACAACAACGTATGTAGAACACTAGGGAACTGTGAGACAATGACAATACCTTTTGTCTTTCTGAAGTCTCTGCCTTTGTCACTGAAAATGGTATAAGAAGACTTATCTCAAATATTACCATGTCCCACAAAGACCCTCAAAAACAACTTCTTAGGTCATATTCCATAAGATTCGACCCAAACTTGACTTTTTTTCTTTTTGTTTTCAAGACAGGGTTTCTCTGTGTAGCCCTGGCTGTCCTGGAACTCACTTTGTAGACCAGGCTGGCCTCGGAACTCAGAAATTCACCTGCCTCTGCCTCCCAAGTGCTGGGATTAAAGGCATGCAACAGCATTGCCCAGTCCAAACTTGATTTTTAATAAACATTATAGTTCATTTTATCTTCTGAATAATAATGTTACACTAAATAGAAACTCTGACCTTCCTTTCTGTGTTTATTAGTTTCTAATCCAATAGTCTGACATCTACTCTATTTATGCCTATAAATACACATCTGGTTCAAGGCATGGTGGCACACATCTGTAATCTCAGCAAACAGGAGGCAAAAACAGAAGATAGCTGGAGCCTGATCTATGTAGTGAGTTCCAGGCCAGCCAGCACTGCCAAAGCAAAACAAACCCAACAAAAATACAAACAAACACAAATCAAGAACAAGGAGGAGGAGGAAGAGGAAGGGGGTGGGGAGGGGGAGGCTGGGGGAGAGGGAAGGGGAGAGAGAAGGAAAAGGAGAAGCAGAAGCAGCAGCACCACCCCCGCCCCAACCTTACCTTTGCCCAGTATCTGAATGCAATCACCAGAGGAACCAGCCTTGGCTCTAGTTTTCCAAGAGCTGTTAGGTGCTTTGTGGTCAGCCAAGCGTTTTCGTTTCCTGCACTTACTTTACAAAGAAGGCCGCTAGTGGGGAAGGGGAGGATGGGAGGGAAAGAAAGAAAACATGTTAGTTAGGGATCAGTCTTCTACATCAGAAAGTTCATTTCAATAATAAAACCTAGACGGAAAGACCTTAAGTTCATGAGTAGCTTCACCTAAGATGTCGGATTTTAAACAAGATTTACTTATTTTGTGTGTGACTGTTTCGCCTGAATGTTAGTATGCTGTGTACCATGTGCATGCATAGACCCCTAGAAGGTCAGAAGAGGCTACCTGATCCCTGGAACTGGAGGCCCGGGTGGTTGTGAGGCACTAAGTGGGTGCTGGGAATCAAACCGAGCACCTCTGCAAGAGCAGCCAGTGCTCTTCTCCAGCCCTGAAACTGAACTTTTTTTTTAAAGGCAACTATTTTTGAATAGACTTGTTTGTCAGAACTAGGACTGTATGTTTTCAAATATTAAAAATATTTTGGAAAGAACACAGGGATAAAAATTATCAAAGGTCTGCTCTGCTCATACCAAGGGTATAATGTTTTCTCCCAAGTCAAAGGGATTTGCTTAATGACGAGTCAGCAGAGCCTACGAAGCTCCTACTCAGTGGTAGTAACAGCTTTCCAAGGGAAAAGAGCTGCACCTGTGGGGCCTCCCCAGTACTATCTCAGGTGCCACAACCTTACAAACAACAACGGCACAGGAAGCGCTTACGGGAAGCTGCTGTTCCCCCTGGCTACTTCCAGTCTAGCTGAAATGTGTGCAGACACTTCCAGCACTTGATTTTCCCTTTCTTCTTACAATGAAAGTATAGGCAAATGGCCAGGGAGAGGTACAAGTGGTAATCAGACAAGGAACCTATAATTCTGTAAGTTAAGACTCTTACAGGGATTTAACAAAGTATTTGTGATTTTGGCAATCTAAGAAGCTGGTGTTTATCCCTGTGACCTCAGCACAGCAGTGGCACACTGCCACAAGCTGACCCCCGTCCTGGGTTACATGGCAAATGCAAGGCCATTCTGGGTTATCATGGTTAATTAGACCTTATCTCAAAAAGCCCAAATAAATCACATAAAATAGTAGCTTAAAGACACAGAAACCTTTGCTTATCTCTGCACACCACCACAGGGACCCGGGCATGGAAATCAGCATCAACATCAATAAAGGAGTCTGAGGAAAGAGGAAAACATGATCAAACAAGTTAGTTAAAACCTCTCTGTAAAGCAGACCTAGGAAAGCCTAAGCACTGCTGTGGGTCTGAGAGGCCATTACCACACACAGCCCTCAGGTGACTTAGAAGGAGAGAACACTGTGTCCAAGAACCCAATCATCACAGACAGTGTCCTCATTTTTCAGAGCTAGTTAGTGTCTGATCAGAAATGACTGCAGTGCAGATGCAGTATTTAAATGCTATGTGGACAACATAATTAGGAATGTGCACAGGAGACTAAAAACAGATGGATGTAAAAGCTACTAAATCATAGTGTCAAATATGTATTGGCTGAAACAAGATGAATGTTTAAGTGTTTCTCATACCCAAAGAGAAAGACTAAGACTGCCTAACTCAAGGAAAGGAGCGGTTTGAGGCCTAGCTACTGAGAAAAGGCAATAAGCCCCAAGGGATACTGTATTGTACAAGACAGCTGATGGGCCCACTCGGGAGCAACCGTCTTTGAGGTCATTAATCAGGGCAGGGCCCACCTATTTAACATGTGTAACATTGATTTAAACCATCAATAGAGCAGATTACTATGAATGTACTCCTAAGAATAAATATCACATATTTTGCATTTTTCACTCACAGTCCAGGGCTCATTAATCCTACATGCTGCCAAACTAACAGCTGTCCGACTGGTGTTCCTGGGAGTGTTAGCTGGACTCTAGTAAATAATTCAAGGGCACTTACTTTTATTTTTGCTTTGGATTTTACCCATAAGTAATTTTTATAAGTGAATTTTCTACTTTCAGTTTGGTAGTAAGATATATTAAAATTTATAGACAGAAGACAAAATCAGAAGCAAAATGTGGAAGAATTTGGCCTTACCACTGTTCTTTAAACATTCTTGAACAAGTAAGAGGACATCTGGCTGAGACATCTAGGAAATAAATGAATGAATACATGAAATAATCCCTAAGCAATTTTGTTTTTCTGGTTATAATACAGTCTGAAGTTCCCCAAATTGCTTTCCAAATAAGAAATGCACATTGCTACAGGTGAAGACAGTAGTCACTAGCCTGTGTAAGGCCAACAAAGAACACGTGAGGATGCATGCCCGGTCAAAGGACTTGAGACAAAGTAACTGTGTACAACTTACTCTTGAGGTAGTGACCCCTTAGCTGTCCTAATGGTGGTTGGAAGGTGTTCTAGTGCAACAATGTTCCTCTCACTCTGAAACACTGTAGCAACAAAAAGCTACATGGTTCTAAAATCAACATCTCTCTTTTCAAAACTCCGTTCCACATTGGACCAAAACCCTTTAAAATTATATAATGGATTCTTAAATGTTTCTTTTGTTATTGAAGTGTTTTATTTATAGATTTATTTTTATTTGTGTGTGTGAGTCACAGAAGAGATCAGAAGAGGGTGTCAAAACCCCAGAACAGGAGTTACAGGAGGTTGTAAGCCATGTGCTGTGAGAGCCCGGAGCCAAACTAACATGCTCTGGAAAAGGAACAAGCACAGATAACTGCTGAACCATCCCCCTAGCCTTTTGGTTTTTGGATATAGGGTCTGGCTCTATAGCTGAGGCTGGCATCAAACTCACAGTAATCCTCCTACCACTGCCTCCCAAATGCTTTGACTATAGGTAGGAGTCACCCTCCCAAATCAAGGGTCCTTAAAATTCTTACTCTTGTTAGGACAAAGTCAAATTCTTACGACATTGCCTTCAAGAATCTGTACAACTAACTGGTCCAGGTCTCCACATCCTAAGCAGAGTTCTGTGGAAATGTGTGTGCCCTCTTTGAGGAAGCTAAGTCTATGCTCAGAGCTTGTCACTCAGCTGTGTTTCTCTGAGAAGCTCACTATAGTTAATAGCTTACAATATAATTACTAGCTTATAAGTGCCACCAGAGAGCCAGGCCTATCTTGTCCTTTATCACCTAGAATAGAGCCTATATACAGCAGGGGCTTAGTGAAAATTTGCTGCATGAATGACACCAGATCAAAATAACTGCTAAAAATTTACTCTGGTAAATCACATCAAAATTTGAAACTTAAAATAATATTAAGATTGGAGCTGGAAATGTAAGAACACATACTGTTTCCCAGAGGACACGAGCTTAGTTCCCAGCACCCACATGGGACATTTAACAATCACTTGTCATACCAGCTTCTGGGGAGACTCTGGCCTCTGAAGGCACACCTGCACCCATGTGCAGATACCCACATGAACACACACACACATACACACACTCTAAAATTAAATTCTTTAAGAAACAGTAAAGTCCGTGGGCTACCTAACCAGGGAGCTACAGAATTAAGCACAGGAAGGAAGGAGAGGCTATGAACAAGAACATCAAGGAATCCAACCTCAGAATCTGTTTGTTGTTTCAAAGACAGGATCTCACTATGTAGCCCTGGCTGACCTGGAACTTCATTATATAGACTAGGCTGGTCTCAAACTAGTCTACCTCTAGGATCAGAGGCATGCACTACCATGCCTGGCCTCAGAATCTAAACTTATAACAAATAACTAAACTGAGCATAGAAGCAGAGTGGGTAAAGGGCTAATCTAAGTTTCTTCTGGCTTTAAAGTTCTGACTTATCTATGTTGTTGGGAATCATATTTCACCAAAACGTAGGCTTCTATACCTGGTGTATGTGTGCGTGCGCACACCCTTGCTCCTGTGTGGACAGATCCCTACTTTATGTTTCACTGACGTGTGCTTTGTCTGACGATAGCCTTGAAATTCTGCTATTCCTGCCTCCAGCTCTCTAGTACTGGACTTATAGATGTGTTCCATCATTTGAAGTTAGGTGTGGTTGTTTTTTTGAAAAGTGTTATTACTTTAATTACATTTATTCATTATGTGTATGTGGGGAGGCATACATATGGCCAGAGGACAGTTTGTGACACTCAGGGATTGAATTCAAGTCATCAGATTTGGGGGCAAGCACCTGAGCTGTCTCTCTGGCCCATCAATTATTATTATTATTATTATTATTGTGATATAAAAAGGGAACTTGGGAGCTAATTAGATTTACAGATCATGAATATTTATAAATATTATTTGCAACATTATAGATATATTATTTATATATAAATATATTACATATTATATAATATACAATATAATATATAACATATAAATATTATACTATATATTATAGTATAAATATTACAAATACACTATTTGAACATTTGCCTTCCTTTCCTGTTATAGGAAGGCTGATTTTATGAAAAGAATTTAAACTTTCTGAATTCATAGACACATAGAATCCTCCCAGGATTCACATCCTTAGCAAACCAACATTACAAGTAGGGAAGATCTGTAGCAAAATAAACATGAAAATTTATAAAGTAAAAAATTAAAATTCTGAAGCTGACGACAGAAAACATAAAATGAAAATTCTCAGGAAGAACTGTCACTGTCATACTTTAACTATCAAAATGCATTCACCTCCAAGTCACATTCAACAGACTTCCGCTCGCTACCACCAGCCAGCCACCACAAGCCTCAAGCACACTCCCTTGAAAAGCCTGTGCCAGTGGGAACCACAGCAGGCTTCTATTGAGCAGCCCCAGCTGGACAGAGCTGCTGTTCTCAGAAAGGAGCACAGCCACAACCCGGCAGCGAAGGGCTTGGCTTCCTCACAGTCCATGTGATCCTGAGGGGCTAACATGGTAAAGTGTGTTTGCTGACCAGCCATTAAATTCTGAGCATTCTCCAATCTAGAAGCCTTGCCCTGACCTCCCTGAGGGCCTCTGCCACTCTGCTAAGAAGGTGGCTATCAGGTCCGTTTTCAGAGGGACGGAATAGATAAGGACACTAAGAGCTGTGTGTTTCTGATAAGGAGCCAGATCACCAACTGCTTGGATAGCCTATGATCAGGCAGTCTGCCAGGTGACTGAAACTGTACACATGTGCCCATGAACTCAATAAAAACAGCTTAAGTAAAGATGGGCTAAAAAGTCAAGAGCACTTGCTCTCCCAGAGTTCAGATCTCAGCACCCACATAGGTGGCTCACAAGCTCCAGGAGATCTGATACCCTCGCTGGCCTTTACGGGCACCTAAACACATCTGGCACGCCCGTGCACACACACATACACACGGGGGCAGGGGGCAAGGGCATATGAGCTCACACAAGCACATAAATATAAAATGTCTGAATGCTAAACAATGAGAGAATTCTTCGTGAGTGTGAAGTCCAGCAGATCATTTTGTACTTACGACAGCTGGAAACTGAACATCAATGTTCACGTCAGAGTCTCTGAAGCCCAGTCGGCTACAGGAGGATCCATAAAGCCTAAGAGAACAGTCTGGAGAGAAGTAAGCAGGTGGGAGTCACAGGAGTGAAATCTCTCCAAAGCTATAAGAAGTAAACACTGCTACTGAAGGCATACTCAAAAGTCAAAGGCGTGCCCACCCAGAAGCAGGACACACTGAGAGCAGGCACTCAGACAAGGACTGCACAGCCATTTCCTAAGCTTTTCTCTGGCCTCCAGCCACTCCTGCCATGAGCTGTGGAGCATACTAAGTACTCCTATGTGATCAAGCTCATATTTTGTGTAGAAAACTGTCATAATTTTTAAAATTCAGATAATGTATCCTGAAAAGGACAGAGTGTTTAAAACCTACAGTATAGCCATAAGCTAATACAAGCATTTCTTTCTGATGTCAGAATGCACACATAGCTCTAACTTATTATAAGCAGTAAGTTCCACTAAAAACGGTTCTTGCTGTTGGGGTTCCCAATAGGAATCCCAGTCGGGGATGCCTCTCCCTCAGTCTCCATAAGCCTTACAGGCAGCACCCTGTGGCCAGGCCATAAGTTAATGCTTATTAGGTAAAAGCAATCTGAACTATGAGGCTCTTTAGATGCTAAATAGATAAAGGAATCTAGAACATACCTGGTAGCTTGTGCCGGAACACACTTTCCATGACACGCTTAATTTCTAGTCTCTGATCCAAGTTTTCACTGTGTAAACCAAACTCCTGCACCACTCTGTCAATGGCGCTGCCAACTGCATGTATCTGGGAGGGCGCTGGCGGGGGCAGTGTGGTGAGCAATTCTTCCTCCTGCTTTTCCTTGTAAGATCAATGGTAAGATTAAAGTCACTCAGGTGTAGCTGTTCTTCTCACTGAGACAGGACCCTACAGAATTTTCAGGAATCTTTGTAGCCTTCTTTATCTTAGACATTGTGGTCTTCATTCTATCAAACATACACACACACACTCTATGTACTTAATATGGATACTAAGGAGCAGGCAGGAATACAGAGAAAACATGGACAGCAACCACAGATATTAGGTGCCTTCTTATCTGCAGAAGAACACCAAGGTCCCACCAATGGCTTCTTACATCCTAACTCTGGACTTGGGGAAATTCACAAGTGTACAAACACATCTGACTAGTGTACAAGCATTCTACAATGGATTTAAGGAAAACCACAAAAACCTACACCGCTAAGCACTCATGCAAACAGCAGAAATCTCCCAGTGAAGGCAGACACAACTGCAGTCCTAACACACTTGAGGTATAAGGTACATATATAACATTTTCAACCAAACCATAAATATGCCTGTGTTTTAACGGAAAGCATTCACTTGTTTCAATCACCAGAGACCCACTCACCTTAAGGTTCTTCTTGTGCCTCTTCTCCTTGATGTGCTTATGAGCAAACGGAATGGAGTCAATCAAAGCATCGCACAGTTTGCAGGTATACTTTGCTGTCGGGCAGTTTCGTGGTCGCTACAGTTTGAAAAGATTGACAGAAAGATAGATCTCTAAACATTCAGAGAAAATCAGCCAGAATCAGTTTCTCTGTTACTTCCAAGCTTGACAGTCATTTTTATTTAAATACAATGGCAGTAACTCTTGAGTTTAAGTCATGCTAATTATCCCTTGGCATATGGATTTACACATGGTAAAGCCTAACCCTGAGGCACATACTGCAGTTACTAACTTGGTGTAGAGTAATGTTTAGAGATGGTGTAGTAAGTATATCCATAAAGACGTTACCCTTTTCAGCCTGTCGATGCAGTCTCTCTTGAGCCGTTCCTCAGCCTGCTGGAGGCCCAACAGCTCCTTGGTTGAAAGGACAGACTCGTCGATGACAGGACCGTCCAGATCTCCATCCTGCTCACTGTCCTCCGTTCTAGTCCTCCGTGGCTTACGAGGTCTGGACCGCTGTTTCTTGTTTTCTTAAGTTAGGGGACAATACGGGTGATGTTGAAAACTATTGCTCTCAGTAAGAAGTATTATAACTTTCTTCCTATACATCCATTTACTTAGGCATAGTACTAGGTATTGAACCCAGGTCCTCATCCATGCTGGCGAGTGCTAGGCCCTGAGCTCTACCCCAAGCCCATGTGAACTTATTTCAATGATAGTAAGTGATACCTGAACACTGAACAAAGAGGGAGACAGCTCTCCATTCACCAATCCACAGAAACCACTGCAATTAAAAAGGATCCTATTTTCCACAGGATTTGATTTTTATCTCCTCCCATACTATACTGCTGAGCATTCATGCAACAGCAGAAAGCTCTCACTAAAGGCTGTACTTGTAACTGTACTTCTAAGCCACTTGATGTATATGGGGCATACATGATACTGCCAACCAAACTGTAAACACACCTGTGTTTTAATAGAAAATATTCATATCTAATTTTTTATTTTCTTTTAAAGAACCCGAGTCAGGAAAAATGGACAATATTGTATGTACCCAGAGAACTTGGAAACTGTGATCATTTTCTTATATGGTTCAAAAAAATCATTCAGCTACAAATTCAGGTTCCTTCAGTAAGAGGAAAATCTTCAAGCTAAAGTTTACTTACTGAGCACACACAGCTCCCCACTTTAGCTTTTGCCTCATATCAGTGACAGGCTGAGCACAGGAAACACAACTGGCAGTTAAAGCCAGAGTCTACCCTAAATAAATGTATCATGAACCCCATTAGTTCTACAATCTGCAGAACGACTGAATAAACTCAAGCTAACAACGTTTCAAACGATGAAGCATATAACAATTTTGAGACTAAACTTTAAAAACCGTGGTGAGCAGCCTTGACACTCCAGTTGGGTTCTAAAGACACTGGAAGCTAATTGTAATGCTGGGCTTAAATGATATTTATTTCCAAGCTAAAATTCTGATGAAGGAGATGAAGAGATGGCTCAGTGGAAGGAGCTCCTGCAGAGGACCTGAGTTCTGTTATGCAGGCACCCACACATGCACATGCCCACAAAAATCAAAGCAGTAAAACATTTTAACAATTCTTATTAAACACAAATGGGACTGTCTTCATTGGCTTTCCATAAATTAAGGATTTGAAGAAGTCTTGCATAAGGCAATCTCTCTCCAGCTTTCGGAGGGACTCGTGACTTAGCAACTGCAATGTATTGGCTAATTGCAGGAAAGAATTCTGGGTAGAAAAGGAAGTACAGGACTCCAAGTTCTACAGAGTGCTACTGTGGGGGCTAGAGAGATGGCTCAGCAGGTAAGAAGGCTCACAACCATCTGTAAACTTGAGTTCCAGGAGATTTGATGTTCTCTTCTGGCCACCATAGGCTTCTACACACAGATGGTGCACAGACGCATCCATGCAGGTACATATGTACGTACACGTAAAAACAATAAACAGATAGGTAATAAGTAAATAAATTCTTACAAAAATAAAGACTGCATTGCCAGACGGAGAACTTAGCTAAATGGCAGACTGTTCCCATCATGCACACTGGCACTAAGACCGATCCTCAGCTTGTTGAAACCCCCTTCAAACACTAGCAATCAACTGCTGTGACTAGTACAGCACTATTGCCACAGCACTGGGGCAATGAGGTAAGAGGATGGAGAGCACTGTGACTTTTGGGGAGGGAGTGCTGGACAAAGTGCTGAGTGACAGGAAGTGACAGGAAGCACTGCCACCCGATTCCATAGCAGAAGAAAGGCAATGCTTTTATGTGCCCCACCTCCTCCGATCCCTGTAGCACTTCCCACATCAATGCTGAGGTTGACCCCACTCTCGGAGAACAAAGTAACTTGTCTAAGGGTACAAGGCCAAGGCAAAATAAAGATGTAAAATGCAGTTTAAGATATGGCAGGTACCACAGCCTTGTTCTGTCCAGGATGCAAAGTGAGGAGAAATCCCTGAACAGCCCCCTGTGGCACACTTAAGGAAAGGCAGGGCTGTCAAGGCCTGCAGGGACAAGTTGGGAAAAAAGCTCACTGGAGCAGCTCTTGGACAGCAAAACAGCCCAAGAAGGTCCCCTAACTACTGACATGGGCTATCATGCCCTCAGCTGTGAGTGTTCCAAGTCCTCACATCTTATTTGCAAATAGAACATCACTCCAGTCACAGAGGACATTTGAATGGACATTTCCTGCCAGCC
Organism: Mus musculus; assembly: GCF_000001635.26. Classification (NCBI taxonomy): domain Eukaryota; kingdom Metazoa; phylum Chordata; class Mammalia; order Rodentia; family Muridae; genus Mus; species Mus musculus. The sequence goes on from NC_000079.6 coordinate 59,819,028, forward strand.
TATTAATGACATTGCCCCCAAGACTTTACACCTACAACCTTGGACATTTGAGGGTTGAGGGAGGGACAATAATGCCAAAATGAAAAAAAGAAAAACAAAACCGTCTTTTAAAAGCTTTAAAAATCAACTTTAATATAATTTTATCACATCTTCTCAGTTTGAGTGATACTTATTATCGCAGGCCAGGGTAATGCACCCTTTACTCCCAGAACAAGAGAGGCAGAAGCAGAGGAAACTCAGGGTGTGAGGTGACCTCATCGACATGCAGAATTTGAGGCCCACCAGAGCTACACAATGAGACCCTGTCCCAAGGGGAAAAAATTAAGATATTTTATTCCCTTTAATGATTTTTCTTAGAGCCATTTCCACGCACTGCAAATTTACACATCAAATTAAACTCCTCTCTATTGTATGCAATCTTATACAAAATCTTAAGGTTTCCTTTATAATGATTTTCAAGGGATACTATCAATTTCTTCATTTGGCAACCTGAAACTCTGCTCTATACAGAAATATTAAGTGTAAACACAGAGCCAATGTACTTCCTGCTGAGACACCTTTCCAGTCATTCCTAAAACTGAGGAAGAACATGTAGAAGAGGTTTTTGCTCTACAACTGGTTCCTTTAATACTTCTAGCTGTAAAACATTGATCTATAATTCATTATTATACTAGTAGTGGTGATTTTAGACAAGGTCTCATTAAGTAGCCCTGGTTAGCCTGGAAATCTCTAAGTAGACCAGGTTGGCCTCAAATCCACAAGTCTGTCTGTCGGTCTCTGCCTCTTGCACTCTGGGACTAACGGTGTACCTCTCAGCCTGGCTTACACCTTATCTTAAAAGTACCATTTAAAGTACCCCAGCCACTTAGTTAGGTCAGTACCCCCCTTCCCCCTTTCTTTTTTTTAATTTTTGTTTTGTTTTATTCACAAAATCCAGACTGGCTGAGAGCTCACTAGGGAGCTCTCCTGACCCTCCTGCTCCACCTCCTGAATGACTTGCTAGGTAGTCTAGGCTGCCCTCAAACCTTCCACCCTCCCGCCTTAACCTCCCTAGTTCTTTCTGGGTTGCAGGCATGTAACACACACATATCTTAATTTTTTATTTCCATAAGACAAATATAGGTAACAATGTCCACACCTACATGAATGCCATAATAGAAACACTTAAGGTCTGCATAAAACGTTAAGAAGTAATAGAGAAATCCAAAGCCCAGAAACCACCAATGAACACTGTTCCCTTGTCAGGATGCCAGGTCCTGCAGACTGAGGTAATGGCCAGGGTGACAGGATGCATCCCCAATTTCAGTTTCGATTTCTGTCCCACTCTCCCATCCAGCACTGCATAAATAAGTCTGGACAATTGCATCCTCTCCAAACTGCAGCTGCCCAACTCACAAAAATGTGGCTCCACATCACCCCAGAATCCCACACAACAGCCTTTCTAGTCTGCCGAGCTCAAAGATTTGTAAAGCTACGGTTCATTTTATTTTATTTATTTTCTTTTGAGACAGGGTCCTTTTAAACCTTAATTCAGAAGAAAAAGCATTAAGGATCACTGTGAAGCCAGTCTGGTCTACAGAGCAAATTCCACACCAGGGCACCACACAGTGAGACACTGTCTCCAAAAGGGGGCAATTTTTCCAAGTCTAATTTCATACTATAAACAGTTTTCATGCTTTCCATCCAACTCACGACTTTATTTCACTTCAGCAAATATACTGACTAGATAGAAATAACTTTTTCCTGTTTTTTTCAAATAATTGTTATTACAACATCTATGTGCACATTTTGGAAAAATACAATCACTTTGTATCAATATTAAAAAATGTATTAGAAATGAAGTTTTAGCACTGGGAGGTCCAAGCAAGTGAATCTAGTTAAGGCTAGCCCTGACTACATGAAGCAGCAGCAGATTTTGATTCTTCTGAAAGGGAACAGCACTGCTTTTCTCTGCATTACGATTCTCTAAATTTCTATTTCCCAAATTTTGTTGTCAAGCTTGTATTCCAACTACTCGGGGTCCTGTGCCAGTTAGTTTGGTTAAACGGAAACTTGGTTTCTTTTTTCCCCCACAACTTCCTCTTTCCCTGTCACTACTTCTCTCCATCCCTCCTGCCTCCCTCCCTCTTTGTAATATACACAGCCTATACTCTGTCTTAACAGTAAATATTTTCAGTTTTATACTGTCATGTGCATGTTGAACCTATTTTAAAATTAAAATCATGTACACAAAAATAATGCCGACTATGGAAATTAGAGTATGATCTCTGAGGTTAAGTGGCCACCCTCCTCCTCTCCCATAAGGTGTTTACTAAAGTAAAATGAGCCTGGCTTTTCTGCTTAGTTTTTAGGGGACAGTACTGCACCTGCCTTGGAGCTTGTGATGGTCCAATGCATGAAATATGTTGAGGCTGCGCAATTATACTGCAAACACTAACACACTCACATTAAAGGGCTCATGACTGAAAAGAACAACACTTATTTGGATGAAGAAAATAGCACAGACACACAGTCTAGAGACTTGAGGCATACCAGGACTTCCTGCTTCCATTTCTGACATGGCTTCTAGGCTGCTGAGGTCTTTCTGAAACAGCCTTCTCACAGCTCTGCAGCCTCTCCCCTCCTGCCACCTGTAGGCATCGTCACTTTCCTGAAAGGATTCCTTCCTTGAGCGGCTTATGACAGGAATCCTAGGTCCGGGCTTGAACTCTCTCCAGCTGTCTGCATTACCAGCGAGTTCATCAGATAGCCATTTTTTATTTTGATCTTTGTGGTTATCATTCATCCAAGCAGGCTGACTGTAAATTGGGTTTTTAAATGCATATGGATTGCTGGAAACCCCATACAGTCCTTTCCTGGGGGTGTTCCCATAGTTCCCGGGTGATATCTTCTTTTTTGGAAGGCCCTTTTCCATTTTACTGCTATGGCCTTTAGCATAATCATCCATTATTAAATAATCTTGTTGGGGATGGCCCCTTCTGAAATCATCATCATCAATAATTCCACGGTCTTTAGTGCGCTTCACAAAGTAAGGTTTTGCTGTATCTCCCATGGTCTTTGACTTCAACTTTCTTACTTTGTACCTGAAAGAAGGCATTGGGGGAGGGGGGAACAAAACAAAATTGTAAAATAATATCATACCAAATACTCAAAGTAACACACGGGTGCCCTGAAGCCTTTATCTTCCCCCATTTAAAAATTAAATTGTTACCACATTCCTAATAATTAATGCATTCCAGAAGTTACAGTGTTCATAAAAACTGGTCCTTATTTAATACAAAGACTAAATCTGAAGACACTTCTATAGTCTCAGAAACTAAAGAAGTAACTTCTATGTAACGAAAGCACCTCTCTTCAAAGTAAACATCCTAAGTCAACACTGTTACAAAACTCCCAAATCTATTTCTTTTTTTTAAAGTTGGCAATTACTTTTAGGTATCAAAGTAGCCGAAACTATGTGAGCAGATTTCAGTTTCGATCAGCCCCCACTCTAAGCTTCGCTTTTCAACCCGGCGCGACCGCTGGGCGAAGGGACAGCACTTCCCACTAAGGTACCGCTCTAAGGGTCCAGGCTTCCGACCAAGGGACAACGCCAGCTGACTTACCCGACTTCTCAGTCCCCAGCCCCAGACAAGTCCAGTTTCGTCACCAACCACAATCCTCCGCAGGATGACACTCCTTTTCCTTCCCCATTCGGCTGCCCCACCCCTGTGTGCCTCAGTTTCCACCAGCGGAGTCCCCAGGCGAAGGAGGAGGCGGTTCCGCGCTACTGGCCACGAAGCCGCCGTGGGGAATAGGAAGCAGGAAGCGCCCGGCCATTGACAGGGTTCCGGGGTTCCCCGGACCAGGGCCGGAGCCCCGACACAAAGTGAAGACGCGGACTCGAACCCGAGGGCTCCGGGCGCACAGCCGGGCCGAGGCGGCCGGAGAAGGACGGCGCCAACGTACCTCGGGGCCGGGCAGATACGCTTCTGGGGGCGGGGGGAACCCACGGGCCCAGCCCGGAGGCGAGTCCCGGAGGGACGCGACGAGACGGCGCCCCGGAGCACTCACCAGCGCCGCTGCGGTCCCCCGCCGCTTCCTGTCCGGGCCCGGCTCCTCACCGTGTTTTCCTTCAGCCCCACTTCCGGCGCTCAGCGCCGTCTCATTGTGCGCGATTGGAAGACTGCGGTGTCCCCGCCCCGCGCTCCGCGGCTGGCCGGAAGCGCGCACCGGAAGCGCGCGCCGCCCAGGTTCCTCCCAGCGCCGGGGGCGCGCCGCGGGTGCGGGCGCAGAGGTCCGGGGTTGCTCCCTAGCTACCTGCGAGATCCGTCGCCCAGTGCTTTCGGGTTCCCCCGACGCCCCTCTGTGGCTGCTCGGGAAGCTGGGTCTTTTTATAATTCCGAGTGGCTCCAAGTTTCAGTGAGGGCCTTGTGAACGACCTTGAAGGAAGTTCAGCGGCCTAAACCTCTGGATTAAGCTCGACCTGGGGGTAGAAAGAGATTCAACTTTTTTTTTTCTTTAAGAACTAGCAAACAGCCGGAGAGTGGTGGCACATGCCTTTAATCCCACTTGGAGGGAGGCAGATTTCTGAGTTCGAGGCCAGCCTGGTCTACAGAGTGAGTTCCAGGACAGCTACGTCTACACAGAGAAACCCTGTCTCAAAAAAACAAAAAACAAAAACTTAGCAAACAACACAGAGTTGCTTTTTTTTTTTCTAATTGAACATTCATTGTTATCTAAAGTGTCCTACATGCCTTGAAAGCCTCAAGCAACTAATGAATAGAAGTGCTGGAAAAAATAAGGCAGTTTTCATTTCTACCTCTACAAAGTATAAATTTAAATCCATTGGGTTCTTTAGCCAACAGTCTTAAAGTGAAGAATGCATACAGCCTTTGCTATTCCAAGAAACTGTCTTTAAAACTGTAAATAAATACTAACTCAATCCTACTAGTTCAGGAAGAAAGGAATACAATTGAAATTTAAAAAGCAAAAGAGACATAGCTAAATGGTTGATATTCTACAACCAACTTGTTTTGTCAGTTTCCTCTTGCTGTGTGGGTTTGGGGATTTCTGAGTTCAAGGCTAGCCTGGTCTACAGAGTGAGTTCCAAGACAGCCAGGGCTACACAGAGAAACCCTGTCTCGGAAAAAAAAAAAAGTATTTACATTCCAAATGCTGCATCCTGGTTCCCCCCTCCCCCTTCCTTTCCCCAGGACCCCTCCTTTCACCTCTGAGAGGGTGTCCCCCCCCCACTTCATTGCCCAACCCTGGTATCATAAGGCACATCCTCTCCCACTGAGGCCAGACAAGCCTTCCCAGAAAGCCATCTTTCTCTAGGGTCCCACAGCTAGTAGCTGTTCTGAATATAACTTGAGAGTTCCTGTCACTGACAGTAAAAGTTCCATGTATCAGACTCTGACCACCAAGCAATGTAGACGTATTAAGAGAATGAGGGGGCTGAGGGAATGGGTGAGAAGATTTGCTACTTTTACAGAGGAGCAAATTTCACTTCCCATCACCCAAGGTGGTTGCTCACAGCTGTCTATAACTGGTCTCCTAGGGGATCTGACACGAGTGGACTCCACCAGCACCTGCATGCCCACACACAGACACACACACACACAAGGACACACACACACCCTTCAGAAAGGACGAAGGTACATTAGAAAGTACTCTAGGGGAAAAACCAATGGCAAAGCTTGGCCCTTAAGGAGACCTGATTGAAATCCAAACCTTCACCAGCGGGAAGCATGTGTTCTTAGCAGCTCTGTGTGACTTGAAACATACTCTTAAAACATTTGTGATAGCCTCTTATGTAGATGTCTTTTGTTCTGAAAATTCATCGGAGCCAAACTAATAATCTGTTTGCCAGGCAGACAGTGGCATTTCATCGAGTCCAAAGGGAGCTGACGATGCATCATTATATTTATGATGGGCCAAAGCCGCGTCACCACACCCAGGTGAGTAATCTCTGAAGTCCTGGCTTAGGTAAGTCCTTGGTTCCTAGAACCCTAGAGGAAGTACACAGCACACACTGTTCTAAGGATTTAGAATATTTTATATGCATTCTCTTCAATATATATCCGTAGTCTTTTCCTATTTTAAATAGTTGCTCTTAAGGTTCATGTTGAGTGCTGGAGATATGGCTCAGTTGTTTTTGAGAATTTATTACTCTTGCCCCAACATACTAGTTCACTACTGATCATAATTTCAGTTCCAGGGGTTCCATGGCCCTCTTCTGACCTCTATGGGGCAACAGATACACATGTGTATAGACAATATGTTAGCAAAACACTCATACACATTAAAAATAAATCCCAAATAGAGAGAGATATGCATCTTCAGGGGCTGTAGAAGTGACTCAGTGGTTAAGAGCAGTGGCTGCTCTTGCAGAAGACTCAAGTTCAGTTCTAGTCATCCATTTTAGGTTGCTTAGAACCACCTGTCACTCCAGCTCCAGGAGGATACAAATGCTTCTGGCTACTTAGGGCAACTGTACTCACACACACACATGCACACACATAATAAAAATAAGAAATGTTTGAAATATTATTCATTTGAGGATGCAGCTCATTTGGAAGAATGCTTTGGATTCCCTCTCCAGGACTGAAAAAAAATCATACTGAGGACCTAGTACTAATAAAAAAACTACTGACTGCAAAATAAACCTGTCAGAATATATTGGAGATTTATATTGGTCATGAAAATTCTATTGCAGTTGAAACGTTTGCTTTGGATTTGCTTGGAAGTCCTTAAGAGGAAGACAGCTTCTTAAAATGTCTGTGGCATTGCTTCAGTAACCTGGAGCACAAACATGGGGACAGGAGGCAATAGATGTTGCAGACTCGAGACACTGCTCTTCATGTTACAATGTATCTTCTGTAGGGGATAGAAGTTGTTACCAGGTTACATTTGTAACAAACTCTATCCTTTGTTCTGTAGGTCGGAGAAATCAGAAGTCTGTAAAGTAAAATTGTCCTCATAGTTTTATCAGCTAAGTGTTTTTCTCTTTCTCTCAATGCTTTTCTTTGTCCACTTTGTTAGTAAGTTATTTTGACTCTTTCTTTAAATACTCCTGAGAAAAGAAAGAAAGATAAACATGTCCAAAGTCCAGTGACTTCTTACCACTTCTCTAGGCTGCAACTTGGTGCCAGCTGCCAATCAGCCTGGCTTGGCTGGCTTGCCACAGTCAGTAGCTTCCAGAGAGTTAAGCTTGTCTTAAGTTCTTGTTGCTTCTAAGGGTGAACACAGGTTCTTAAAGTGTGCACACAACTTTGTTTACCTTCAGACACACATTTACTATTTTTCCTGAAGGTAAAACTTGACATGTATTGGATCTTTGGTTCCTGCCTTCTTTTGCTTTTCTTTACAAGCTGATAAGATGAAAGCAGGTAAAAAGGTCAAAAGAGTTTTATTCCAAGTTGGTCACAGAGAGATTAAGATGTGTTAAGCCAGGTTTCATGGTGCATTCCTATATAGTCAGAAAGCTGAGGCAGGAGAATTCTGTGAGCTTGAGGACATCCTGGGTACACACACACACTCACACACATACACACGGGGGGGGGGGGGGAGGAGGAAGGGGGAGGGGGAGAGAAGTGTAATTCCAGTGCTTGAGGCAGGAGGATTACCACAAGTTCAGGACTGTTTGGTCTATATAGCAAGTATCAGGATATGCAGGACTTTATATCAAGATCCTATCTCAAAAGAAAAGAAAGTTTTAAAAAGGGATTTGACTGTTAATGTGGATTATAATCTTGCTTGAGAGGTTCAAAGAAGAGTGCAGGCTTATAGAAGAAAGGAAACAGCTAAACTCAAAAGTCTTATGGATTTTGACCTTAAGTGGCTCTCTGGTGTTCAGAACTATTTTGTTGTTGTTGTTGTTGTTGTTGTGAGTTGCATTACAGTTACTGACTTTCAGCTGACAAGTAAGATGTTTCTTTCTCATGTTCTACAATTTCCCATCTTTCTCTGCTGTTTCAATCTTCCTTTGGATATGTATGTCATATCCTCTTTGTCTTTTTTATTTCTGCTCAAAGGTCATGTTCCATCGCAGCCCCCTCTGAACCCCATTTACTCTTTCTTCCCCATCCTCTCCTCTCCTTTGTTGTGCTGGGAGGTGCAGAAGTCAGGCAGGCCAGCATTCTTATCACCTAGCTACACTCTAAGCCCATTTATTGTTTGTTTGTCTTGAGACAGGGTCACACTCTAGCTCAGGCTGGCCTGGGACTCACTGTGGTAGCCCAGGAGGGCCTCAAACTCCCAGCAGTTTTCCTGCCTCCAGCCTCCTGAGTACTGAGGCTGGGGCTTGGGATCAAGCCAGAAGTGAGCTATCTGTGAGAGAGCAAGGTCTGACCCAGCAGCTGCTTCTTCCCTTGTCTCTCTCCATCCTTACCGTGTTTCTCTCTTGTAGCACTCCGGAAGTGTACCAGATTCTTCAGTTACTCATCACAATTACTTGCTGTCACAGTCCTCCAATACAAGTTTATTTTTGAACTTTTAAAAATTGAAAATACATGCTTCGCTTATCCAACCTCAGTAACAGCCCACCCCACCTCCACCCCCTGCTTCCAGTCCTCCTAGCTCCTTGCCACCTCCCCTCTAACCCAGATCCATTTCCCCTGTTCCCTCTTCAGAAAAGAGAAGCAGGTCTCCAAGAGATGACAGCCAGACAGGACAAAACAAGATACAATAATACAAGACATAAGCCATCATATCAAGGCTAGATAAACAACCAAATAGAAGGAAAAGTCCCAAGAGCTGGCAAAAGAGTCAAAGACACACTCACTCCCACTGTGAGGAGACTCACAAGAACACCAAGCTAACAGCCATAGCATATATTCATGTAGAAGACCTGGTGTATACCCATGTATACCCCGTGCTTGCTGATTCATCCTCTGTGAGCCTGTGTGAGCCCTGCTTGGTTGACTCAGTGGGTCATGTTCTCCTGGTGTCCTGCATCCCCTTTGACTCCTACCATCTTTTCCCCTGCTTCCACATGGTTCCCCGATCTCTGAGGGGAGAGACCCAATGGAGACCTCCAATCTACACACTTTCTTTGTATAATGTGGGGCTGTGAGTCTCTTTACCCACTCCCATCTGCTGCCAGTGGAGGCCTCTTGACAACTGGACAGAGCACCGACCTATGAGTATAGCAGAATATCATTAGGAATCATTTCATTGACTCTTTCCAGTTGTGATTGGTTCTTCTACCTTAAGTCTCTGAGCTATCCAGTCTCTTCCTCCTGCCATCCAGGCAGTATAGGACATGGGTTCCCTCTCAGGGACTGGGCCTCAAATTAAACCAAACATTGGTTGGCCACTTCCATAATTTCTGTGACATCATACAGTTAGAACAGATTGAAGGTGGAGGGTTTTGCGGCTGGGTTGGTGTCCAGGTTTCTCTTTCCGGAGCTCTCAGAGACTAGAACATAGTGACAGAAGACTCCAAGTCCTCCCCAACTGGACCTTTCTATGTTCAGTGAGCTGTGTGGATGTTGTCCTCAGCAGTGGGGACTCACTGTCAGTTTTAGAGGATGGCTATCTGTCCTAGAATCAGTCTCGGTTGTTTTGGGTCTTCACAGGACCTCTTCAGCCAACAACTCAACCAAATGTAGCCTAGAACCATCAATGGAAGGCCTTGCCTGGCTGCTAAAGATGTTCAGAGTCCATATCCTCCCTTACGAGGAGTCTTCACTAGGGCCATCTTTATAGATTCCAGGAGGTCTCCACTCCACTTTCCAAATGCCACCCCATTCCAGCTATTTCTCCCTACACCCCCTACCCCCATCACTCCTGCCCACCTGATCCTTCCAATCCTATTCCCACCTTCCCGCACAGGCCACCCTTAGATTCTATTCTATTTCCCTCTCCTAGGTATATCCATGCTTCCTCCCAAACCCATTCCTTACCTAATCTCTCAGAGTCTGTGGATTGTTCCATGATTATCATTTACTTAACAGCTAATATTCACATATAAGTGAACATATACCATATTTGTCTTTCTGGGTCTGGTTTTCCTCACTCAGGATGATTTTTTTTCCTAGTTGCATCCATTTGCCTGCAAATTTCATGATGTCATTTGTTATGAATAGGCCTGGTGCTGTTTGTAGGTCAATGCTAACTCCACTCTCCTGGGAGGGGTTGTGGACAAGGAGTGAGTCATACTCAGGTGACTTCTTGTGAACCAATTCCCTAATGAATAAAGGAGCCAATCACTGGGTGAGTAGGTGGGACTTCCAGGTTGGATGGAGGAAGAGAGGAAGCAGGAGAGAGTGGGGTCCTTTGAGATGGGGATAGCGTGAAGACCAGATGTAGCAACGAGTGTCACCTGGCTTCAATGGTGGATCCGTCAGGCTTCCTCACTGGAGAGTTTAGATTTAATAAGGCTTCAAGGTAGGATTTTAGTTGTTGTGCCCAGCAATTGAGTTACCATTATTTCTGAACTAAGTTTGGGTTGCATTTCCCTTTACCTGGTGGCTCGTCCGGGTTCAAGAGAGAAAGGTGTGGTGGCAAAGCATGGGTTTGCCTGAGGTGCACCACAAAGGTCATGGGCGTTTTGGAGCATGGGGCTGGTGTGGTATTGACCCACCAGTGGGAACCTAGAGAGCTGGGTGGGGACATTTCAGGAGCTCCAGGCCAGAGAGTCTTCACGAGATAACGACAGGTTGGCCATTGCCCGCCAGTGCATGGTCAGCCAGCCCCACAGGGCAGAGAGTTGCTGGCACAAGAGCAGGAACGTGCCGCTTTTTTTTTTTTTTAATATTTCCCGAAACAGTCATTTTTTTTAATCCATAAAGTAATTCTCCACTGTGTAAATGTACCACAATTTCTTTATATATTCTTCAGTTGAGGGACATCTAGATTGTTTCCAGATTCTGGGTATTATAAATAAAGCCACAATGAACATATTTCAGCAAGTGTTGTGGTAGAATGCAGCATCCATTGGGCATATGCCCTTTTCTGAGGAACCACCATATTGATTTCCATAGTGACTGTAAAAATGTGCATACACACCAGCAATGTAGGAGTGTTCCCTTGATCCACTAGCATGAGCTACCATTGTGTTACTGATCTTGGCCATTCTGACAGATGTAAGATGAGATCTTAAAGTCATTTTGATTTGTATTTCCGTGATGGCTAAGGATGTTGAACATTTCTTTAAGTGTTTCTCAGGCATTTGAGATTCCTCTATTGAGAAGTTTCTGTTTAGATCTGTACCCCATTTTTAAAGTTGGATTATTTGGTTTTTTAATTTCTAGTTTCTTGAGTTCATTATATATTTTGGATATTGAATATCTACCAGATGTGGAGTTGGTAGAGATCTCTGTAGGCTCCTGCTCTGTCTGATTGACCGTGCCCTTTGCTACAGAAGCTTGCTAGTTCCATGAGGTACCATTTATTGATTGTTTATCTTAGCATGTGCACTAATAATGTTCTGTTCAAAAAGTTGTCTCCTGTGCCAATGTATTCAAGGGTCTTTCCCACTTTCTCTCCTATCAGGTTCAGTGTGTCTGGTTTTATGCTGAGATCTTTGATCCACTTGAACTTTCTTCAGGTTGATAAATATGGATCTATTTGCATTCTTCCACATGTAGAAAACCAATTTGACCAGCTCAACTTGTTGAAGATGCTTTCTTGTTTCTCACTGTATATTTTTGGCTTCTTCATAAAAGATCAGGTGGCCATAGATGTGTGAATTTATGTCAGAAACAAAAAGGAGATATAATAACAGACACTGAGGAAATTCAGAAAAGCACAAAGACATACTTTAAAAACCTATACTGCACCAAATTGGAAAAATCTAAAAGAAATGAATAATTTCCTCAGTAGGTACCACTTATCAAAATCAAAACCAGACAAACAATTTAAATAGACCTATAACTCCCAAGGAAACAGAAGAAGACATTAAAAAATCTCACAACCAAGAAAAAAAAATCCCAGTGATAGATGGTTTTAGCTCAGAATTCCACCAAACTTTCAAAGAAGGCTAATACCAACACTCCTTAAATTATTCCACAAAATAGAAACCAATGGAACATTGTCAAATTTTATGAGGCCACAGTTACCCTGAAACTGAAACCACACAAAGACTCAACAAAGAAAAAGAATTACAGACCAATTCCATTCATGAACATTGATGCAAAAATACTCAATAAAATACTCATAAACCAAGTTTAAAAACATATCAAAACATCCACCATGATCAAGTGGTCTTCATCCCAAAATGCAGGGATGGTTCAATATACAAAAATCCATCACTGTAATCTACAATATAGACAAATTGAAAGGAAAAAAAACCCAGGATCATCTCATTAGAAGCAAAAGAACCAAACCAAACCAAAACAAAAAACAAAAAACAAAAATCACCTTTAACAAAATCCAACACCCCTTCATGATAAAGGTCTAGAGATATTAGGGATACAAAGGATATACATAAACATAATAAAGGCAATTGATAGCAAGCCTATAGTCAACCTCAAATTAAATGGAGAGAAATCAAAGAAATCCATTAAAATCCAGAGACAGAACAAGGTTTTATATTCTCTTCATAGCTACTCAATATAATACTTGAAGTTTTAGTTAGAACAATAAGACGACTGAGGAGATTAAGGAGATACAAGTTGGAAAGAAAGAAATCAAAGTCTCATATTTGCAGATGATATGATAGCATACATAAGTAGTAGCACAGTGAAGTGCTGGCTTAAATAAATAAATAAATAAATAAATAAATAAATAAATAAATAAATAAGGCTCATTTATTCTGTGTGTACGAGTGTTTTGCTTGTATATTTATATTCCTACCACTTATGTGCCTAGTAAACGTGGAGGTTGGAAGAGGGCATCTGATCCCCTGTAACTGGAGTTACAGATGTGAGCCATCCTCTAGGTCCTGTGAACTAAACCTGGGTTCTCTACAAGAGCAGCAAGTGTTCTTAACCACTGAGCCATCACTTTAGCCCCTCAAATCCTTTCTTCCCATTGAGATATCTGTCTCCTAACACCCTATTCAGGTTCCCCCTCTACTTTTCTTAGATAACACTTAGTGATATGGTCATATGGACTTATCATTAGCAGGAAAAGTCCTTGACAATATTCATACACACACAGAGAGACACACAGAGAGAGACACACACAGAGAGACAGAGACAGACAGAAACAGACACAGACAAACAGAGGTGTAAACAGATGAGATAGATACACAGACATACACACATATACCCATAGACATACACACACACATACAGAGACAGAGACAGAGACACACAGACAGACAGAGAGACACAGATATAGAGACAGAGACAGACACAGACAAAGAAACAGGTATAAACAGATGAGACAGACACACAGACACACACACGCATACAGACAGAGAGATCACAGACAGACAGACAGACAGAGACAGACAGACAGACAGAGACAGACAGAGATGTTAACATATGAGACAGACACACAGACATACACACATATACCCACAGACATACACACAGAGAAGTACACACAGAGACACACACGTGAAGAGGGACATGTAGACACACATGCCTGTTTGGGTGACACTCTAGCCTCCCTGGTCTCTGCAGAGAAGTCAGTGTTAAAGAGGTCACTGGAACAGCCAGACAGCAGGTGAGACATCAGATAGAGTCAGCTGACGTCCCACTGTGCAAAACTGAAACTCATCTGTTTTTCTGACCTTTGGATAAACCAGGATGTGGAGATAAGAGCCAATTTCCAAACCGGGTTAGTTTTAGCTGGTGTGGCCATGGAGGTCCCCTCTTTTCTAGTGCTTATGAAAAAACACGCTCAGGCGACCGGACACTGGACATCTGTGACGTTCTCTGTTCAGTGACTTTGAAGTGACCAGCCTGCTCTGCTTCCTCCAGCCTCCCTATGTCTCAATGAGAAACGTCTCTCATTCGTTCCTTTTGGAACTTTTTTCTTTTTTAATTCTTAGTTCATCCATTCATTCTTGGGTTGAGTGAGTACCTGATGGTGCCTATGCATGTGCGTGAAGATCCGTGGACAACCTTCAGGACTCGCTCATCCTCGGGTGGGTCCTGCAGATGGAAATCAGGTTGTCGGGCACAGCAGCAAGCTCCTTTACTGACAGAGACACCTGGCCAGCCCTGAAGCAGGTTCTTTTGTTTGTTTGGTTGGTTTTTTTGTTTTTGTTTTTCCAATTTTGTGGAATTTACCAATTAAAAATAAAGCCACTTAAAATGGTTAAGTCAAATCATTATGGCTTTGTCTTTTATTATATTTATTTGGGGGTGATTTTGTTTGTTTGTTTGTTTGTTTTGGAAACGAGATTTCATTTTGTAGTATAGGATGGCCTGGAACTCATTATGTACTTAAGGCTGACTTCAAACCCATTGCAATCTTTCTAGATTAGGGACCCAAGTGCTGGAATTTTAGGCTTGAATTACCATATTTGGTTTTGTCACACACACCCCACCTGTGTGTGTGTGTGTGTGAGACAGAGAGAGAGAGAGAGAAGGAGAGAGAGAGAGAGAAAGAGAGAGAGAGAGGTGGGAGAGAGAGAGAGAGAGAGAGAGAGAGAGAGAGAGAGAGAGAGAGAGAGAAAGTACATGCCTACCGATAGTCAGGGAAACCAGGAAAGGGTGCTTGATTCTGTGGCGTTGGCGTTGCCGGTGGTTGGGAGCCACCAACCATGAGTATTGGAAACTGAACTCAGGTCCTTTACAAAAGCAGTGGGCTGACTAACCAGCTGAGCCATTTCTCTTCAGGCATAGTCCAGCCTCTCTTTGTGTTGCAGTATCTGCTAACTGGGCCTGGGTTGGTCCAGCCCCACTGGTGTGAACCTGCAATCTTGGACTCCCTCTTCACAGACCGCCATTGCACATCCCTCTGGAGTCTGGCAGCAGCTCAGAGGTGACTTTCTGCACTGTCTCATTTGTGACAACTCCTGGCTACTTTGCCATTGGTCTTTCTCAGCACCAAGAAAAATCTCAAAACACCTGGATTTCTTCTGAGGACATGTGGATTGTCAAATATGTCTGAAGCTTCCAGTCCTGGTGTTACACAGCTTGACTCTGTCTTACTGTTATTTTTAAAATAGCAAAGCTATTGTAGGTGGTCTTGTCCCCTGTTCCAGATGTATTTATGCTATATGTTTTTCTTGCATGCAGGTGTGTGTACCACCTGTGTGCAGTATCCTTGGAGGTCAGAAGAGGGTATCAGATCCTTTGGAACTGGAGTTACAGATGGTTGTGAGCCACCATGTGGGTGGTGGAAACCAAAACCAGATCCTCTGGAGGGATGGTCAGTGCTCTTAACGACTGAGCCATCCCCAGCATCTTGTTTTATTTTTTTGACACTGGGTCTCATGTAGCCCATGCTGGCCTTGAATTGACCATGTAGTTGAGGATGACCTTGGACTACTGGTCCTCCTTGTCTTTATCTCCCAAGCTTGGTCTGCTGTCATATCTTGAGGCAGGATTTTAGTAGGTACCCAGGCTGTCTTTGAACTTGAGATTCTCCTGCACCAGCCTGGAGTACAAGATGATTTTCGGGTATGTGATGGTTTTGAAGTCAGTCTGGGCTCCATAAGACTATGTCTTTTAAACACAACAATGACAAAGGTTGGTGACTGTGGTCAGTGGAATTATGCTTGTCTCCCTAGCAAGCACAAGATTCTAGGTTCAGTTGTCAAGGAAAAGCCACAAACATTGTTAAAATCTCTGTAGGTAGCAGGCAGTCAATAATTAAAGTAACTGAGAGATGATACTGAGCTGCGTGAGTGGAGGTGAGGTTGAATCTCCCCCCTTCTCCACGCACCCCTGTGGACTACTTCGGAACCAGCATGCAGGACACAGGGGTCTGCCAAAAGGAGAGCTAATGATATTCTCCCTTCTAGAAAACTGGAGTGACTCAGAATAAACACATTCTTGAGCTGCCTGGGGCAGTGCCCAGGGAGTCTTAGAATCATCAGTTCTTATAGTTTCTTAGGCTGCTTCTCTTTTTAGAACAATCCAGGATGTGTCAGCTAAAAAATATACCAGCTGCTGGAGATGGAGCGAGTTCTCTTTCTCCCTTCGCTTAGGAATACAGGGAGGGGAGCACAGGCAGGGGAGGGGAGCACAGGGGGAAGGGAGCACAGGGGGAGGGGAGCACAGAGGGAGGGGAGCACAGGCAAGGGGAGCACAGGCAGGGGGGAGCACAGGGGGAGGGGAGCACAGAGGAAAGCACAGGCAGGGGAGGGGAGCACAGGCAGGGGAGGGGAGCACAAGAAGGTGGAAGCACAAAGGGAGGGGAGCACAGGCCAGGGAGGAACACAGGCAGAGAGGAAACCACAGGCAGGGAGGAGGCACAGTCAGGGGAGGGGAGAACAGTCAGGGGGAACACAGGGAGGTGGAAGCACAGAGGGAGGGGAGCACATACAGGGGAGAAGAGCACAGGCAGGGAGGAGGCACAGCAGGGAGGGATCACAGGCAAGGGAGAAACACAGGCAGGGGAGGGGAAGCACAGGTAGGGGGAGGGGAACACAGGTGGGGGAGCACAGAAGGAGGGGAGCACAGGCAGGGGAGGGGAACGAAGGCAGGGGGAGCACAGGAAGGTGGGAGCACAGAGGGAGGGGAGCACAGGCCAGGGAGGAACACAGGCAGAGAGGAGAGCCCAGGCAGGGAGGAGGCACAGGCAGGGCAGGGGAGCACAGAGGGAGGGGAGCACAGGCAGTAGAATGAGCTAATGAGAAACAGGGACCCGATGAATGTAGATACCAGACAATGTGAATGGAGGCTTAATGCTAACCTGTGAGCCTCATGAAGATATGATTTCAATTTTAATAACTTTAATAAACATATACCAACACAAAAGGAGATGAACCAGAGAAACCTGAATTTGTTGGCAGCCTTGTGAATAGAAAGAAACTGGGTGGGACTGGTTGCAAAGTCATTTTTGGTGCAGAGTGCCCCAGGGGTATGCTATTCTTTGTATGTTTTCATTTGCAAGTAAGCATCTCAGTAGAGCAGACTAGATTCAAAACTTGTAATCCTCCTGCCTCAGCCTCTTGCCTCAAACAAGAACTGCAGGCACATGCTGTCTCTCCCAGCAGTATCTTTGCTTTGGAAAACACGGGCGATGTTGAACCCTGCTTACTCGTGCTATATCCTCCACCATGAGCTTCCTGTAATATCTCTGTTTTGGACAAACAGAAGCAGTGTTTATTCTAGTGGAAAGATAGCCAGTGGTTGCTAGGGAGTCACGCTGTCTCTGCAGAAAAGCAGCAGAAATCAAAGGTCAGGGGGTATCTGCAAATGAAAATGTGCTCTGCGCAGGAATACACTACACTGGCTTGCTCAGTTCTAGAGTAGACCCACCGTCCCGTCATTTATCCTGTTTGCTTCCTTATCTCACAAACATTTACCTCATACCAAGTGCTCACCGTGCCTGTGTCAGAGTTTACTCTGTTAATAGAACGGGAAGGAAAACATAAAAATGGCTAGAAACTTCCGCCTTTCCAAGCTTACGTTCTCGCAGGAAGAACATAAAGATAACCCAGTTATCCTGGGATAGGAGGAATGAACACCAGGAAAGGGTGTGGCATCACTACTGTGTATGCGCCGGCGAAGCTCTAAGGGCTGGAGCATGAGTAGGTTGGGGGATTCCAGGTGGAATGGGAGGCAGGGTTGGGGGAGAGATGAAGGTTTTTTTTTTCTTTTTTTTTTTTTCAGTGTTGGGGAACTTAGGGACCTTATGTATATTAGTGAACATTACTGTTGAGCTATAACCTTGGGTTCTATTTGTCTTACAGGTTCCTGGGACCTTTAGTTCTTTATTTTATTTATTAAAAATTTAATAAATATATTTTTAATAAATAAAAATTTTATGTGTGTGGGTGTTTTGCCTGAACGGTGATGGCTATGCAGTGCTGGAGGAGCTCAGAAGGGGCATGGGATCCCCAGGGACTGGGGATGATGGGTGTGACCTTCTGTGTGGCCTCTGAGAACCAGACCCTGGTTCTTTGGAAGAGCATCCATTGTTCTTAATTATTGGGCCATCTCTCTAGCCCCCCCTTTTTTTTTGACACGGGGACTCATTCTGTAGCCCAGGCTGCTCTGGAACTAGTGTAGCCCAGCCAGCCACCTTTGACCTTTCATTGAGTCCCTGTTTTTCCTTCTGAGTATTGGGATTCCAGCTTTCCTGAAATGCTATGAAAATGGCCGAGTTGATTCTAAAACACCATGGCTGAGTCACGCAAACCAGTGATCTTTTTAGCTCACCGCTCTGGTGGCCTCAGCCCTGTAACCAGGGTGGCATTAACGTCCTCACTGGGAACCCTTGGCTGGGCACACAATTGTGGAGAAACAGAAAGGGTAAGGGTATTAGCCAACTGCAGGGGTGACCACATGGTACAGAAGGAATCAGATTCAGGACTCAGATTTTTTTTTTTTTTTTTTGGTATTTCAAGACAGGGTTTCTCTGTGTAGCCCTGGCTGTCCTGAAACTCACTCTGTAGACCAGGCTGGCCTCGAACTTAGAAATCCGCCTGCCTCTACCTCCCAAGTGCTGGGATTAAAGGTGTGCGCCACCACGCCCAGCAGTTTTTGTTTTCTAATGACTTGATATCATCTGAGAATTACACTTACTTCTTTCAAGAATGATGACCCCCAAATCTCGTGGTCTCCCTCTAGCCCCTTCCTTTAAAGGTCCCACAAGCCACACTGGGGACCCGGTTTCCAGTGCATGACTCTTTTGGGGAAACACACACAAACCATTCAAACAGCAGCAGCCTTGGCTTCTGGCCTAGTGTGGCTTTCCTGCTCTACCTCCTCTTGTTCTTCTCTGCCTTTGCCCTGCAGTGTCTCCCCTTCACCCCCTTCTGTTCTTCTCCGCCTCTTCTTTACTTCCTGTGTTCTCTTGCTTCTTCTTTCTCCCAACTGAACACACTAGAAAGTAGACCCATTTCTGATTACACAGCGGGAGCCTCTCTGAGTGGCTCCTGTTTCCAGTGGATCTCTGGAGACCCAAACCTTATTGTCTATCTTTTTTTCCAGGATAATGTAAAATATAGCATGTTTTAAAAAATTTTTTTATTAGAAATTTGATTCATTTCTACTTATTAGAAAGTTTGTCGCCTTTAATCCCAGCACTTGGGAGGCAGAGGCAGGTGAATTTCTGAGTTCGAGGCCAGCCTGGTCTACAGAGTGAGTTCCATTCAGCCAGGACTACACAGAGAAACCCTCTCTCGAAAAAAACAAAAACAAAAACAAAAAAGAAATTATTATTCAGTCTGGAAAATTTCTTTAATCGAAAGCAAGGCAAGAAGATATGGTAGGTACAGAGTTTATTCTTCTAGTATAGCGAAAGTTTTGCATTCCAGATAAAGTCATTTATTTAAAACACAAACAAAAACAAAACAAAAACAAAACAAAAACAAAACAGCTCTCAGAATTGGTTTTGCCCAGTCTTTCCAGAAGCCATAGGTAACCAAACACCGCCCCCACTCACTGCGTGCCCCCCCCCCCCAGTACCAGGTGTTGTGTATCTCCCCTAGAGCTGTTGGTCCAAAGTGTTGTGGACACCAAGAATATAGCCTACTGCCATTGCTCTAGGCTGCTCTCCAGAACTTGATGGTAAGATCCCATTGCTGAAGCCATCACACACAGGAGACAGAGAAGTGACATTGGTGCTGGCCCTGAAGCTGCTGGCTGGATTACATAACATTACAAGGTATTGTGCAGGCTTCTGGGAGATAAAAGTCCTGGCCAGCCTCACCCAGATGTGAACGCTGTGGACTTCAATAATGACCGGTATGGTAAGACATGTTTGTGCATGCAGCAGAGGGACTCAAGGCCTGCTCCACAGGAGAAAACACATGTCTAATGCTGTAAATCTGGCCCATAACTTACAGTGGGAACTCAAAGGCCCAGGAAGAACCATTGTTCTGTAAAATGAACAAAGTCTCAAAATGCCCTCTAAATGAATATCTCTCTACCCATAGATTAGCTCTGCTCTT
Source organism: Mus musculus (assembly GCF_000001635.26). Classification (NCBI taxonomy): domain Eukaryota; kingdom Metazoa; phylum Chordata; class Mammalia; order Rodentia; family Muridae; genus Mus; species Mus musculus. The sequence goes on from NC_000079.6 coordinate 59,838,982, forward strand.
AGACATAAGCGGAGGGGTTTCTTTGTTAGTGGGATGCTGGTTAACATGGAAACTCGTAGCTTGCTAAGTGCAGAGAATAGGCATATGCTAATACAGAGCGAGTTCCAGAACAGCCAGGGCTACCCTGAGAGACCATGTCTTGTAAAACAAAAACAAACAGTGGACCGAAGACACCCAGAGGCCTGCTCGGTGCCACGCTGCACGGGCAGGCACCACCACCACAAGAGTGTGGTGGAAAGATGGGAGAGAAAGAGAAGCAGGATGGTGTGGGCCCTAGGAAGAGGCCGCGAAGCGAGGGCGGTGAGGATCAGCCTGCTGTGAGCAGCCTGTGCTGCCACTAGAGACCGTGGGGATGTCCTGACCCACGCTGCTGTCAAACACTGCGTCTCAGTCTGTGCGCCAGCAGCATCAAGGGTCTGTGTCCATGTCTGCGGCTCCATGCTACCACGGAGAGCTGTGTGGATGTCACTGGCCTGGGGCCATGTTGATGTTTAAGGACAGCACAGGCTGACCCAGCCCCTCACTGACTGTGGTGTTGGGGAGAACTGGCTCCAAGGGTACAAGAGAGGGAGAACTAGCCCGGCCCCTCGACTGGCCCTGCCCCTCGCTGGCTGCAGCACTTGAGAGCCTATGCAGCACAGTAGAGTTGGCCCTGGTGAAGGGGCGTGGGTGAGCTTCTGGGCTGACCAACTCAGCTACCACCCAAGCACTGATCTAAGGCTTTGAGTTAGCCCACCCCAACATCTACCCCATCTATGAACTGCTGGAGCACGGGAAGGGGCCGGTCCTCCAAACCAGAGCTGCAGGGCCTCCATGATACAGGGTAACAATGGGATACCTGGCAGGAGTCCCAGCGAGGATCCAGTGTTGATGGTGTAGCAGAGCCAGAGGCCTCACACCAGACCAAGGACTCACTGCAATGAACATTTGCAAGTAAAACTGGGCGTTACGTTAGTGACACACTGCAAGAAACCAGACTCCATGGGGGAGATTTACTTTATTTTTTATTTTTGTTTTCTTTTGTGGGGTAGGCTGCAAGGGCAGAGGGCAGATATGGAGGGTTGGGGAGATGAGGGGGGTTGGGGGACACGGTGAGAAATTCACAAAGAATCAACAAAAAGTTAAAAACAAACAAACCCAGAAAAACAAAAACAAAATTACAGTGGATGCATGACATGACAGTCTACCATGACATGACACTGTAACATGTCACATGCTTATTTTGGTACACATATTCTTTATTTTTTTTGAATAATTAACAAGTCAGATTTATATAACCAATACATTCTCAATTCACAAGATTCCCACACAATAATTTCAGAGCCAATTGAAAATGATACAAGCTGCCCACCTAGATCAAATTATTCCAATTATTCTATCCCTATATGATATTCATAACCACCTGTGGCTGTTTGAAACCGCGAGGGATTGGGATCTTCTTCCTGTCCACCCGCTTTCATCTTGGCTGGTACAAATACTCTTGGAAAAAATTCTTTCCCTCTCTCTTTTAGTCTATGTGTTGTCTATGTGTTTAAAAAGATTTATTTATTTTTAATTGTGCATAGGCGTCTGGGTGGAGGTGTGGGCAAGTGAGTGTAGTTGCCGTTGGAGGACAGAAGAGGGCGCCAGATCCCCGGTCACTACAGTTGCAGGCAGTTGTGGCCAGCTGATGTAAATGCTGGGAATTGAGGTTGGATCCTGTGTTCTTAACTGGCGAGGCGTCTGTGTACGTGTTTAATTAGGTTACAACACTTAACTAACACTGGACAACGATGCCCAACTCATGATGGCAACTTGTGGTTGGCACAATTAAACTCATTGCTGTTTTTAAAGCAACTCCTGGGTTTATTTTATTTTTCTCTTCTGTTTGTGGTGCTGGGGATTGGGCTAAGAGCATGGTACTTGCTAGGTGTAAGTTCTGTGGTTGAACTGCATGCATGCATTCTTGCCCCCTCTGCTGTTAAGCTGTATGCATTGCATCCCTGCTTCCTCTGCTGTTGAGCAGCATGCATGCACTCCTGCCCCCTCTGCTGTTGAATCGAATGCATTGCATTCTGGCCCCCTTTTCCGGTGACATTTAACTGATTCATTTAAGATCACAGAAGTCTCAGAGGCCAATTAATGTGCAAATTTGTAGCTCCAAGGAATTCAGATCTTTAGAGGATTTTGAAATTCAGGAGGAATGTTGTTAAGACCCATAACATAAAACAAAAATGACAAAAGAAACATGCTGAGCTGTCCGCCACGATGAGCACCTGGAGGAAACACATACTGACTGTGCCACTATTCAATGTATAACTGGCATTAAGGTGACAGGGACTGTAGACTGTCTCCGTATTCTTGTGCTATCTGTGAAAGAAAACTAAACAGGAAGGTAGGACTGTGTTGTGGTTTCTGCTGGGGTTTTGAAGGAGAGACAGGTTGTCCTTTTCAGGTAGAAGGTCTCTGATAACTGACCACAGAGGGCTGGTGCTGAGGAAGAGTGTCAACCCCAAGAGACAAAGCAAGGTGTCCTCTCTTTAAGGTCCCTTCTGGGGAGGAAGGGAGAATGGAAGTCTTGCATCCCGAGGAAATGGAAACTTAGTTAGTGTGTGACCTGTGTGCTCTGAGGTATAAATCATACCATGTGTCAGGGGTCACACAGATAGGGAAGTAAGGCTGGATAATTAATATGTGACTGGAGTCAGACTACCTTGAACCCCAGCGTGGATGGGGGTGGGATGTTCTTACCTTCCTAGGGCGTGGTTCCCTGGATGGCCCACGCTTTCTCAGACTTACCTTAGTTAGGGTGGTCAGGGTGTTATTGAGCTCGGAGGGGGATGTGAGCGCCCGTCTCGCCAGCAAGAACGACGCCACAATAGGATCCTTCTGCACACGTTTATTGGGAGAGCATTGATTGCATAAGCGAAAGACCCTGAGCCCAGAAATGGTGCTGCTTATATAGGCCTAGGAGTGACGTGTCCATACCTGATTGGTTATGCTACCAGTACCTCATTAATATGTGTCGGGCCAGGCAGTGACTCGGCAAAAACCTCTTATGCACATGCGCACATTGGTTGTTTACCCATAATCATGGGCAGTGGCCAGTGGTAGCCAGCGCCACTCTGCAACGGCACATGTGGCTTCCCCCAGGGGGAGGGGTAACAACCTGTGCCCCAAACCACATTTAGCCACCCAGTTCCAGTAAGTCAGTTAAAAAGAGTCACATTGTTAGAGTTAATAACCAAAAGCAGAATAAGGGTTGTCATTAAGTGTGGCCATATTGGAAAGAGGGACAAAGGTCCAGCAGATTCCTCAAGCCCGTCCTCAGGGTGCAGAAGTGAGATCAAAGTTTAAATAAAGGGCAGAGGATGTGTGCACTTAAGCAGTGTCAATCAAAGTGAGGTCCCGCCCACCACTGACTCGGAGCCCGGGCTTCAGTCTCCTGAGGTAGTTTGACAAGATGTTAGAACTGTGTGAATTCTCTTCTGGGAGTCAAGTGAGGTGTGTCTCTTTCCCTGCGTGGGGCTCCAGAGAAATTCCCACTGCTTTGGGCTCCATTGTTTCAGTAGTCTGACAGACCGAGAGACAAGTGTTCTTTGGAATGTCTTCATTTCCTCCGGTTACAGTGACATCGGCTATATCCAAGGAAGTCCACTGTGGGCCCAGGGTGTGTCTGGGGAAGGTTTGAGGCAGAGGACATGTGCCTGATGTGTCAGATGAGCTAGCAGCCCATGCGACCTGACACAGTGAGCCAGGTGGGGATGGGGTGGAAAGCTACCACGACCAGATCCCAGTTTGTTACTATGTGAGAGCATGTGAGAACAGGAAACAAACTATCCATGCCCAGGACCTGCCCTCAAACTTCTTTGTTCAGAGAACTAATTAATAATTCCTCAAAAAGTTAAATATGGAACAATCATATGGCCTAATAACTCCGTTTTTGATCTAAATCCCCAAAATGCAGGAGGCAGAATCCCCAAAGGAGCATTTGCATGTGTTCATAGTAGCAGTACTTATAGCAACCACGAGGTGGCAGCAAATCATGCCAATTGGCAAACCATGTTACTTAGTATCCAGGGTTGGGTTCCTGCGGTTTAAGAAGGAACAGGACCGTGGTCAATTTGACTATATCAGGAATGAACTACAATACGGAAATGGAGGGCACACCTGTGATCCGGATCTTGAAGCAGAAAGACAACATGCCTTTAATCTGCATCTTGAGGCTGAGGACAGGGGTTTTTCATCCAGCGCTTGAGGTGGGATGACACAGCCTTTACTTCAGATCTTGAGGCACACAATCCAGGCCATACCTTCTGCTGGAGACCTACATAAGGACAATGGAAGAAGGAAGGAAGGTACGGATCTGGAATAGGCATCTAAAGGTTTCTAAGTGTGCTCTTGAAGAGAATCTCCTTGCCAGTAGCCCTAGAGCTCAAGTTGTGGAAGATCAAACAGAAGCCCTCAAAAAGATGGCTGAATTACTACAAAAATCAAGTCTGAGCCTCAGAGGGTGTCAGCAGCAGTTAAAGTAAGGTCATTAATTGGCAAAGACTGGGATCCTATAACTTGGAATGGGAATGTGTGGAAGGACCCTATTGAAGCTGAGAACTTTGAACTCTCAGATCCTCAAGGGTCTACCTCACCTGAGGATGCAATACTTTCAGTCCCACCCCTTGAAATATTGCCCTTTTCACCTGAGGAAATTAATCCTTTATTATTAGATAAACCAGCAGTGACTTTCTCTGAAGAGAATGCCAGGCAAGACAATATTGATGTTCCTCAAGGCTCACCAATCATTGCCTCTAGACCTATAGACTAGACTATAGACTATAGACTCAAGGTAAGGCAGGCCCCTAGAGGGGAGGTAGAAAGTGTAGTCCATGAGGAAATGTGTTACACTCCTAAAGAGCTTAATGAGTTTGCTAATCCATTTAAGCAGAAGTCTGGGGAATATGTGTGGGAATAGATTTTAAGGGTGTGGGATAGTGGTGGAAGGAACATAAAACTAGATCAGGCTGAGTTTATTGACATGGGCCCTAGGTTTAGTATGGAAGCTTGCACAGTTAAGAAAGGTCTCAAAAGTTTGAGTGGTTGGCTGAAACGTTTATCAAAAGAGAGGTTACCGAAAAGGAGATGGAGATGCCTGGCATCCCTTGGCCTAGTGTTGAGGAAGGGGTTTTAAGGCTCATGGAAGTTGCAGTGCTAGAGTGGATACGTTGTATAAAACCTAATCTTCCACATTGGAAGGCCCAGAAGATGATATGCCCTTCACAAATCCTGTAAGACGCTAACTGGTGAGAGGGGCACCAGCACATTTGAAGAGTTTTGTTCTTGCCCCTTATTTTATGCCAGACCTTAGCATTGGAGCCGCTGCTGCTCAGTTGGATGAATTAAATGCAGCAGGTTTAATTGGGCCCCGAGGTAGCAAGGGCCAGGTGGCAGCATTGAATTGCCAGAGACAAGGTGATCGTAGTTATTATAATGGGCAGCGTAGACAAAGTGGATTTTATAATGGCATGCCTTGTACAGACCTTTGGTACAGATGGCTAATTACTCATGGTGTTTCCAGGCATGAAATAGATAGGAAGCCTACTGCATTTCTGTTTGATCCGTATAAGCAGAAACATTCTCAAAAGAGGAAAAGAAAAAAAAAAAAAAAGAAAGAAAGAAAAAGGCTACCTTGGATCGCCACACAAAGCAATCTCAGCCAGTGAGTCAATTTCCATATTTGAGCCAGTTTGCAGACCCACAACCCCTTGAATGAAGGGGTGGCCAGGTTCCCTTGAGGAAGAACCTTGGTAAGACACCTAATGGTTTTGTTGTTAGCCTTTCTCCAGTTCTTCCCCAAAGGACCTATGGCCTTTTACAAGGGTTACAGTACACTGAGGGGAGAGGAAGCCGTGAAACTTTCGGGGGTCTATTGCATACTGGTTCTGAATTGATGCTGATTCCGGGCGATTTCATGAAACATTGTGGCCCTCCAGTTCAAGTAAGGTCTAACGGAGGCCAGGTGATAATGGAGTTTTGGCTGAGGCCCAAGTTGCAGTAAGTTCAGTAGCTGCCTGAACTCATTCTGTGGTCATTTCCTCAGCTCCAGAATGGATAATCGGGATAGATATACTTAGAAGTTAGCAAAAATTTCACATTGGTTGCCTGACCTGTGGAGTGAGGGTATCATGGTTGGAAAGGCTAAATGAAAGTCTTCAGAGTTGCCTCTTCTGGGGAAAATGGTGAATTAAAAACAGTATCATAACCCGGAGAGACCGCAGAAATTAGTGCCACCATCAAGGACTTGCAAGATGCCGGGGTGGTGGTTCCCACCACTTCTCCCTTTAACTCTCCTGTCTGGCCAGTGCAGAGGACAGGCAGATCATGGAGAATGGCAGTTGAGCACAGAAAACTAAATCAAGATAGTTACTCCAAATGCAGCTGTTGTACCAGATATAGTATTCTTGCTTAAGCAAATTAACACATCTCCTCGTACGTGATATGCAGCTATTGACCTAGCAAGTGCCTTTTCCTCAGTACCTGTCCACGAGGACCACCAGAAGCAATTCACTTTCAGTAGGCGAGGCCAGCAGTATATTGTTACAGCATCACCTCAAGAGTATATTGATTCACCTGCCTTGTTGTCATGATGTCATGTTCATGTTGTCATGATGTCATGTTCATGTTCATGAACATGTTGTCATGTTCAACGGAATCTTGATAATCTGTCTCTTCCACCAAATATCACTGTGGTGCACTATATTGATGACATTGTGCTGGCTGGGCCGAGTGAGCAGGAGGTAGCAATCACTTCGACTCATTGGTAACACATACATGCATCAGGAGATGAGAAATAAATCCAACCAAAATTCAAGGACTGTCTACCTCAGTGAAATTCTTAGGAGTCCAGTGGTGTGGGGCATGCAGAGATATTCCTTCTAAGGTGAAAGATAAGTTATTGCACCTGGCCCCTCCTACAACCAAGAAAGAAGCACAACGTTTAGTGGGTCTATTTGGATTCTGGAGACAACACATCCCTCACTTGGGTGTGTTACCTATTTACCTATTTACCAAGTGACTCGGAAAGCTGCTAGCTTTGTGTGGGGCCTGGAATAGGAGAAGGCTCTTCAACAGGTCCAGGCTGCTGTGCAGGCTGCTCTACCACTTGGACCATATGATCCAGCAGACCCAATGGTACTCGAGGTGTTGGTGGCTGATAGAGATGCTATTTGGAGCCCCTGGCAGGCCCCTGTAGGTGAATCACGGAAGAGACCTTTGGGATTTTGGATCAAAGCTCTACCATCATCTGCAGACAACTATTCTCCCTTTGAAAAACAGCTCTTGGCCTGCTGTTGGACCTTAGTGGAAACTGAAGATTTGATAATAGGACACCAAGTTACTTTGCAACCACCTGAACTAGCCATCACGAGCTGGGTGCTATCAGATCCTCCAAGTCATAAAGTAGGACATACACAGCAGCAGTCATTATCAAATGGAAGTGGTATATACGTGATCGGGCCCGAGCAGGTCTTGAAGGCACAAGCAAGTTACATGAAGAAGTTACTCAAATGCCTATGGTTTCTACTCCTGTTACAGTGCCATCTGCTGCCAAGCATGTGCCTATAGCCTCATGGGGTGTTCCCTATGATCGGCTGACCAAAGAGGAGAAGACTAGGGCCTGGTTTACTGATGGCTCTGCATGTTATGCAGGCACCACCCAGAAGTGGACAGCTGCAGCATTACAACCCCTTTCCAGGACAACCCTGAAAGACAGGTGAAGGAAAATCTTCGCAGTGGGCAGAACTTCAGGCAGTACACATGGTATTACAGTTTGTTTGGAAGAAGAAATGGCCAGATGTTCGATTGTTCATTGACTCATGGGCTGTAGCCAATGGATTGGCTGGATGGTCAGGGACTTGGAAAGATCACGATTGGAAAATTGGTGAGAAAGACATCTGGGGAAGAAGTTTGTGGAGAGATCTCTCCAAATGGGCAAAGGATGTGAAGATATTTGTGCCCCATGTAAATGCTCACCAAAAGGTGACTTCAGCTGAGGAGGAGTTCAATAATCAAGTGGATAAGATGACCCGTTCTGTGGACAGTCAGCCTCTCTCCCCAGCCATCCCTGTCATTGTTCAATGGGCACATGAACAAAGTGGCCATGGTGGTCGAGATGGAGGTTATGCTTGGGCTCAGCAACACGGGCTTCCACTCACCAAGACTGACCTGGCTATAGCTGCTGCTGAATGCCAGATCTGCCAACAGCAGAGACCAACACTGAGCCCCAGATCTGGCACCATTCCTCGAGGTGACCAGCCAGCGACCTGATGGCATGTTGATTACATCGGCCTACTTCCTCCATGAAAAAGATAATGTTTTGTCCTTACTGGAGTAGATACTTATTCAGGTTATGGTTTTGCCTTTCCTGCATGTAATGCTTCTGCCAAAACCACTATCCACGGACATGTATTCCACACAGTATTGCTTCTGACCAAGAAACTCCTTTCATACCCGGAGAAATATGACATTGGGCCCAAGATCATGGAATCTACTGATCTTACCATGTTCTCCTCAGTCCTGAAACAGCTGGCCTGATAAAGAGATAGAATGGCCTTTTGAAGACACATTTACGCGTCAATTAGGTGGCAGTAGCATGGAGGGCTGGAGCAGAGTTCTTCAGAAGGCAGTGTATGCTTTGAATCAGTCCAGTATATGGTACAGTTTCTCCCAGAGCCAGGATCCAGGGGTTCCGAAATTAAGGGGTGGAAAAGGGAATAGTTCCACTTAGCATCACTCCTAGTGACCCACTAGGAAAGTTTGCTTCCTGTTCTGGAAACACTAAATTCTGCTGGTCTAGAAGTTTTGGTTCTAGATGGGGAAGTGCTCCTGCCAGGAGCCACAACAAACAATCCATTGACCTGGGACCTCAGACTTTCCCCTGATTACTTTGGGATTCTAATGCCCTTAAAGCAACAGGCTAAGAAAGGAATAACAGTGCTAGGAAGGGTGATAGATTCAGATTACCATAGGGAAATTGGATTACCTCTCCGAAATGGAGGTGAGAAGGATGATGTCTGGAATGTAGGAGACCCCTTAGGGCGTCTCTTAGTGCTACCACATCCTGTGATTAAAGTCAATGGGAAACTACAACAGCCTAATCCAAGCAGGATGACAAAGGACGAAGACCCATCAGGAATGAAAGTGTGGGTCACTGCTCCAGGAAAAGAGCCAAGATCTGCTGAGGTTCTTGCAGAGGGTGGAGGAATGAGCAGTAGAGGAAGGTAGTTATACTCATTGAAGGCCATGTGACTGATTGCAGAAATGAGGATTATAATTGACATGTGTGCTTGGTAGAAGTCAGACTTCCTAAAACATGAGTTCTAGATGGTTGTGAGCTACCATGTGAGTGTTGGGAACTGAACCCAGGTCTTCTGCAAGAGCGGCCAGTGCTGTTAACCATGCAGCCATCTCTCCAGAGAGCTTTTTAATTTTTTTAATTAATATTTTTATTACATATTTTCCTCAATTACATTTCCAATGCTATCCCAAAAGTCCCCCATACCCTCCCCCCCCCCCCACTTCCCTACCCACTCATTCCCATTTTGTTTTTGGCCCTGGCGTTCCCCTGTACTGGGGCATATACAGTTTGCGTGTCCAATGGGCCTCTCTTTCCAGTGATGGCCGACTAGGCCATCTTGAGCTTTTTAATTTTAAGTGTTTAAAATGGATAGAGTTTCAGTTAGAGATTATGAAAAGCTGTGGAAATGACTGGCAGTACCAGTTGCAGAACTGTGTGAGAGTACCCGCTGTCACTATGTTGTCCTTGTGAATGGTTATGTTTAGATAAGTTACATTGTTACAACAACTAGAAACCTTCCCTCCACTTTGTTATCCTTATCATTGACTTTATTCTTTCGAGGTAATGAACTTACAAGAACCTTAAGGTACAGAATCCGGGACTGGAGCAGTTATAAGCACTGGCTACTCTTTAAGAGGACCTAGTTTTGGCTTCTCATTTTGGAAGAGGGAACCTCAATTGAGAAAATGCACCCCTGCCCCGGATTGACTTGTGGGAAAGCCTATATATAGTTCATTTTCTAGACTGATTATTGATTTTGGAGGACCCAGCTTGCTGTGGGCAGTGCCATTCCTGGCATGGTGATCCTAGAAGCTCTAAGAAAGCACGCTGAACGAGCTATGAGGAGCAAGCCAGTGAGCAGCACCCCCCCATGGCCTCTGCATCAGCTCCTGCCCCCAGCGTCCTTCCCTGGCTTCCCTTACCATGGGTTACAAGGTACAGTGAAATAAACCCATTCCTCCCCAAGTTGCTCCTGGTCATGGTGATTAATTACAGCAACAGAAACCCTAAGTAAGGCAGGAGGTATTCCAAGTCTGGTGCTGAGATTTTAAATTGATAGCCATGACATGAATTTTAACGGCAACTCTGTTATTCAGGGGATTGTAGAGAAGCTGCCTTAAGGCAGCGGTCCTTACCCTTCCCAATGCTGCAGTCCTTGGAAACAGTTCTTCAGGTCGTACTGACCCACCTCCAACCACAAAATTATTTTTGTTGTTACCTCATAACTGTAATTTTGCTACTGTTATGAATCATAATGTAAATATCTGATGTGCAGGATATCTGATATGTGACCCCTGTGACAGGGTCATTTGACCCCCGAAAGGGTCACGACCCATAGGTTGAGAACCACTGCTTTAAGCCAAGGCTCATCTGAGGGTTTCAGGTTGAAGTTGATGCGTTCTCAGGTCAGACGCAGGCATGCTGCTGGTGGTGGCCCTGTTTGCTGGAAAGGCAAGGCAGATGCTGTATGTAAAATGACTTAGAGTATGTCTAGTAATTTTCCTTTTGTGGTGGGGGTCGGACACTGGGCCTTGTGTATGTCATATATGTATGGCTCACCCCTCTAACTGTGTTTGAATCTGGGTGATTTGTATTTAACAGTTGGTTACACTACTCCTTGGATCACTTCTGTCATGACCAAAAATTTCCACAGTAAAAAAAAAAAAAAAAAAAGTATACATCACCAAAATAACAGACCCGACTCATGACCTACCCCCACTAAGACAAATTATGTTTATAGTGTGTCTGAAACCTGAGACTTAAAATTGAAAGCTGTGTGTGTCCATGCGGACTTTTATTTTTGAAGAAAGACACAGCAGTTAAGTCAAACTAAACAGAAAACCTGGCTTGATAATCCGAATGGATTTTGAGAACAGGGTACTTTCTCCTCTGGGAGTCTTATTTTGGTAAATATTTGTGTGTGTGTGTGTGTGTGTGTGTGTGTGTATGTGTGTGTGTGTAATATGAATGTGTTGGAGTCACCTGATCTGGCTGTGGGGTAATAGTCTGGAAGGCTCATGGGGGAGTTGTCTTTTTTTTTTAAACATTCCCCTACCAAGCATGATTATGGTTATATAGGATTTCAGGTCTTGGAGAGGGAGAACTGCGGCCCCGCAGCCCTAGGATTATTCAAATCGTGTATTTTCCAAGCTCCTTTGTTTTGTTTGCACCGTAATGTCATGTCTGCTTCCACCACAACGACATGGATAAGGAACAGTTAGGTCAGATGCTCTCCCAGCATGCCATAGTGTTGAATCTGTTTCGAGTGGTCAGTTGGAATAACACATTCCGCCTTGCTTTAGCAGGAGCCCAGAGATAAGACTCTAGTGTACTTTAGAAAATGTGGAGATAATCGTGCTGTGCTTAGTATGGAAAATTTTAGTAAGAAGAAACTTGGAAGGAGCTGAGCCGTAGCTTCCTTGGCAGAGTGCTTGCCCTATGTGAGATCCCCAGCACCGCAAGGACCAGGAGGTCCTCAGGAGGTAGAGGCAGGAGGATCAGCGATTCAGGGTCCAGCACCGCATAGACCAGGATTGGTGGTGCGCACCTGCAATCTCAACCCTCAGGAGGTAGAGGCAGGAGGATCAGCGATTCAGGGTCCAGCACCGCATAGACCAGGATTGGTGGTGCGCACCTGCAATCTCAACCCTCAGGAGGTAGAGGCAGGAGGATCAGCGATTCAGGGTCCAATTTATGGAACAACCTAACACATTTGGGGCTAGTCAGGGATATGTGAGATCTCGTCTGAAACTTTAAATTTGTAGCTACAGTAAAAACGAATGTGAATTTTTAAACCCTGGGATAAATGACTGAGGTGCTTATTTAACATAGCAAAGTAGACCTGCCTCCAGGCTCCCCCAGCATCCTTCAGGCCCTACCTGTTACAAAGTGTGGCTGGCATACGTCACCCTCAACCCTGAAGTCTCCCGCTCCTCCCCTCAGAGGCTCTTCCCTGTATACTCCAGACAGTTTGCTTACCTGCCCTCCTTTTGTACCTGTGGTCTTCTGTACTTGTTTTCTCTCAGTCTTCCCACATAGCTCATGGTCATGACCACTCTGCACTCTCTCAGATGTGTCTGCCTCTGGCTATGTCTCCCTTTTTTTTTTTTTTTTCTCTGTAATAAACGTTCTCTTCCACCATCCCTCAGAGCAGTCATGTCCTTTCCTGTCCTTATTTCTTTTTTTCCATTCTACTACTAAGTTTAAAAGTATAGTACTGAATTTGGGTAATGCATCGGCCCACTGTGCTTAAGGCCCTTGGTTTGATTCACCCACACAGACACAAAACAAAACGAAACAAAACAACCACAGTGAGGAGGGCGACCCAGGAGGCATCAGCGTGGCAGAGACTAGGTGCCCAGTGGCAAAAGGAGAAAAAGAGCTACCACAGGCATCTGTCCTTCCCTCCTTCTCTTTCCCCTTTCCCTCCCTCTCCTTGCTCTCTCCCTCTCCTTGTTCTCTGCCCTCACCATCTACCATGAAGGGAGCTATGTTGTGCTCTCTTCTACCTTCTGCCTCCACACCCCCTATTGTGGAACGAGGTGTCTGAATCTGTGAGCTTCAAAAGGTCTCTAAACTGCCTCTCTTGGGTATTCGGCACCGACACCAGCACTTGGAGTCTGCCTGTGCGCTGAATCACAGGCACATACAGTCACGCTGGGACTTCTAGGTGAGCATGAAACATGTGCTCAATGCTTGTAGCAGCTGATGCAAGTCTACGATGATTCCTAGTCTCTGTGAAACTCCTTGGGGAAATGAGGATGATGGTATCCATCTTCCAGGGCAATGGCCACAAAAGCAGCTAATAGTGGGCTTGAGAACTAGCAGGCACCTAGCAGCGAGGTGGGGGCTGGGCGTCAGTCAGCACGCTTAGCTCTACAGAGGAGGAGTATGGGTGGATCTTGAAGCATGAAGTCCGAGGGTAAATGTTCCCTGTGAGAAGACTTTGGCTTGTGAGCCCTTTACAGTTGTACTTTGTGTGCCTCCCAAGCACAGTACTAAGAACATAATAGCTGTTCAGTTATTACACCTCCATAGATTGAAAGAAAGCCTTTTGTAGTCTCTAGCTGGTGACTCTGCCTCCCAAGTGCTGGACTTTCAGGCGAGTCCCATCATGCGGGGATTTTATATTTACTCTATTGTTAGTTTTTAAAAATCTATATTCTGCTAGGGGTTGAGCCTAGGGCTCTGCGCATGCAAGATGTGCAGTCTACCAATTGAGCTATGTTGCTGGTCCTATTAAGGCCTTTTCGGGGGCTGGTGAAGTGGCCAGTGGGTAAGAGTACTTTGTCTTCTAGCACAAGGACTTGGGTTCGATTCCCCAACATGGACACATCGATCCCAGGATGGCCCAGCCTATGAGGGTAGAGAGGGGAGAATTCCAAGAGCTCCTCAGGCAGCCAGATGGTTAGTGTGTGTTCACATGAGCTGAATTCTCCCCATCCCCCACTGTTCCACACCCATCACGTGCACAATAGAAGGACAGAAACCAAACCAAAAACAATCCCCCACCCTCAAACCATTGTTTTAAGTTTGAGCTTATTTTAAAACAAATAGCAAAAGTGGTTCTAGCATACAACAGGACTAAATGGACAAAGCAGTAACAGGTGACATTACACTCGCTCGTAAATGTAAAGGTCTAGGGTGGTTGAGTATCAGGGAGCTTTGGTAGATGGAACTGTGTGAAAGAAGGAGTTTGAAGAGAGTAAAGGGAAGGAAGGCACGAGGCACAGGCTTCCTCTGGTGTGTGTGCCGGGTTACCTTGGTGACCCATGTGGTGCCCATGGGGTGCCCATGTGGAGTGACCAGAGTTACCAAATGGACCGCTGTAGGATTGTGTTGGGACTCCTGATTTTCTTTCGGTGGGCTGTGGATTTATTGCATTAAGAACAGATGATAAATAAAATAATTAATAAATAAGCAGTCGTATGTTTATAATAAAAGCCATGCGTCCAGCGAAAGAGGTCTGCGCGGGGAACCTGGTGAGAGGGGCCATGACACACACAGTGTGTTGCTTCTGCTTATTTTTATCTGAGCTCAAGAGAAAAAAGTTGGAAGTGAGACAGGGACGGGGCGAAAGAGAAATTTAAAAAAAAATTGAAATGATTCGAAGAGAACAAATCGAACAAACAAATCAGGGAAGCGGAGCACTCCCAAGATTCCGTGGGAGGGGATAAGAAGGCAGCAAGACCCAGAGCTTCCAGTGCCTGGGCAGAGCTGAAACACAGCCTAAGTGGTATTTGTGAACCGCAAGAGGGACACTCTGTCTCCACAGAAGACTGTCAGCCAAAGGAATGGGTTCCTGGAGAAGGTCATGCGGTTAGACAACACACCGAGGGCTGGCTCGGTGCACGCTGACACTCTGCCAGCTGGGGCTTTCAAAACACTTGAAGTGTTGTGGTCACTCCTGGCTTCTTTGATAGGCCAGGCTGTTAATCAGGAGGAACCACGAGACTGACCTGTGGCAGTGATCGCCTCTGATGAGGACTTCTGCTCAGTGGCTTCTTGTGGGTGGCTGAGGAGACTCTTCAGGGAGTTGCCATCTTGTTTGAGCCCTGGCGTGGGAGTGATGCATGCTGGGAACAGGCAGGGGCACTGAGTCTGCAGAGTGACCTGCCTCTTAAGGAAAAGTCTTGCTCCTACAGTCTCTTGAGGGCATGGCCGTGACTTCCCAGTGAATAGCTTCTAGAACATGCCACAATTATTCAAGCTGGCTGGAGAGTGGCAAAGTTTGCTTTACAGTGAAGAAAGCCCCTTTGTAGAGGGGAGTTTGGGGGGAGTCCCCCTCATCAATTAATTTAGCACTTTCTGATGGGTGTTGGGAAAGAAAGCCTTCTGTGCTCTGTGATTCCTGCCCTGTTAGACTTTCCTGCAATGGTCTCAAATCATAGCTGAGTCTTGTCCTCCTAAGCTCGTGCCCTGACCATCTATCATCCGTTGGCTATGGCTTAATCACATATTTGTCTTCCTCTATTTCCCTCTCTTGAGGGGAGAGAATTCAAACCCATATGCAGCCCAGGTGTATGGCCCACTCTGTAGTCCCAGTACTCTAGAGGATCAAACAGTTCATGACCAGTCTCACCTACATGGAAGCTAGCCTGGGCTATGTGAGACCTTGTCTCCAAATAATAAATAACTTAAATTCTAAAAATTCAAATTCCACAAACTCTTTCTCAACTAACTGGGGCCCTAGGTCTCATACCAGCCGTGATCTTCATTTTTAACGAAGGTCATTCATTTAAAGTCATTAAGCTCCTTTGTGTTTCCAACCTAGAGATGTTATACCTGTTACTGCCTGAGGGAGTTATATATTTAAATATTTCACTCCCACTCGACTTTCCATATATATTTTCCCTTCAACTAAAATAAATAAAAATTTATCTTAAGCAAGAAATGCATGGTTTGACATAATGACATAATACATCCCCAAATGGTGTAAAATAAATTTAATAATTTGCCTCCTTTTTAGTTTTTGAGACAGGGTCTCATGTAGCTCAGGATGACCTCAACTTTGCTATGTAGCCAAGGATGGCCCTGACCTTATGATCCTCCTGCCTCCACCTCTCCAGGGTGGGGATTATAGGCATACACTACAACTTTCAGTCTACTTGATTTTAGGGATCAAATCCAGGGCTTCATGCATGCTTGGCGAGTAGTCTCTTAGATGAGCTGCGCTCCTAACCCCCATTTTTCTTCTTTTAAGCTAGGCATGTGGGCGCATGCACGTAACTCTTTTCATTTGCAAGGAGAGGCTGGAGAATTACAAGCTTAAGGTAACCTAGGCTACATGATAGTTCTCAAAATACGCACAGGGTTCTTTAAAAATAGTGGGCAATAATTGGCAGCGAAACCTCGTGGACTATCCAAATAAGGCTGGTTATTAATCTAGAGATGAGTATCATCTCTACCCATTCTCCCGCCCCCTGTCATCTTGAGTCCAGGTAGTGTTGCTTATACAACATGTGTTTAGAGCTTACCACTCAGGCCTGGGTAACCAACCTATTAGGAGGCTTGTTCCTCCTCCTGCAGCCATTGATCATCTTCAGCTTTTCACCTAGGGGCGGGGCCCTGTGAAATCCCCCCACCTATGCTCATGGTCAGTGTTGAGGTCTTGTTAGGATGACCATACTGTTGTCATTTCGTGGACACAGCATTCCTGCCCTGTCTGGAAGAAAGGACCTCACAGCAGGCTTCCTGGACCTTGGGCTCTTGCAGTCTCTCCCTCTTCTCTTGCTTGCTATTCTTTAAGCTTCCGGTTTAGGGTTGTGCTGTAGATGGACCGAATGGGGTTGGTCACCCAGAGTTCGCTCCGTCTCAGCCTTTAACCAGCTGGGCATCTCTGCTGTAGTCTCCATCTGGTGCAAAAAGAAGCATCTTCGATGAGGAATGAGAGGCAGACTTAAGTGTGAGTGTAAGTACTTAGAACACAGTTTGAAGCTGCATCCATGACTGGCAAGATGGCTCAGTGGGTAAGAGCGCTTGCTGACTGCTTCTTCCTGAGTTCAAATCCCAGCAACCACCTAAATGAGATCTGACACCCTCTTCTGGTGCGTCTAAGTCAGCTACATGTACTTATGTATAATAATAAATAAATCTTTGAACTGGAGCAAGCAGAGATCCTAAAAATTCAATTCCCAACAACCACATGAAGACTCACAACCATCTGTACAGCTACAGTGTATCACATACATTAAATAAATAAATCTGAAGAAGAAGAAGAAGAAGAAGAAGAAGAAGAAGAAGAAGAAGAAGAAGAAGAAGAAGAAGAAGAAGAAGAAGCAGCTGCAGCCATCTAGAAAAACAGCTTACAGCACCAGGCAAGGGTTCCCTCTTGTTGAGTAGGCTTTAAGTCTTATGAGACGGCAGTTGGTATATTAATGCCACAATCACACCGTTTGGGAGTATCTTGCCATGCCGGTCACGGTCATTGCTATCATGACTTGCAAAAACCCAAATCATAGTCCTGAATAGTCTCTTAAATGCTCCAGGATGTACGTTCTCTGCATCAAACAAAACAAAACAAACCAAAACAAGCTTCCCTCAAACTTCCCCCAAATCTAAAAGAAATGAGCAGCAATTCCCACATGAACCATACAGAAGCTGCGCCTTTCCGTCCTTAGGGAAAAGGTGAGTGCAGAGACTGAGGTGCCGCGCCGTCCTCCTCTGCATGGCCGGTAGAGGGAGCAGCTCACCAACCCTTGATTTCTGGCCCTGATGCTAAGTGGATAGAAGACTCACCCCTCAAACGTCCCAGAACACAGACTTCTAGAGACAAAATAGTCTAGGACTATGATTTGGGTTTTTGCAAGTCATGATTTTCCGTTAAGTTATTCACAGAGTTCTAGAATTACCTTATTATAGTTGGACAGTGTTTGAGGGCGCAGCCTAAACATTGTCCTTCCGTTTCGCCTCCCTTAGAAAAAGTCATTTGAGCATTTCATCCCAAGTCCACAAAAATCTGGCCTGGGTGCTTACCCCAACAATTGGGTTAGATTCTCAGGGTCCAAGATCACTTGTGCAAGGTTGGGTTGAACTTTTTTTTCTCTTTCCTAATCCTTGAGCCTTTGATGTGGCGGTGGAGTGGGAACTGGGCCGAGTTCTTCCTCCCTGACTCATCAGCTCCCAGCTTGGGTGTCTCCAGCGTACTCCATGCTGCGTCTCTTGCTGACTTTGTTGGGACAGCACCTATCTTATGCTATCCCAGTTCACTCTCCCACCTTACTCTTCACTGGCAACCCGGCTATGACCAAATCGCCGCCGCTCGCTCTGCCTCATCTCAGGGCCATTTGCTTATTCTCTCTCCAGTCTGTCATGCACTTCCGGTTCCAGTCACAGGCTTATGCAGGGCTGCATTGCTTCTTTCTTGGAAATCCACGCTTTAGTGCGTCCCAGCCCCTCTTTGCAAGCACTTCTAGCAGTCTTGTGGTACCTCTTCTATTTTCCCTGTCTTTTAAAAATATTTATTTTAATTTAATGTGTGTGAATGTTTGGCTGTATGTTTATATGTACACCACATGCATGGAATATCCAAGGAGGCCAGGAGAGGGTGTTGGGTCCCCTGGAGCTGTAGTTACAGGCAGCTGTGAGCCAGTCAGCGTGAGGGTTGGGATCAAAGTCACGCACCACCACACGTGGGCTTCTTTTTCAATTATTATTATTATTTTTTAATCACCCACTAGTCTGGTTAGTGCTGTTTATACATTCATGAATGTAGAACTATACACTGGACCATTGGAAACCTATCGGTAGCCATAAAGGATCTTTTTCCCTCTTCAAGAAACTTCTGTTGCCAAACTCACTAAGAGCTCAGCTTCACTAAGGGGTGGGGTCTCACTAAGGGGTGGGGTCTCACTAAGGGGTGGGATCCATTAAGGGGTGGGGCTTCAGGAAAAGGTAGGACCTTAGCAAAAGGTGGGGCCCAGAGACCATCTGCTCCATCTGTGCTTGAGATTTTTTTTTTCTGGCTTGATCTTGTATAGGTCTTATGCAGGAAGCCACAGTTACTGTGAGCTCATGATTTTGATAGCCCTATTGTGTCCTGAAGACAATATTCCATGACACTCGTCTCATCCTCTGGATCTTACATTCTTTCTGCCTTCGCCTCTGTGACGGTTTGTGAACCTCAGTCGGGGAGGAGTTTGATCCCACTCAGGGCTGAGTTCTCTATCTCTAGATCCAGTACTACGACCAGTTATGTGTCTCTGCGTTGACTGCTGCCCACTGCAAACAGAAGCAAGATTCTGTGACCAAGAATAGAGCAGCTCAGATCTGTGGGTATAAACATAAGTATTTAGTAGGAAATCTGACAGCATGACCATCAGGCAGAATAACAATAGCTGGCTCCACCCTAGGCTCTTTGACTTCCTCAGTTTTTGACTGGTATTATAGTATTAGGCATGACATTGCCTCCCGTGGATGGGCCTCAAATCTAATCAGAAACTGGATAGTTACCCCATAACATCTGCACTATCATGCATGACTATCATGGCAGTGGGCACCTGTTTCTCTGCATGTCCATATTGTAGCATTTAAGGTCCATGCTGGCCCATTTCCGTCTTTTTGTCCCCAGCAGCTTACATAACTGTACCTTACACGGTGGTGGTTTGAATAAGGATGGTCCTGTAGGCTCATATATTTGAATTCTCGGTCCCAGTTGTTGAAACTCTTTGGGAAGGATTAGGAGGCGTGGCCTTGTTGGAGGAGGTGTTCACTGTGGATGGGCTTTTACGTTTCAAAGGTTCATATCATTCCTGATTAGCTTTTCTTGTTTTTGTGCGTGTAGATGAGAAGTGAGTGTTCAGCTGCTGCTCTGGCACGAATCTACCTGCCTGTCTGCTGCCATGCTTCTCACCATAGTGGTCAGGGACCATGAGCCCCAAATAAACTGTCTCTCTCTTTTTTTTTTACAAGAAGCCTTACTCATAGTATTTTGTCTCAGCAACAGAAACATGACTAAGACAGCACCACAAGAGCTGCCTAACAGTGAGAAAGATTTCCAGTTAATTTGAGATTTGAGAGTCTTCCCTATGAGATGACAGTGCAGGGCTCAGAGGACCCAGAACAACACAGTGTTGCCAGTGCTCTGGGTTGCCCCTGATAGTGGCATATCCCTATTGCTGAAGACACCACATACTTTGGATGCAGGACAAAGAAATCTATCTTTTTAACTTTTTAATGTTTTTCTGCATATATCAGACAAGATCTTCGCCAAAACCCAAAAATACCTTGCAGGATTCTCAGCTGTCAAAAATACTATTTCCTTGAATGAACCGCTTTTATTTGTTCATACAAAGTTTTTCAATGGAGGTTACTAATTTTTTAAAAAATATTGTGACCTGTAAAATCTGTTGGTATGAAGGATATTCTATTTATTTAGTTATTCAAAAATTGGCAAACATTCTGCTTCTATATTTATGGGGTGTTTCTAGAGTTAGAAAAAATATTAACCAGCATTATTGTCATAGCATAACACACCATCTAATGCATACACACAACACACACACACACATATACATGTGCATACATGCACATAAAAGCATGTGTGCACACACAGACTCAAACACATAAGTACACACACATATATACACATTTTCGAACATAGAGATTTGCACACACCACCTGCAGAGCTGTGCCAGGCCATCAGTACCATTTTCATTTACTTTCTGTTTTTCTGGCAACAGTTGCAAGTGCCCCAACAACATCCTTTCCAATATAAACACTTTGCAATCTAGGCAGGAGAGAGCCATCCCCCAGCCACGGTCCTGTCATGTAATGATGGATACACACAGCTGTGGCAACACCATATAATTACTTAATTTGTTTTTGACAGCTCCCATTTGTAGAGGAAAGGAAAATATGAACCTCACATGGCGACGGCTGACGTATGTCCCGATTTGCTTGCTTGTTGTGAACATGCTCATATTTTCTTGGGAAAGGGCACAGAGTATGCCAGGGAATTGAAGTTGGCAGCACCCTGTTCTCGTCACGCAAAGGCTCAAGGTTTCTGCTGCCCATGGGATGATGCAACAAGGCTCCCACCAGCATCTCTTAAGCAGGAGGGGGTT
This sequence comes from Mus musculus, assembly GCF_000001635.26. Classification (NCBI taxonomy): domain Eukaryota; kingdom Metazoa; phylum Chordata; class Mammalia; order Rodentia; family Muridae; genus Mus; species Mus musculus. The sequence continues at coordinate 59,859,874 of NC_000079.6, forward strand.
AGATAAATGAGAACTTTCTGTCCTGGGGTGGTGGAGCTAGGAATAGGATCTCATTTGTGGAAGAGATCATTTTAAATGAGGACATGGGCCCAAGACAGTCAACCTCTGAGGAGGCCAGAAGAGGGCTTTGGATCCCCTGAAGCGGGAGTTAAGGGGTTGTGAGCTACCCAGGGTGGATGCCGGGAACTGAAGTTGGGTCCTCTAGATCAGCAAGTGCTCCTAACACCTGAGCCATCTCTCTAGGCCTCCAATCTTTTCTTTTCCCTTTTCTTTTCTTTTCGTATCATTTCTTTTCTTTCCCTTCCCTTCGCTTCTCTTTTCCTCTCCTCTTTTCTTCTTTTCTCTTCTTCCTTCCTTCCTTCCTCTCTCTCTCTCTCTCTCTCTCCCTTCCTTCCTTCCTTCCTTCCTTCCTTCCTTTTTTCTGTTTGTGAGACAGACAAGGTCTCACTATGTATAGCCTTGAGCTTGGTAAATGTACTCATACTCATGAAATAAAAATCTTGTAAAAAATGAAGACTGCCCAGAAGGCAGAGACTGGAAAGATGCCTGTGAGTTTCAGGTCAGCCAGGGCTTCATGGTGATACCAAAACAACAACAACAACAACAACAACAACAAAACCAGTTGGCAACTGTTATTTAAATTAGATAAACCTAATTAGGTAACTGTAATCTATTTAGGACCATTTCTAAATTCTCTTGCAAAAGAATTAAAGAGGGAAAAAATAGCCAAATGCACAGAAAAAAAAATCCAAATAAAATCATTTAGATTATCTGCACTAAATGATGCCAAAACTCTGGAAGAATGTCTGTGCATCATGTGGTCTTCTGATACACTGTTGTAGTTTGTAACTGTCCTAGTCTGTCCCCTGAGGATTCAGGTGTTGGGGGCTTGGCAGTGGAGAGGCAGAGGGACCTTTGAGAGGTGGGGTATAGTGGGTGGACTTACCTTAACTGAGGGTTGCCCCAGGAAAGAGACACATTCTTTTCCATCCTCCTCTACATGTCTTCACTAGAGACACACCAGGGCTGGTTTGTGGCCCTTAATTCTCTCGAGCTGTGAGCCAACAAACCTTTCCTCTTCTTCTTTTTTCCTTTTAGAATTATCTGTTTTATGCCTATGAATAGTACACCGTAGCTGTCTTCAGACACACCAGAAGAGTCCATCGGATCCCATTACAGATGGTTGCGAGCCACCACGAGGTTGCTGGGAATTGAACTCAAGACCTGTGGAAGAGCAGTCAGTGCTCACTAAGCCATGTCTCCAGCCCAGCTAACAAACCTTTTTTTTGCATTGATAGCTACTTTGCTTATCTCACCCTGCCGATGAGACTGGATTACTGCGCTCTCCATGGCTCTTTAACTTGTCTATATAAGAGTAACACATGACTGTTATAAATAGTGAAGCAATAAGAATGTGATGTCAGCTGAGTGTGGTGGCGCACTCCTTTGATCCCAGCACTCGGGAGGCAGAGGCAGGCGGATTTCTGAGTTCGAGGCCAGCCTGGTCTACAAAGTGAATTCCAGGACAGCCAGGATTATACCAAAAAAAAAAAAAAAAAGTGATGTCTGTAATTCTATTTGCAGTAATTACATGTTAGTGTCTCAGAACAAATACTTTTTGCTTCTTATTTTCTTTGCTCACACATGTTCACACGGAGAGATACCAACTCACAGGTCACTGTATGAACCATGTGACAACATGGGGGGTTATTTGTATTTATGTAAAACCAGGATTATCTCGTGCACACACGCAGATATAATACACAGATCCAACTGTGAATTTCTTTTTTCTAATTCATCCAGTAAATTGTTATAGATCTGAACTTACTTTGCAAATGAAAGGTGGTGGCTCACCAATACTGCAGATTTAGGCTGCTGACTCCAGTTCAAAGACTTCCTTCCACACACTGTGTATGATGTAAGGATACAACAGGACAGGCATCAGAAGCAGGCTGTGCATTATCCGTTCTGGGAGCACAGCACCTTGGAAGGTTGTTAGGTAGCTATTCGAAAACACGATCATGAAATTCAGTGCCAAAATAGTATATAGTCACCCTCACAACCACGTGCTTGAATGGGGTGTAAAGGTAAATTATGTCTTTACTAGAGAGGTGTGCTGGGTAAACTAGCACAGGCCTCTAGTCACCTGGAGGCTGAGGCAGGAGGATTGCAAGTTGGAGGCCTGTCTAAGGGCAGAGTGAGTTTGAGGCCCCATAGTTATTGCTTGTTTTGTTTTGTTTTTGTTTGTTGAGACTGGGTCTCACGTGAGACATACAAGGGAAACTTAATCAGATCTGCCTCAAAAATTTTTTTTTGGTTTGGTTTTTTGTTTTTATTTGTGTTTGGTTTTGGTTTTGTTGTTTTGTTTTTAGGTAAAAAGAGAGGGTTGTGGGGGTGGAGCGTCATGGTGTTGTGCTGGGTTAGCATGTGAGAGTTTATGGGTTGGATTCCAGTTCTGAAGAAAAAAAGAAAAGAAAAGAAAAGGAGGAATAAGAAAATAAAGAAAAGACAAAGACAAAACAACTTGAATCCATTATAGCTACAGTGGCTAAGGGTCATAAAGGAAGGATGCATAATGTGTAATTAGGTAGCCAGTCATGATGGCTCACACCTATGATCTAGCCTTTGGCTAAAGGATTACAAGTTTGAGGCAGGTTAGGGAAAATAGAGAAATACAGAGACTTACACACACACACACACACACACACACACACACACACACACACACAGAGGCACACAGGCACACACACACACACAGAGGCACACAGACACACACACACTTACACACAGACACACACACACACACACACACACAGAGGCACACAGGCACACACACACAGAGGCACACACACACACACTTACACACACACACACACACACACACACACACACACACACACACACACACACACAGCAAGAGCAGAACAAAACCCCAAGCTGGATGTTGTGGCAACAATGTATCCAAGCAGTCTCTGAGACCAGGAGGCTGGAGGGATCTAAGGAGCCCAAGATCACCCTTGGCCAAACAATCTGAGGCCAACCTGAGTTACATGAGACCCTGTCTCAAAAAACCCGACCCAAACCCAAACAACAACAAACCCCAAAGCAAATAAAGGAGGAGTGGGGATATAGGAGAAGTATATTTATGCGAGTTCAACTCAGGTCTAAGCTAGCCTGCTATCAGTATACGGCGCTTTATGTAAACCTCGTGGTAACCACAGACCTAAAACCCTTAGTTAGACTCACACAAGTAAAAAACAAAGAGCTCAAAGCATGCCACTTGTGGTGGCTAATCTTCGCTTCAACTTGATCTGCTTTGAAATTCCCATGGGAAGGGACTTCAGGGTGTGCTTGTGAGAATGTTTTCAGGGAAGGTGGCCGAAGCTGGAGGCCCAACTGCTGTAAGCCCAGGTCTGTGTACGTTTTTGAGGGTGTTTCCAATGTAGCTTAGCTGAGCCAGGACGACCCACATGCATATGCAGCGCATGAGGGTCCTGAGGAGACAAACAGGGAAAGGGAGAAAGCACTGGTGTTCCTGTTCTCAGCTTCCTGGTTGTGGCCACAGACTGGTCCAGCCCTGCACCCTGCTTTCCTGCCACCATGGACTGTATGGCCTCCTTAAGGCTGCTCTTTGCCGTGTGTTTTGTCACAACAACAAGAAGAGTAACTGAGTCACTGTAGGGAAAAAAAAAAGATGAAAAATCACCAGAGTAAAAAAGATTGAATTCCATGCTGTAATCTTTCAAGTGTTCACTCCACTGTGGGAACTAAATGAACGCTTACTGGCTTTGTCTGATTAAGTTTGTAACCATTGTTGCTCCTGCTTAGAACAAAAGGAAAAATGGATGTCCAACCCTTTCTATGCAGGGTCGGGAAGTGGTTTGTTCTGGCGTCTGAGAAAGAGGACAGATAGAATGCAGCTTAGTTGGGACACTGATTTTCATTTAAAACATTGCTGCCTGATAGGACCTAGTGTTCCTGTCTACCACAATCACGTGTTACTGCCCTAACCTCAATGTGACGATGTCTGGTATTGGAGCCTTTAGGAGGCAGTCAGAGTGTGATGAGGTCTCCAGAGTCAGAGGAGATTGGGTCCCTTTGGAGAACAATGTCTATCTGTCTCTTACTCTGCCTGTACACTCTGAGGAATAGAGCAAGAAGGTGGATGGCTGTTTGCAGACTTTGAACTGACTGCACGCATGTCTTGGTCACCTTGCTAGCCCCTAGATCTTTGGGAAACAGAGCCCTGCTTCTTGGTGGGGGCTATTTTGTATAGGACCTGAGAAGACCAAGATAGGATCTTGTTTCAGCCCCCACCCCCCCCTCTCATCCTTACAAGGGTTTATTTTACAATTTAAAAGGTAAATTACAAGGTATTCAGATATATACTCTCAAACTCTGGGGGCAAGGCTAGGGCAGAGAGGATCAACTGTAGTATTTAGTCCATTCCATGGACCCATTTCTTCATGTGGCTCACTGGGCCACTCTGGGAATGGAGAACTTGTTTTTCAGAATCACATATCTATATGAAGGTAGTTTTCGAACACAAAATAAACAAATATTTTAAATTTTATGATAAAGAACTGTGGAGTTAAAAAAATCCTTGTCTTCATTTATTTTTGAAATTCAATTTATTTTCATCACACACATGCATGCTTGGTTTCCATGAAGGTCAGAAAGCATGTTGGATCCTCTGGAGTTGGAACTACTGATGGCTGAGAGCCACCATGTGGGTGCTGGGAACTGAGCTGGGTCCTCGGGAAGAGTAGCAAGCGCTCTTACCCACTGAGCATCTCTCCAGCCCGGAGAACCTCCCACCATATAAGTCACTGCATATTTACAGTGAGCAGCCTCTGTCAGAATCCTCTGCCGTGCAACTTGTAGACACAGCACATCTGTCTGCCTCCGGAGCCTTGCATAGCTGAGAACTCAGATGTGCCCTGAAAGCCATCGCACACATGCACATAAGTGTCTGAGAGTACAGGTAATGGGACACGTGCAAATGCAGTTATCTAAAGGGGAGCCAGTTAACGTTATACAGACAAATGCCTACTCCCCAGCCCCCAAATATGTCTAAGAGAAGAGTGTTGACCCCGCTGTGCAAAGACAGCGGCTGCAAACCAAGCACACCCTGAACCACGCCGTAAGCGTCGATTCTGTTACCCAGGCACTGGGATACCAGATTCTCCCCCACCACGTGGTTAAATGCACACTTCTGATGCATTCACGTGTTCTTATTTGTGATCCCGTTGAATATTATTTTGGAAAGAGCTTAGCCAGAACCATGTGAAAAAGATGTCATTGTGATCTTTTAAGAAATTTTTATTTTATTATTTTACGTGTATGGGCCTTTTGTCCACATGTATATATATGTACCATGTGCATGCCAGGTGCCCAAGGAGACCAGAAGAGGGCATTGGATCCCCTAGGATTGGCAATTATCAGACATTCTAACAAGTAGATCAACAGTTATAAGCTGACATCTGAACACAATCTCTGGCCACCTTGATGGCAGCCATGTAAAGTTGGTCTGCTCCTGAGTCCTAGCAATGGATTAACAGCCTCTGGCCGTGCAGCCGAGGGAAATGGCTGAGTGATTTGCTTTTCAATTCCCTATGCTTTTGTGTATGGCATGTCCTGTGCGCTGATGTCACTTTGCTCAAAGACGAGAAACTGGTCTTACATTAGCTTTTTACCCCAAATAATAGAACTAGTTTGTGGAGAAAATGCAATGTGCCCACTAAGTACCTGAGGAAGTGGCTCAGGCAGCCAAGTGTCGTCTGCACGACCACGAGGACATGGGTTTGATTCCCAGTGCTCATGGAAAGACCTAGGCATGGTGGTGCATGCTTGGGAATGAATGCAATGCTGGGCAGGCGGTGATGGGGGCATCCCTGGGGCCCAATGGCCAGCCTGTTCTCTGAATTGGAAGATGGCTCATGGTTGTGATGGTTTGAATGATAATGTCCCCCCACAGGCTCTGTCATCTGAACACTGGGTTCTTATGAATTGCTGACTCTACAAGGCAGGTGAGGGCAGGCACAAGGTAAGGTGAGAGACTGTGATTGGACAGTGGAAAAGGAAGGCGGGCTGAGAATTTTAGAGATGAGAACAGAGAGGACAGAGGGACAGAGGAAGGGAAGGAGAAAGACAAGATGGAACCTATAGGAGAGGAAGAGGGGCCAGAACCACACAGTCCTGGGAGCCATAAATATTGGGGATTTCTTAGAACCATGATTAAATAATAAGTAGGGTATGTTTGTCCCATCTAGGTGTGAAGCTTGTGTTTATATCAATTGCGTTTTGAGTTTATTGTGCAAGCGTTTTGTGGGTTGAGAATTTACTAATATAAATCTGACTGATAAATCACAAGCCTCTAGAGTTTTGATTTTACCACCACGTTACCGGGATTTACCGGGATTTGTGACTGCTAACCACGGGGGGCGGGGTGGGGGTGGGGGCGGATGGCTGGGAATGTGAGTAGAATCTGCAGCAAGAGAACCACGAGATAGGCAAGATGGGTGGTCGCTGCACGGTGCTAGCTAGCCATGGAGGCTGTGAGATCGCCGGGGGCCGGAGAGTAGCTGGCGCCAGTGTGGGATGGCGCATTTTTATATTTCACGCTACAGGTTCTCAGTCGGTGGCACTGTTTGGGGGAGATCTAGGAGCTGCAGACTCTCTGGGAAGGGGATACATCACTGGGGGTGGGTTTTGAGGTTTCACAGCATGAAGCCACTCCCAGTTTGCTCTCCTTGCTTTGTGTGGAAGATGCGAGGCCTCAGCTTCCTGCCATCATGGAGGATGCCTATCCTGGCAAAGCCATAAGCCCAGGTAGATGGTTCCTTTTATAAGTTGCCTTGGTCATGGTGTTACCAGAGGAACACAACAGTGACTACTGCAGCAGATAAAGGCACTTGTTACTCAGCCCGACCACCTCAGTTTGATCCCCAATCCCGCATGGTGGAGAGAACTCTCACAAGTTAACGTTTGGCTTCTGCATGTATGACATGGCATGTATACCCATGCACATGTAAACAAACAAAAAGCAAGGTAAGGTCTCTAGATCAAACAATGCCTGAAGTTGACCTCTGGCTTCTACATACATGTATACATGCATGTGAACACTCATATGTATCCCACCAGGAGCAGATACCCCCCCACACACACACACACACACAACCTTCCCACACAGTATATATGATACTTACACACACAACCCTGAAACTCGTGTTATTCTTGCTAGAACCTCAGAGCCTTCAAGGGCTCAGAATCCTTTTCTTCTCTGCTGGAAAAATCCCCAAAGCCCTGTGTTCCGTGTTTCACAGCTGCTTTGGCCTTGGCCTCTTTCACCAAGTGAGCAGAGACTCTGGTTGTTCTCCATCCCCTCTGACCTAGAGGTTTCTGACCTTGGCTCTGTGGTTGTTATGCCTCTTCTGGTCCCAACCACGGTCCCCCCCATTCCGGGTTCTCTCTTACTTCCCAAGTTTTCTCTGAGACCTTAGCGCTGTTCATGTAGGACACTGCCTACTTTCCACTCTGAGGAACACGTGCCTCTTTCTCCTGACTTCTGATAAAAAGGAAGCAGAAGCCACACACATACAGGGCTTGATGCAGCTTCCCGGCCCTCGCTGTTGGGTCTACCTC